>NW_027142006.1:7575757-7878787 GCF_036365525.1 Heterodontus francisci
TGGGCCAAATGGTCTACTCCTGTCCTATTTCGTATCTTCTTATGTTCTTACACACACACACACACACAACCAATGTGTGGTGGATCTAGAATTAATCCCACTTTCATACACAATACCAGTGACTGAAAGGTACAGAATTAATCCCACAGATAGATACAGTACCACGGACAGGTACAGAATGAATCCCATGCTCACAGTCAGCACCCAGGATCGAAAGATACACGTGATTTCTACCCTCACATAACAATATCAGACTGAGTTACAGAATGATTTCCACATTCATACTGGGCACCAATGACTGCGAATTAATTCATCCCACAATCACACACACTACCAAAGGCTGACAGATACAGAATTAATCCCACACTCCTATGTAGTAGCAAAGACTGACACATACAAAATCATTCTCAAATACTCCTACAGTACCTGGCAGATTCAGTGACTGCCAAACTCACATAAATCACCACAGACTGACAGATAAAGAATTAACTCACACACACACTGAGATACTGACAGATATACCTTGAATTCCACACATACAGAACCACTGACAGATTAAGACTAAGTCCAAAATCACATAACATTCCAGAGACTGACAGAATGAATCAAATACTCAGACACAGTGCCACTGACAGAATGTATTCCACACTCACATACAATACCGAAGACTGACAGATACAGAATGTATCTCACACTTTCACAAAGTACCAGTGAGTGACAGGTACAGAATGAATCCCACATTCACACATGATACTAGAGATGGACAGCTAAAAAACAATAAGACTGTCAGAATAGATGGAATTCACATCAAAATTCTAAAATATGGCAGAGAAACACTCGACACAAATACATGTCTCATTTCCCTCATCTAGAAGGAGGAGAGCATGTCAGGGGATCGCCGCGATGCGGTCATTGTGATCAACTTTAAAAAACGTTGACACGACCGACTGTGTTAACTACAGAGGGGTATCCCTGCTGTCCACTACAGGGAAGGTCATCACAAGAGTCCTTCTCAACTGCCTCCTCCCCGTGGCTGAAGAACTCCTACTGGAATCACAATGTGGATTCTGTCCATCAACAGGCACAGTGAACATAATCTTCACAGCAAGACAACTTCAAGAAAATGTAAGGAGAAGCAGCAACCTTTATACATAGCCTTCTCTGACCTGACAAAGGCCTTCGACTCTACCAACCGAGAGGGATTATGGAATGTCCTCCTCAAACATACTGCACTGCGACATGCAAGCTGTAATCCTTGCCAACGGATCTATCACTGACCCAATCCGAGTGCAAACTGGGGTCAAGTAAGGTTGTGTCATCGGCACCAATGCTCTTTTCCATCTTCCTTGCTGCATCACTCCACCTCATCTCCTCACACTCAAACACAATACCTGACAGAGACAGAATGAATCCATACAGCACCAGAGACTGAGTTACCAAATTACATAAAACACTCAAACACAGTAGTCTAGACTAAAAATGAAATTAATTGCACACTCACATGCAATAGCAGAGACACAACGACACAGAATCAGTCAATAAGTGTCCTCCCAACAACAGCCAGGACATTTCCAGGAAGCTCCACACAGGGAGCGGCTCTTTCAACAGAAACTGGGGCTGGAGAGAGTCTTTGTGAAATATACTTCCTGATTGCAGTATGGGTGTTTGTGATTGGTTGCAAATATTTAATCTGATTGGATGGCGAAAGAGACCAATTGTAAAATTACAATAAAAAAACCATTGTGACATCACTCCCAATCACGCAATCACAATCTTTACTTTCCCCCATCCCTCATTAGCATAGTGCTGTGGGATTGTCTATTTAATCCGCACTCGGAAGGGGTTTGGTTTATTTCTGAGTCTGAAATTGAAACTGAAGATGGTTGAGGAGAAGAAGAAAGCAGCTGCTAAGAAGGGCGCCAAGAAAACTGTGAGTAAACCGTCAGCAAAGGGCGGCAAAAGGCGGAGAAAGTCGAGGAAGGAGAGTTACTCCATCTACATCTACAAAGTGATGAAGCAGGTTCACCCCGACACCGGCATCTCCTCCAAGGCCATGAGCATCATGAACTCGTTTGTGAACGATATTTTCGAGCGCATCGCGGGTGAGGCTTCCCGCCTGGCCCATTACAACAAGCGCAGAACCATCAGCTCCCGGGAGATCCAGACCGCCGTGCGCCTGCTGCTGCCCGGGGAGCTGGCCAAGCACGCCGTGTCAGAAGGGACAAAGGCGGTGACCAAGTACACCAGCTCCAAGTAAAACTGCACAATGGACTGAAAAAACATCCCAAACACAACGGCTCTTTTAAGAGCCACCCACAATCTCTCTGAAAAAGCTGCATCCGAACATCTCTATGAAATCATTTTAAGACAATGTGTAACATAATAAATGTCCCACTGCTGTGTTTTTGTCTGCTGTCCCATAAACCGAACTCAAACCCATAATCCGCTCATCCGCCTTTACTTTTTTGCTTAAAGCTGTTATTGTGGTTTTGCACAGCCCCTGAATGACCGCATTAACAGCTGCTTTCAGGGGTAAGGGTCAGACCTCAGTCCCTTCACCCTATTCCTGAAATGTGAACCGATTCATCATTTTATGAACAGCAACTCTCCGCAGTGTTACAGCCCGGAATGGGATTATTACACAGCAGACTAAGGGCTGTTTGAGGACTCGATCCGGCTCCCTCTTTTCAGAGAAGGACACTGGACTCTGATTGAAGATAAACTGAATGTTTCCCTTCAGGGAAGTGCTGTGAACAGGGATTTAGTACCTCCCGGGACAGTTTGAAAGCAATTGTAGAAAGATCCACAATTTAAACAACATTTTAAACCCGCGTCTGTAATTGGTGACGGAAAGAGTTGAATAGAACAAAATAAAGAGAAGGGATTTTAAATATTTGACTAAGGATGACATTTATTTTAATCCACTCCTTTCCGACAATGAAATTGGCGGGCTTTTTGAAATTGACAAATTTTCTGCTTCTGATGTTGTGGCGGTAAATCCCGCCCACTTCTGTTTGTCAGTGACCTGATTGGTGAAGAATATAGGCAAATGAGGTGAATTTAGTAGCGACCAATGCAGAGAGTTTTCAGTCTCTAAGTAAAGTAAATGCTGCGGAAATTATTCATTCTTTGTGAAAGCATTTGTGAGATTGTGGAAATGTCTGGAAGAGGAAAGACCAGCTGCAAAGCTCGGGCCAAGGCCAAGTCTCGCTCATCCTGGGCTGGACTGCAGTTCCCGGTGGGCCGTGTTCACAGGCACCTAAGAAAGGGCAACTATGCTGAGCGTGTGGGTGCCGGAGCCCCGGTCTATCTGGCTGCTGTGCTCGAGTATCTGACCGCTGAAATCCTCGAGCTGGCTGGCAACGCGGCCCGGGGCAACAAGAAGACCCGCATCATTCCCAGACACCTGCAGCTGGCCGTGCGCAACGACGAGGAGCTCAACAAGCTGCTGGGAGGGGTGACTATCGCTCAGGGTGGGGTGCTGCCTAATATCCAGGCCGTGCTGCTGCCCAAGAAAACCAGCGCTCAGAGCTCCCAGAAAAAGTAAAGCGGCCGAAATGTCATCTAATAAACCAAAGGCTCTTTTCAGAGCCACCCACAGTCTCTGTGAAAGGGCTGGTTCCTGTCTGATTCCAAAATGTCAGTAACAGGACCGAATGAGAACTATTTCAAATGTTTAAGCATCTGTTTCAGTGATTTCTCACTGTCCCCTCAAACCTGTCTAATTTATTACTTCAACACCAATTTTGAGTTATTTGTCCCGTGACAGATTGCTGAATAGAGTCTTTTACCGCCAGTTACAGATAAGTAGACAAAAAGTCACAGATTAAAACTACGTAATATATCTAACCCATCACAAACTTTTTTTATTCCGCTTATAATCAGCACAAAGTCGTGGCGCGATTTTCCGAACAGCTTTAAACTAACGCCAGATTTTCCATCAATTCGCTTCTTTCCGACACTGAAATTGGCGGCTTTTTCGAATTCAAACTGTCTGCCAATTTAAGCCAGTGATTTGTTGTATTTCCTAATTCGAAGCTCTGCGATTGGTTAAGACATGTGAATGAGAAGAGGGTGACCAATCAGAAGTGAGCTCGGGAGAGCGCGGGCTCAAACTGTGGGAATTCCAGGTCCCTGAATGACTGAGCTGAAACTGATCAGTTTCACAAACCCTGTCAGTTTCAGTGCAGGAAACACCGTCTCGGGGGAAATAACATCACAAGTGGGTCTGCTTCCAGTGACCGATTCAACGGCTGCTGCAAAACTCTCGGATTCCCTCATTGCAGCGAAATCATTTTGAAATTCTATGAAAACAATGAGTGATTCTGGAGGAGTGATGTGGCTTTTCACTGAGGGCATGTGTCGACTGGGGAAATAACTAACTGTGGAGCCTCGGGCACTGTTTACACAGCCCGTTTAGAAAATCAAATCCACTGCACATCCTTGCTGCAACTGAAATGTCAAATTCGGGGATTCCATTTTTTTTCATCCCGAACACAGCAGATTGATTGAACAAAGAATTAAAAGTAAAATACTGCGAATGCTGGAAATCTGAAATATTTCAGATTGATTGAACTGTTCTAAACAGCCTATCCCAGCTCCCGTTTCTCGGTCACTGCTCGCTCTGTGAGGCGGTGGGTGGCTCTTAGAAGAGCCTTTGTTGTGTGTTTGCTGAAAAGGGTCGAATTGTTCAGCCGCCGAATCCGCAGAGAGTGCGGCCGTGCCGTTTCAGAGCGTACATGGCAGTGACCGTCTTGCGCTTGGCATGCTCAGTGTAGGTGATTACATTGAGTGTGAGACAAATTCCATCCATCTTTTGTACTTTATGAGATTAATTTTGACACTTTCTGGTACATTATGTGAAAGCGAGTTTAATTCGACATCTATCTGTCTGTGGTACTGTGTCTGAGTGTGAGATTATTTGAGTATCAGTCTTTGAAACTAAATGTGATTGTGTGATTCATTCTGTATGTCAATCATGAGTATTGTATGCGTGGCAGCTTCTGTATCTATCTGCTACTGTGGCTGAATGTGGATATCATTCTGTATCTGTCAGTGTCTGGAACTAAATGTGAGTGTGAGATTCATTCTGTATGCACCACTCTTTACAGTCAGAATGTGACTGTGTGATTCATTCTCTATGTGTCAGTCTAAAGTACTATATATGCCATGGTTTTAATTATGTGTCTGTCATTTTATGTGAGCTTGGGTATCAATGTATATATGTCAATCTCTGGTTCTTTCTGTGAGAGTGAGATTAATTCTCTATCTGCTGGTCTCTGAAATTAATTGATTTTGTGATTCACTCTGTGTCTGTCAGTCTATGATACTGTGAATAAGTGGGGGGTATATATGGTGTCTGTCTGAACTTGGTATTGAACATGATTGTAGGATTCATTGTGTATCTATCAGTATCCAGACTGAATGTGAAATAAGGTTCATTCTGTACATGAAAATCTCTGTTATTCTATGGAAGTGAACTCAAATATGCCTATCAGTCTTTGACACTGTATCTGATTGTGGGATTGACTCAATACCTTTCAGACTTTGCTACCATGCATATGTGTGGTTCAAGTTCTGCATGTCAGTCTCTGTTACTCTATGTGAGTGTGGATATCTTTTATGTATCTCAGTCTCTCGCAATGAATGCAAGTGTGGGATTAACTCTCTTTTCAACAGTATCTGGTAATGATTGTGAGCATGTGACTCCTACAGTATCTGTCAGTGTTTTCTATTGTATGTGACTGTGCAATTCTTCCTATGTCTTTCAGTGCCTAGTACAGTCTGTATGGGATTCATTCTGTACCTGTCAGTATCTGGTACTGAATGAGATTGTGGGATTCATTCTGTTGTCTGTCAATCTCTGCTCGTGTATGTGAGTGATATCTGTTATGCATATATTATTTTCTGGTCCTGGAAGTGAATATTGTATTTATTCTTTACCAGTTAGCCTCTGGTACTACGTATGAGTGTGGGTCTCATTCTGCATCAGTCAGTTTCTGGTACAGTCTGCGTGTGCATATCCAGTGCTCATTTTGCATTTGGCAGTCTCTGGTACTGAATGTGTGTTACAATTTATTTTTTATGTGTCTGTCTCTCGGACAGTCCATTACAGTGGGATGAATTTTGTATCTCCCAGCTACTGGTATTGTCTGCAAACGTGATACATTCTGTATCTATGTGACGCTGGTGCTGCATGAGTGTGGAATTCTTCTGTACCTGTACTTAATATGTATCTACGGGATGCTATTGAGAACTATTTGTTGGACACCATAATGTATCATTATTTTCTTGTCTCACTGGTATTTTAAAATATAAACCACTGCACATTTTAACTGTGTGTTTTACTCAGTTGTGGTCTCAGCTTTTTGGACTAGTATTTAGTCTGCAACTGTATGAACACATTTGTGAATGACAACATATATTTCAAACTCACACATGGCATGCTAAGTATAATCAGAATCATTCAATTGATACGATATCATTCAGTACAGCTCTTGCAGAGATTATTGGATTGGTATGTAATGTGTAGTGCAGTGTGCACTAATTGACATAATACTGTAACTTTCCTTTTGATACTGTATCAGATGTTTGTACTACATTGTAATCTGTCACTCAGTCTGCAGTCTGGGCTACATTATTAGGATTCATTCTGTACGTTTCCATCAGCTGCTCTACCTCATATTTAATTTGTAGCTTAGGGTGCACTCTTGTGGGATTGATCCAGTGCCTTTCAATCTGATAGTGGGTGTGATTTTGAACTGAGATTGATGGATCTACCTTTCAGCAGTACTGAATTGGGGTGAATTGGAAACAACTTCTGCCTCTCCTGCTTTGTTTGATTGTCTGCTGGATTGAAAATGTGTCTCTGGAACTTGGGATCAGTGTGAGTCTGACTGCTTCTGCTCTCTGTGACTGTGGAACTCATGGCCTGTCTGTGTCTCTGAGCGCTGGGAGTGATAATGTACCTACTCTGTGTTAGAAGGAGTGGACTGTACATATCCTTGTGCCGGGGAATCATCACAATCCTTCTGGTTCCTTCAAGTATTTGCTGACAGAAAGAAAGAAAAATGTCTCTTGTAACTCAAGATCAATTGAGGTAGAAACTAGAAAAGACATGAATGTAATATTTCAATTAATAATCATTATGACCAACCACAAAGGATGATCAGTAATACAAAGAGTGTCAGTGTCTGATTCCACTGCAGCACTCAGCTTCTGCAGATCAGGTTTTCTTTGGTAGTTTTATAACAATTTAGTGACATCCAGGAACAACCCAACATCTGCACTGCTCCATGAATGGGAATACCTGCTGGAGCAGGGATATTTGCACAAGTCAAGTTTTTAATTCCACCTGGCATTATAATGCAAGAACATAATAACTAGGAGCAGGATTAGGCCATTCCGCCACTCAAGTCTGTTCCACCATTCGATAAGATCATGGCAGATCTGATCATAGTCTCAACTCCACTGTCCTGCGTGTCCCAATAACACTTCACTCCCTTGTAAATCAAAAGTCAGTCTAACTCAGCCTTGAATATATTCAATGACCAGCCTCCACCATCCTCTTGGGTAGAGAATTCCAAAGAACAACAACCCTTTGAGAGAAGAAATTCCTCTTCAATTCCATCGAAAATGGGAGCCCCCTTATGTTGAAACTGTTCCCCCTAGTTCTTGATTCCCTCATGAGGGGAAACATCATCTCAGTAAATACCCTGTCAAGCCCCTTCAGTATCTTATATGTTTCATATGATCACCTCTCATTCTTCTAAACTCCAATGAGTGTAGCACAACCAGGTCAAACGTTCCTCATAAGACAACATCTTCATCCCTGTAAATAACCTAGTGATGTTTGCCTGATGTACCTCCAATGCAAGTATTTTCCTCCTTAAATAAGGAGACCAAAACTGTATACACACTCAAGGTGTGGTCTCACCAACACGCTGTACAGTGGTAGCAATACTTCCCTACATTTCTACTCCAACCCCATTGCAATAAAGGCCAAAATTCCAATAGCCTTCCTAATTACTTGCTGTACTTCCATGCTAACTTTTTGTGATTCATATAAGAGGACACTCAGATCCCTCTATACCACAGCATTCTGCAGTCTCTATCTATTTAAATAACATTCTGCTTTTCTCTACATCATACCAAAGTGGATAACCTCACATTTTCCCACATTATACTTAATATGCCAAATTTTTCCCACACACTTAACTTGTCTTTATGTCTTTGCAGACTCATTGTGTCCTCCGCACAACTTGCTTTCACACCTTTCTTTGTATCAACAGCAAATTTAGCTACAATACACTCGATCCCTTCATCCAAATCATTAATGTCGGCTCTAAGTAGTTGAGGCCCCAGCACTGATCCCTGTGGCACTCCACGAGTTCCAGTTTGCAAACCTGAAAGTGACACCTTTTTCCTAATTCTCTGTTTCTTGTTAGTAAGCAAGTACCAGCGACCTGGGTTCGATTCTGGGTACTTCCTGTGCAGAGTTTGCAAGTTCTCCCTTTGTCTGCGTGGGTTTTCACCGGGTGCTCCGGTTTCCTCCCACAGCCAAAGACTTGCAGGTTGATAGGTAAATTGGCCATTATAAATTGCCCCTAGTATAGGTAGGTGGTAGGGGAATTGAGGGAAGTTGGGGATGTGAGAGGGTAATGGGATTAATGTAGGATTAGTATAAATGGGTGGTTGATGGTCAGCACAGACACGGTGGCTGAAGGGCGTGTTTCAGTACTGTATCTCTAAATAAATAAAATAAATAATATAGTACCCGTTAACACCACGAGCTCTTACCTTGTGTAGTAACATTTTGCATGGCACTTTGGCGAATGCCTTTTCAAAATACAAATACACTACATCTACTGGTTCCCCTTCAGTTACCCTGCTTCTTTCATCCTCAAAGAACGCTAATAATGTTGGGAAACTTGATTTCCTTTTCATAAATCCATGTTGACTCTGCATGATTGTATTATAATTTTCTAAATGTTCTACAGATTGGAGGGTGGCAAATGTAACCTCACTATTTAAAAAAGGAGAGAGAGAAAAAACAGGGAATTACGGACCAGTTAGCCTTACATCAGTAGTGGGGAAAGTGCGAGAGTCTATTATAAAGGATGTGGTAGCAGAACACCTGGAAAGCATAAACGGGTTTGGACAAAGACAGCATGGGTTAACGAAAGGGAAATCTTGCTGAACAAATGTACTGGAGCTTTTTGAGGATGGAACTAGTAGAATAGATAAGGGAGAACCAGTGGATGTGTTGTATCTGGATTTTCAGAAGGCTTTTGATAAGGTCCCACATAAGAGGTTCGTGTGCAAAATTAAAGCAGATGGGATTGGGGGTAATATACTGGCATTGATTGATAATTGGTTGACAAACAGGAAACAGAGAGTAGGAATAAACGGGCCTTTTGCCAGGTGGCAGGCAGTGACGAGTGGCGTACTACAGGGCTCAGGGCCTGGGCCCCAGCTATTCACAATATATATTAATGACTTGGGTGAGGGAACATTTCCAGGTTTGCAGACGACACAAAGCTGGGGAGGAAACTGAGTTGTGAGGAGTATGCAAAGAGGCTCCAATGTGATTTGGACAAGTTGGGTGAGTGGGCAAATGCATGGCAGATGCAGTATAACTTGGATTAATGTGAGGTTATTCACTTCGGTTGTAAAAACAGAAAGGCAGATTATTATATGAATGGTGACAGATTGGGAAAGGGGGAGGTACAAAGAGACCTGGGTGTCCTTGTACACCAGTCGCTGAAAGCAAATATTCAGGTGCAGCAAGCAGTTAGGAAGGCAAATGGTATGTTGGCCTTCATTGCAAGCGGATTTGAGTACAGGAGCAAGGAAGTCTTCCTACAGTTATACAGGGCTTTGGTGAGAGCACATCTGGAGTATTGTGTGCAGTTTTGGTCTCCTTATCTGAGGAAGGATGTTCTTGCCATGGAGGGAGTGCAAAGAAGATTTACCAGGCTGATTCCTGGGATGGCAGGATTGACAATGAGGAGTGATTGGGTTGACTAGGCCTATATTCACTAGAGTTTAGAACAATGAGAGGGAATCTCATAGAAACCTATAAAATTCTAACAGCACTAGTCAGGCTATATGCAGGGAGGATGTTCCTGATGGCTGGGGAGTCCAGAATCAGGGGTCACGGTCTCAGGATATGGGTATGCCATTTAGAACTGAGATGAGGAGAAATATTTTCACTCAGAGGGTGATGAACTTGTGGAATTCTCTACAAAGAAAATTACAGCACAGGAACAGGCCCTTCGGCCCTCCAAGCCTGCGCCGATCCAGATCCTCTATCTAAACATGTCGCCTATTTTCTAAGGGTCTGTATCTCTTTGCTTCCTGCCCATTCATGTATCTGTCTAGATACATCTTAAAAGACGCTATTGTGTCCACGTCTACCACCTCCGCTGGAAACGCGTTCCAGGCACCCACCACCCCCTGCGTAAAGAACTTTCCACGCATATCCCCCTAAACTTTTCCCCTCTCACTTTGAACTCGTGACCCCTAATAATTGAATCCCCCACTCTGGGAAAAAGCTTCTTGCTATCCACCCTGTCTTTACCTCTCATGATTTTGTACTGCAGAAGGCAGTGGAGGCCAAGTCATTAAATATATTCAAGAAGGAGATAGATATATTTCTTAATACAAAAGGGATCAAGGGATATGGGGAGAAAGCGGGAAGAGGGTACTGAATTATACGATCAGACTTGATCATTTTTGAATGGCAGAGCAGGGCCGAATGGCCTACTCCTGCTCCAATTTTTCTATGTTTTCTGAGATGACTGACTTAATCATTGGTTCCAGCATTTTCTCAATGGCAGACATTAGGCTAACAGGCCTATCGTTGCCTACTTTCTCTTTACTGCTTTCTTGAACAGGGACATTACATTTGCAGTTTAATATCCACTGGAACTGTTGCAGGATCTAGGGAATTTAAGAAGATTACAACCAATGCATCCACTATCTATGCAGACACTTCTTTTAAACCTTAGAATGTAGGCCATCAGATCCAGGGGACTTGTCAACCTTTAGTCCCATTAGTTTTCCAAAAACATGTTTTTCTCGCGATGGTGATGTTTTAAGGTCCCCCCTCCTTACTCCCCTTGATTTTCTACTATTCTTGGGATGTTTTTTGTGTCTACTTCTGTGAAGACAGATGAAAAGTTCTTGTTCAGAGTATCTGCCATTTCCTTGTTTCTCTTGGATCAATCGTTCAACGGAAACCGACAGCTGCTGTTTAAAATGTTTCCTTGACACTACTCACCTGGCGCCAGCAATAGGTGTTGTTTGCATAACTGTCCCCATCCCTACTGTCTGGCTCTGTTCCCTCTATTCACTGCTCAATAACAACACAGTGTGAAACTGGAGCTAAACCATGAACATGCATTACAGGTTTGAGGAGAGAAAACAACAATGATTTTCAACAGCAGCTTCTTCCTGCTCTGTCTCCGTTACCTTGTCCACAAACAGCCTGAGAAAGGCTTCTCCTTCTGCGCTCACTCCATGTTCCTGCTCCACTCCGCCTCTTACAAACAGCCCCCAACTCCCCCTGAACTTGCTCCGTTGTCAATGCTGATCTCTGAGCCCCTCTGCGGACAGGCTCTCAAAGCAATGTGCTTGCTGGAAGGAGACTGCTGTTTACTCACTTACCCCGGGGCTCTAAGTCTCCATTCCCGTCTGTTTCAAACAAACTTCTTCCGCTCACTAATTAAATGACGCAGAAGGACACGGCTGGAGGAGGCGCATCGCGCATGCGCTTCTTTCCCCACTCATTTACAAAAAAAATAAATTGGAATAAAAGCAAAATACTGCGGATGCTGGAAATCTGAAATAAAAACAAGAAATGCTGGAACCACTCAGCAGGTCTGGCAGTATCTGTGAAAAGTGAAGCAGAGTTAACGTTTCGGGTCAGTGACCCTTCATCGGAACTGACAAAAATAAACTGGAACTTTCCCCAGTTCAGTTTTCTCCGAGTTTGAGCAAAGGAACTGGGGCTGTGGGGAAAGGTCAGAGAACGTTTCAAGCTGGGGGATTCCCCCTTTCTGAAGCTCAGTTTGAGATCATTCCCTGCAGTGTGTTTGCTCTTCATTCACCCGTCTTCTCAAAGCAATCCTCCGAGGGAGTCGCTGTGTTTGCTGCGATCGCGCAGGAGTTAATATCTGACAGTAACAGTCCCAGATTAATGTCATCACATTGAAACTGTCCTTCACTGACAGTCATATCGAACGGTGTGAGCTGGGAGATTACAGAGATCAACAGGGTCAAGAGCGTTAAATTTGGAACATTGTTCACCTCACTCTCTAACTGTTACCCAGAGTCTAGGAATAATAATGTGTCTGTTTCTGACACAATATCAGTTAGAGATGAGACTGCACCGTCTGTCTCCCACGGATCTTTCAAGATAAAATGAGGCTTCCAGGTCAGCCTGTAACTGCTGATGGGGATCTCTCTCTCTCTCTCACTTATTCACTTTCAGCTCTGTCTCTAGTGCTCCATAAAAACGTGGGATCCAGTTATTGGGTGTGATATGGACACACGAATAGAAAATGCACTATTGACACTCCCTCTCGAATGCTGTACATATGTTTGGGATACCATTATTTAGGATGATATGTATGCACTTTATTGTGTTACTAATACTGTCTCTGATGATACATAAGAATGTGTAATACAGTGTGATATGGACACACTGTTACGAATGGTCGGACTGATTCTCTCTCTCTCTGTGGTGCTGTATATGAAAAGGGGATAATGTTAGTGAGCATCATAGAATCATAGAATCATAGAAGGTTTAAGGCAGAGAAAGAGACCACTTGGCCCATCATCGTATGCGGCAGCCGAAAAACAGTGAGCGTAAAGGAATGGCAGGGGGGGCTTCAACCTCGAGAGTCCACCTCCTGTGCTATGTGGGAGCTCCTGGATGCTTCCCGTGTCCTGGAGAACCATTTGGCGGTCATCACCTCGTAGCAGATGTAATGTACAACAATACTCCGCTCTCGTTGATTGACGTCTATGCCCCGGTTCAATGCAGCGAGCAGCTGACCGTCTTCCAGCATCTCCCACTGCTGCTGGCGACATCCAGGCCGGTCATCCTAGGCGGTGACTTCAAAGGCATCATCGATGCAAATGGATGATCCGGCAGAGACGACAGCAAACTGGATGCTATGTCCAGATCCTTAATAGAAACAGTAAAAGATGCCAAACTGCACGACGTCTTCAGCAAACCTGCAGACAGAGCGCAGCATAGATACACATGGTCAAGAACGGACGGGTCTGCCCATTCCAGGATTGACTTCCTATTTGTGTCCCGTGTTTTCACGGTCAGATCCACCGACGTCAAGCCGGTGTTCTTCTCCAAGCATTGCCTTTTACTGGCTGACTTTCACTTACAGGATGACCAGCGGGTTGGCAGGGGAACATGGAAGCTCAATGCTACACTGCTAACCCCAGAGAATGTTGAGGAACTCAAAATGGATTACAAAGGTTGGAGAACCGTGAAACCCCACCTTTGAGTCTCCAGTTCAGTGGTGGGAAGCGATCAAGGAGAACATCAAGAGGTTCTTTATCTTCAAAGGGGTTCAGAGGGCGAGAGAGATAGACAGATGGAAATGTCACGACTCCAGAAAAGTATGCAAAATCTGCTCTGGCTTCAGTCGATGGGGGTCAAGGTCAAGGAGGACCTTCATGAGGTGAAGAGCCAGCAGGCCTCGCTCTTTGCCACGGAGGCCTACAAGATCATCTTCCAGTCCAGAGTCCGCTCCATTGAGCAGGATGAGATGTGCTTGTGTTACTTCTTCTAAAAGGTACACAGAGAGAGCTCTGTTATCAGCAGCCTGCAGGAAGAGGATGGCTCGGTAATGTCTTCGCAGTCCGACATACTAAGGATCAGCAAATCCTTTTATGCTGGGCTGTATGACGCGAAGCCCACAGACAGCAGAACCTCCCAGTCCTTACTGTCATCTATCACAGAGGTCTTAGATGACAGCAGGAGGGAGAGACTGGACAAACCGCTAATTCTGGATGAGCTGACTAAGGCCATCAAATCCTTCGAGATAAATAAAACTCCCGGAAGCGACGGCTTACCGGTTGAGCTGTATTTGGCCCTGTGGGACTGGGTCGGCCCGGACCTGCTGGAAGTATACGACAGTATGCTCCTAGCCGGCAGCATGTCAGAATCCATGAGGAAAGGCATCATCACCCTCATCTACAAGGGGAAGGGGGAGAGGGCAGAAATCAGAAATTGGCGGCCCATCTCACTGCTTAATGTAGACTACAAGATACTGTCAAAAGTCATAGCCAGTCGAGTCAAGTCTGCTCTGGAGTTGGTGATCCACCCTGATCAGACCTGTACTTTACCCACTCAGGGATACGATCACCCACATACGGGACAGGAGGGTGGACACCTACCTCATCAGCCTGGACCAGGAGAAGGCTTTTTTAGGATATCGCACCACTGCATGATGGACGTACTTTCGAAAATGGGGTTTGGGGAGGGAATCTGCAATTGGATCAAACTGCTCTACACAAACATCAGTAGCACAGTCTCAATCAATGGGTGGGAATCAGAAAGTTTCCCGATCCAATCTGGAGTCAGACAGGGTTGTCCTCTCTCCCCTGTCTTGTTTATTTGCTGTATTGAACCCTTTGCTGAGTCTATTAGTAAGGATGCGAGCATAAGAGGGGTGACAATCCCAGACAGTGGAGGCACACAGGTTAAAACATCCCTGGACATGGATGACGTCGCAGCCTTCTGCTCGAACCCGCTGTCTGTGCGCAGACTGATGAGCATCTGCGACCAGTTCGCACTGGCCTTGGGAGCCAACGTTAACCACGGCAAGAGAGAGGCCATGTTCTTTGGGAACTGGGCTGACCGATCCTTTGTCCCCTTCACCGTCAGGTCAGACTACCTGAAGGTGCTGGGGATATGGTTCTGAAGGGCCGCGGCATGCACCAAAACCTGGAAGGAGCGAGTAGCCAGGGTACAACACAAGCTGAGCATGTGGGAGCAGCAACTCTCTCCATTATGGGTAAGAACCTGGTCCTCAGGTGCGACGCGCTCACGTTGTTGCTGTAAGTGGCACAGGTCTGGCCCATACCCCATTCCTGCGCTGTGGCGATCACCCGAGTCATTTTCCGCTTCATTTCTGGATCCAAAACGGACCGGGTCCAAAGGGACATGATGTTCAAACCTCTGGATAAGGGTGGGCATAATGTACCCAATATCACCCTCATCCTGATGACTACCTTCGTGTGCGGCTGCATCAAGCTGTGTGCAGATCCCCAATACGCCAACACCAAGTGTCACTACGTGCTGAGATTCTCTCTGTCCCCAGTGTTGTGAAGGAAGGACCTGGTCGCATTGCCGTGGAACGCTCCATCTAGTTGGACTGTGCCGTACCACCAATCATTCGTGGAACAGTTTCTGCGGAAAACACCTTTGACCACCAATCCATCAGGCAGTGGTCTGCACGGAATGTCCTCAAGGCATTACGGGAAAAGGAGATGGTGGATGCTGTCGGATGGTTACCCGAGCAGACTGCCAAATCATTTGGCGAAATGCCTCATCACCAGAACTTTCCAACAAGCACCAAGGTGTAGCTTGGCTGGTGGTGAGAAGAGCCCTCCCCGTCAGATCCTTCCTGCACGCCCGAAGTCTCACCCCCTCCGCACAATGCCCTCGAAGTGTCTGCGGTGGGGATGAGATGGTTGCCCAGCTTCTTCTGGAATGTGTATTTGCAAAGCAGGTGTGGAAAGAGATGCATTGGTTTTTGTCGAGGTTCATCCCAAGCAGCTCTGTAACACAGGAGTCTGTGCTCTACGGGCTGTTCCAAGGGACACACACCGAGATAACCACAACTGCTGCTGGAGGACTATCAATTCGGTGAAAGACACTCTTTGGTCTGCCCAAAACTTGGTGGTCTTCCAGCGCAAAGAGTTGTCCACCACCGAATGTTGCAGACTGGCACACTCGAAGGTCCAGGACTACGTGTTGAGGGACGCACTAAAGCTTGGGGCAGCCACAGCAAAGGCTCAATGGGGAAAGACCACCATGTAAGCTCCCCCCACCAAGCTGATCTGAGGGGCTGGATCCATGGGAAACCACTCGAACTGTATCGTTAATATTCTCAATTGCTGTAAATGTAAAACTGTAATTGACATGACAATTGTGAAAAGGAAGGGTTGGGAAGGAACTCATGACAGTATTGAAGGAAACTGATCTCCCTTGCAATGTTTGTATTTTTGGTGCTGTTTGGATACTGTTTGGCAATGTAATTTTTACAGATTTTTATGAATAAAATATATTTTGGAAATAAAAAAAATATATATTTCCAGACCATGTCCAACACGTTTCTGCTCAGTGTGAAAACCCACCACGGAAAGACTGGAACATACAATCATTTGATCACATCATGATTAACATCACTCAGACACCTGAACCATTAGGTCACTGACGAAGTCATGATGACTTCGAATTTCTCATGAAATGACTACTGAACTAACTGACTGGAAGAATTGCTTTAACTCCACGTGATCAGAGAGGCACAGCCTCAGACCGACTTGGCAGATGAATATTGATTGAATAATTTCTGTGTGAGGAATGTTCCAGCATCATAAACCAGGGGAACGTGCTGACTGAGCTGTGTCTTCATCTCTTCTGGGCAGTCGGACAGTTCACCCTTCATTCTGCTCTGATTCACTTTCCCAAAGCGGATCTACAGATTCTCAAATCTGGAGACTGGGTTTTCTTATTTTGTTCCTTTTGATTTTTCTTGCTCCTGACTGAATAATATATTCTAAACCTCGGATCAACCCTCCCCTTTGCGTCGTGTTATAGTCTTGGTTAAAAGAGACACAAAACGGCACAAACACTCTGAAACATACAACACGGTCACACTTTCCTTCAGTGAGATTAATGTTGAGCTGTTTTCCAGGTTAAATGCAACTGCAAACACATTGCTCTCAAAAAAATTGTCGGGGATTAAGTTGCCGTCGAAATATTAGCACTGAACATCTGTACGAGCAGGAACAACCATTTCAAACTCACATCCTTCACAAAGGCAAGCACTGAGCTGTTTTCTTTTGTGAATGAAATTCATAAGAAAAGTTAAAGTTCACAAGAAAATGGATGTAAATGATTGATAGCTAAACTTTTCAAGCAAGGATATGAATCCAAGATTTTCTGATTATAAGACAAACACTCGAACCAATTAAGCTGCTGAGCCAGATCACAAGTGCTGTGACAACTAAGGGCAGAGGAGGGCACTCTTTATTCTCATCCCACTTCTCCACAGGTCACAACATCTCTGTGAACTTTTCCCACATACTGATACAGTCAATCAAATGCTCTATTTTTCCCAGAATAGAAGACACTGACCAGGTTTCTTTAATGAAGAACAAAATTATCCATTTATTGTCAAACAAGTTTTAACTAGTCATGAAGTAAAGCATAAACACACAGGTGGAAATTTTAAAAGTTCCTTTTTCACCTTTACCAACTTTTAAAGTCCTTTTTTTATCTTCGAGCCACACGCACACACACACACACCGGATAGCTAAAAAAATAAAAGGGATTTTTTTTTAAATTCAGCACTCTGTTACAGACAAAAAAAACCTCTTAGGCTGTTTATTTGCTCATTTTTGAAGAAATCATCAGATGAGATATGTTGCTCCAAAACTGGAATACAGTCTAACGTCCGAGTATACGTAGACAGGTCACTCGGGTATTTTAGATCAGTTCTTTTCAGAAGGCATTGAGAATTAATTTTAGCAGGCCTTCTTCAAAGACATGCGACAAGATGAATTAACTCAGTAGACTTCTCAGCGTCTTTTAAAGATTTTCTGGAAAACAAACTGGGTTGTGGTCTTCTCTCCTTCCTTGACGATTCTTCAGGCTAACTTTATCAGCTGCTCACTCCAGCAGGTAAAACACACTGAATGCTACAACCAAAGGTTGTGAGTTTTCTGCCTTCTTAGGTTTGCGCTGCTGCTGCCAAGCTTGTCCAATCAAGGGGCACGACTGACTTGACTAACCACATTTCTCCCTGTTACCAGGGTTTCTGCTCTATATTTAACTTGAATTATGTGACAACCAGTAAACATCGTTGCCAAATTGGTTCTTTTGGTGCCCTCTTGAAAAAGAACTGGTCCTACATTTATTCAGTTTGAGTATGACTTCTTCAAAAAATATTTTAAAAGAAACAAAATCCGTTCCATCACATCATGTACTTTCCCTAAGCTACAGGTTATTGCAAGTCTCTCTGGCTGTGTTTATTTTCGGTGATTTTGTACTCAGGTTCTTTTGGAATCCATGTGTTTGCAGATCTTTGTGAGTGAGAGATGTGGTAATATGTTTAAAAGATTTCCCTGTAAATTATTCATATCTCCATCTTTCCCCGAACTTTGTACAAACACATTAATATGGGAATCACACACATCAGGCCGTCAAACCTGTCTGCTAAACATTGAAAGGTGACAGTGTTTATTGTGATGGGGTTCCATTTATGAAGACACATCTTGATGATTCACACATGTAAAAATTTGTATATGATGTTCATGACGTAATGACATAAAAAAGCATTTCCTTGCAATTGCCATGCTTGGTGAACATTTTCTCTGCTGATGCCCCTTGAATATATTAGAGAACATGGTGACGAGGTTGAGATAAAAGTCTGTAAATATAGGCAGCAAACAGCAGCAGGGACTGCAGTGAACAAGATTTACGTGACATATTTGTGCTTATGTTGGTGGGTGAAATAAGATACTAAACACACAAAATCCTACATTTGAGCTCGCGTAAAAGATTGCTCTGTCTATGGAGATAGCATCGAAGAATGCTCAGGAATTTTGTCCTATGCCAGTGATCGTAACACACTTCAGGGGAACTTAAAAAAAATGGTAAAATGGGCTTTCACAGAACAGATGAAATTTTACACAGAGAAGTGTGAAGTGATACAATTTGGAAGGACGAATGCCATATAAATGAAATGTTACAATTCTAAACTGGGTGCAGGAGCAGAGAGAGAATGTACACCAATGTTAGAAGGATTGAAAAGGTAGCGAAGAGCAAACAGGACACTTGGCTTTATTAATAGAGGCATAGAGTTAAAGCATATAGGTTATGCTAAACCTTTATAAAATACTGGGAATGAATGGCCTCCACCTGTTCCTCCACAGAAAGCTTCCATTCCAGGTTTACACACACTCATCAGGATCACTCTCCACAGATCCTGCCACTCCAGGCTCGGACACCCACTTCAGGATCACTCTCCACAGATCCCGCCATTCCAGGTTCGGACACCCACTTCAGGATCAGTCTCCATAGATCCCAGCACTATGGGCTCGGAGACCCTCTTCAGAGATCCTAAATCTCCAGACATGGACATCCTTTGAGGACCACTCTCCACAGATTCTGCCCTCCAGGCTCAGACATCCTCTTCAGCGTCACTCTCCATACATCCCGCCGCTCCACGCACGGATATCTCCCTCAGGATAAGATCAAAGAATGTTGCTTGTCACTTATCAGCTCAAGCCTGAATGTTGTTCAGGTCTTGCTGCTTGCAGGCACAGACGGCTTCAGTATCTGAGGAGCTGTGAATCATCAGCGAACATTCCCACTTCTCACTCATGTTGAAGAGAAAGCCATCAATGAAACTGCTGAGGATGGTTGGGCCCAGGGCACTGCCCTGAAAAACTGGGTATCCAGTCATGAATGGTGGTGGACAATTAAATAACGAACCAGATGAGGAGGCTCCAAAAACATCCCTATCCTCAATGTTGGTGGAGCCGAGCACGTCAGTGCAAAAGGTGGAGCTGAAGCATTTGAAACCATCTTCAGTCAGAAATTGCTCAGTGGATGATTCATCTCGGCCTCTTGAGGTCCCCAGCATCACAGCTTCCAGTTTTCAGCCAATTTGCTTCACTCCACATAATGGCAAGAAACAGCTGAAGACACTCGATACAGCAAAGACTATGGGCCCTAACAACATTCCGGCTCCAGTACTGAAGACCTGTGCTCCAGAACAAGCTGCGCTCTCAGCCAAGCTGTTCCAGTAGAGCTACAACACGGGCATCTACTTGACAATGTGGAAAATTGCCCAAGTGTGCCCTCTCCATAAAAAAAATGCAGGACAAATCCAATCTGACCAATTGCCACCCCATCAGTCTACTATCAATCATCAGCAAAGTGATGGAAGATGGCACCAACAGTGCTATCAAGCACCACGCACTAAGCAATAATCTGATCATCGATGCTCAATTTAGATTCTGCCAGGGTCTCTCAGCTCCAGGAAATAATTTGGCAGATGGAGTAGAATGTGGGAAAATGTGAGGTTATCCACTTTGGTAGGAAGAATAGAAAAGGAAAATATTATTTAAATTGTGAGAGATTACAGAATGCTGCGGTGTAGAAGGATCTGGGTGTCCTCGTACATGAATCACAAAAAGTTACCATGCAGGTACAGCAAATAATTAGGAAGGCAAATGGAATATTACCCTTTATTGCAAGGAGAATGGAGTATAGAAGTTGAGAAGTCTTGCTGCAAATGTACATGGTGCTGGTGAAACCACACCGAGAGTACTGTGTACAGTTTTGGTCTCCTTATTTAAGGAGGGATATACTTGCATTGGAGGCAGTTGAGAGAAGGTTCATTGGATTGATTCCTGTGATGAAGGTGTTGTCTTATGAGGAACGTTGAGCAGGTTGGACCGATACTCATTGGAGTTGAGAAAAATGAAAGGTGAACGTATTGAGACATATAAGATTCTGAGGGGGCTTGACAGGGTAGATGCTGAGAGGATGTTTCCTCTCATGGTGGAATCTAGAACTAGGAGACACAGTTTCAGATTTAGGGTTTTTAATTTAAGAAGGAATTTCTTCTCTCAGAGGATCATTAATCTTTGGAATTCTTTCCCGCAGAGAGCAGTGGAGGCTGGGTCATTGAATGTCTTCAAGATTTTTATCTACAAGAGAGCCAAGGGTTATGTGGGCAGGCAAGAAAGTGGGGTTGAGGTCGTGATCAGGTCAGCCATGATCCTATTGAATGGCGGAGCAAGCTCGAGGGGCCAAATGGCCTACTCCTGCTACTAGTTCTTCTGATCTTATGTTTGTATGATCTCATTGCAGCTTGGTCCAAACAGAGACGAAAGAGTGGAATTCCAGAGGAGAGGTGAGAGTGATTGCCCTTGAGTGAGTGTGGCATCAAGGATCCCTAACAAAATTGAAGTCAATGGGAATCAAGGGGAAAACTCTCCACTTGTTGAAGTCATACCTCGCACAAAACAAGATGTTGTGGTTAGTGGAGGCCAATCATCTCAGCCCAGGACACTGCCTCAGGAGTTTCTCAGGGTTGTGTCGTAGAGCCAAACATCCCAGCTGTTTCATTGACGACTTTCTCTTCAACATAAGTCAGAAGTGGGAATGTTAGATGATGACTCACAACTCTTCATATACTGAAGCAGTCTGTGCCTGCAAGCAGCAAGACCTGAACAACATTCAGGCTTGAGCTGATAAGTAACAAGCAACCTTCTGGCCACACAAGTGCCAAGCAGTGAACATCTCCAATGAGAGAGAAAAAAAATCTACCTTTTGATATTCAGAAGCATTATCATAGTTAAATCCCCCACCATCAATATCTTGACCAGAAACGTAACTAGACCAGTCACATCTATGCTGTGGCTATAAGCGCAGGTCAGAGATTACGAATTCTGCAGCAAGGATCTCACCTCCTGACACCCCAAATCCTGTCCACCATCTACAAGGCACAAGACAGGAGGGATGGAATACATCCCACTCAACAACACTCAAGAAGCTCAACACCATCCAGGACAAAGCAGCGCACTTGATCGGCACCTCACCCGCCACCTTAAACATTCAATCCCTCCACAACCAGTACACAGTGGCTGCAGTGTGTACCATCTCCATATGCACTGCAGCAACTCGCCAAGTATCCTTCAACAGCACCTTCCAAACTCGTGACCACTACCACCTCGAAGGACAAGGGCAGCAGATGCATGGGAACTCACTACCTGCAGGTTCCCCTCCAAGACACTCACCATCCTGACTTGGAACGATATCGCCATTTCTTCACTATTGTTGGGTCACAATCGTGGAACTCCCTCGCCAATAGCACTGTGGGTGTTCCTGCACCATATGGACTGCATCAGTTCAAGAAGGCAGCTCTCCACCACCTTCTCAACGGCAATAGGAATGGGTAATAAATGCTCGCCTTATCAGCGATACTCACACCCCAGAATGAATAAAAACCAAATCACCCTCCACAGATTCCCCACAATCTGGGCTTGGACATTTACCTCAGGAGCACAGAGCTTTATATCACTGCAACATGAGTTCCAATCTTCATATTCTGTTCACTTTTCACATTATTTTCTCCCAGTCCACGAGCTTTTATTAATTCAGTATCCGCGTCTCTGCTCCTCCGCCGTTTCTAACATCTCACCTCTTAAAAAAAAACACTCTGATCTATCGTAGGTAGTAGATGACCCCTCATTTTAAATTCCATCTGCCAAAGCATTGCTCACTCACTTAATCTATCAAGAAGATTTGAAAATAAATTTCTTGCCAAAGGATAATTTTCTGCATCTGCTCCCTCGCCATTTGCTTTTCCCATTTGTCTTTCACTTGGTGCAAATCGAGAGAAAGTAAAGATGGAAGGAAGGAGGGGAGGAAAAATCCTGCTCCGTTTCGTGATCCCTATTTGATCTTCATTCCAGTGTAGTTTGGGTGAAGAATTCCAATTGTCTGTCTCAATTTTAATAAAGTATAACCAATTCTGGAATCACTGTCTGGACATGGACAAGAACAGGTTTCCAGGCTGACTTCACACATTAACAATACACTGAACAATTCACAAACTAGCGACAAGGATGGGGTCCGAACCCACGAGTACAGAGCACAATGGATCAGCAATACATCGCCTTAACCTCTCGGCCACCTTGTCAATTACATAGGAGCAGCTGTCACCTTCAGCACAGTTTCTGGCTGTGCAGCCAGATGTGCAATGATGGAAATATATCTTCTGTCAGTTAATGAAGTTGGGAATGGAGCGGTGTGAAACATTTCCAGACCATGTCAAACACGTTTCTACTCAGTGTGAAAACCCACCAAGGAAAGACTGGAACATACAATCATTTCAACACATCATGATTAACATCACTCAGACACCTGAACCATCAGGTCACTGACGAAGTCATGATGACCGAATTTCTCATGAAATGACAACTGAACTAACTGACTGGAAGAATTGCTTAAACACCACATGATCAGCTAGGCACAGCCTCAGGCCGACTTGTCGGGTGGTGTAAACAGATATCACTGCTTCTGATCTTCACCAGAACAGAGAGTGAGATGTAACATTGATCATCAAACAGACTGTGAGAGAATACAACAGAATAAAACACATGGAGAGACACTATGGAATAACAAATAGATTTGATTGGAATGTTGAAATTTTGATTGGATTGGATAAAACACCAGAAACAGCAGATTAAAGTGGGATTCTCATCATTATATTGATCTGGGACAGAAAAGAGAAAATGATGGAAAGAAGAGAAGAAGGAAGAAAAGAAAGGAGGGAACTGTTCAATTTTTTCAGTTTTTTCACTCGCCCATCAAAGCTGATAAAAAAAGTTGCAAATAACAGAGAATTTCACCAAAAAGGGAGATTAAATGTTGCTGAAACCCTGGATCGAAGGATGCCCCAACAGATCACCTGTTTCACTGTCTCCTCACTCGGGGATTTCAATCAGTGAGCAATATTATTCTCTACTTTTTTTGTCAATTGGTCTCAGAACTGTCACTTGGAATTAATATCTGTGTTCCGACTCCTGAATAATAAAATTGTGAGTTTCTCGATATTTTCTGGACACAGTTCCTGCTGAAAGAACTAAGAACTCTTTTCTAATTTACACAATACTCTAAACACACTCATCAAGGCTGCTAAGCTAGCATCTTTGGTGCTGCTTTCTCTTCTCCCAAACTTCATTTCATGTGACTGTTCCATCATCACTCTGACAGTGGGAGGGGTTGATCCCACTATCTTCAGCATTAACCCTTTACATCCTTACACCACACTGTCTGTCCAAAAGAAATGGGTGGAGGGAGCTTCCTTCATTTATCAAAACACCAACAGCAGCACAGTGGCGCAATGGTTAGCACCGCAGCCTCACAGCTCCAGCGACCAGGATTCAGTTCTGGGTACTGCCTGTGTGGAGTTTGTAAGTTCTCCCTGTGTCTGTTTGGGTTTCCGCCGGGTGCTCTGGTTTCCTTCCACCTCCAAAAGACTTGCAGGTTGATAGGTAAATTGGCCATTGGAAATTGTTCCTTCGTGTCGGTACATGGTTGGAGAATGGTGGGGATGTGGTAGAGAATATGGGATTAATGTAGGATTAGTATAAATGGGTGGTTGCTGGTTGGCACAGATTCGGTGGGCCGAAGGGCCTGTTTCAGTGCTGTATCTCTAAATAAGAAAAGTAAAATAAAAGCTACCAGTCGTAAATCAACTCAAACCCATTAGAGAGATAGAGGGAGACGGTCAGAGAACTTCCTGCATCCAGTCCTGACCCTGTCACACTCAGCAGCTTCTCACCCAGACCCCACTCTCATCAACACTGAACATTGTTACCGAGACCCTTCAAATACTGTTCATAAAAGGTAGAAAAATTCAAACTTCATCACAGCTAGATTGAATAGAACAAAGTTTAATATCTTCTCGTCGTCACTCGGTAACCACAAGAGACAGTCCTTAAATCAGTAGCATAAATTATCAGCTGTAAGAATGTTTGTCATTGGGTTGAATCATTTCTGTGTGAGGAATGTTCCAGCATCATAAACCAGGGGAACGTGTTGACTGAGCTGTGTCTTCATCTCTTCTGGACAGTTCACCCTTCATTCTGCTCTGATTCACTTTCCCAAAGCGGATCTACAGATTCTCAAATCCAGAGACTGGGTTTTCTTATTTTGTTCCTTTTGATTCTTCTTGCTCCTGAATGATAATATATTCCAAACTCGGATGAACCTTTCCCTGTGTCCCGGTCTCGGTTAAAAGCGACAAATAACGGCACCAACATTCTGAAACATTCAACACGGTCACATTCTGCTTCAGTGAGATTAATGCTGAGGCAGTTTCCGTGTCGAATGCGATTGTGAACAAATTTATCTCGAGGAAATTGTAAGTGATCAAGTATTTGCACTGAATTTCTGTGCAAGAAGGGACAGTTTCAAACAGCCATTCCCAAATCACTTCCTTCACAAAGACAAAGACTGTGCTGTCTTAACGTGTGACTCAACTTCACAAACAAATTTGAACTCGAAGTTCAGGAGAAGACAGAGATGTGAATGATTGACAGCGTAATCTTTAAATCATAATTTTCCGTTTCTTCGTTGAAGTGAGGCTCAACCCTAATCCACTCGAGATCGCGGAAAGCTACAAACTTGGATCCAGAAAACAGAAAAGTAGTGAAACAGTTGGTGAGTACATTGTGACACTGAAGAATTTATCACCACATTGCAACATTGACACATTCTTAGACCGTACATTATGAGACAGATTTGTGCTTATATTGGTGGATGAGGAAAGATACGAAACACACAAAATCCCAATTTGAGCTAGAGTGTAAGATTGCTCTTTCCACGGAGATAGCATGAAAGAATGCCCGTGAATTTCGTCCTGTGCCAGTGACAGTAACACACTTCAGAGGAACTTAAATACACTGGTAAAATGGGCTTTCACACAACAGATAAAATTTTACACAGAGAATTGTGAAGTGATACAGTTTGGGAGGAAGAATGAGACAATGTACACCAATCTTTTTTGATCAAGGTTTGAAAAGGTTGCTAAGAGCAAACAAGACACTTGGCTTTATTAATAGAGGCATAGAGTAAAAGCAAATAAGTTATGCTGAACCTTTATAAAACAGTGGGGCTGAATGGCCTACTCCTGTACCTCCACGGAAAGCTTCCACTCCAGGCTCGGACACCCTCTTCAGGATCACTCTCCATACATCCCGTCACTCCACGCACGGATATCTCCTTCGGGATCATATCACAGATCCACAGTCCTGCCACATTCAGTCGTGAATGGTGGTGGATAAGTAAATAACTAACAAGATGAGGAGGCTCCAAAAACATTCACATCCTCAATGATGGTGGTGCTGAGCACGTCAGTGCAAAAGATGAAGCTGAAGCATTTGCAACCATCTTCAGTCAGAAATATTAAGTGGATTTGATCTGTGCTAATTTCAGCTCCTCATGCTCGCTGGTGCCTTGGTTCTCTGGTGCTAATTTCAGAGCAAATCATGCAGCTTGACAATTGGAGCCAAAGAAAAAGACACAGGAGAGGTTGAAAGTGCCAAAACCTGGGATTGAACCAAGAACTGTTTAACTGTTAGTACAACACGAACTCAACAAAGCTATTTCAACAACACACAAAAGCCACCATTCTGTCACTGCTTTGGAAGACAATATATACATTAAAGTGTTTGTAAAAAGTTACAGAACACAACATGTGAGTAATATTCCCCATTGTTTTCTCAGGACTGATGGACTGTGAAGTGGGAGACAACCAGAAGTCCCACTGTGCCACACTGACCCTGAGCTGTGAGTGAAATGAGATAAAGTTCAATCTTTAGCAGAGAGATTCTGGAGAGAGGTAAGAGTCCTGAATCAAGGAAAGACTTTCTGACACAATAAAAGCAAAATACTGCAGATGCTGGAAATCTGAAATAAAAACAAAAAGTGCTGGAAATACTCAATAGCTCTGGCAGCATCTGTGGTGAGAGAAACAGAGTTAACATTTCTGGTCTGTGACCTTTCATCAGAACTGACACAGGTTAGAAAAGAATTAGGTTTTAAACAAGTGAAGGGGAGGGGCATGTGAGAGAGCAGAGGGCAGGAGAGATTAAATAACAAAGCTGTCCTGGGACAAAGGCAAAGAGTGTGTTAATGCTTGTGGTTGCCTGACACCAGTCATGCTCTGATGTTATTGAACACAATGTTCAATCCACAAGGCTGTAGAGTGCCGAATCAAAAGGTCAGGTGCTGCTCCTCGAGCTTGGGTTGATTTTCACTGGAACACTGGAACAGGCCAAAGACAGAAATGTTGACATGAGAGCAGGGGGGACTGTTGAAATGGCAAGCAACCAGAAGCTCAGGATCATGCTTTCGGCCTGAGCAGAGGTGTTCCATCTAATTTGCGTTTGGTCTCCCCAGTTTAGAGGAGACCGCATTGTGAGCAGTGAATACAGTATACATAATTGAAAGAAGTACAAGTAAATTGCTGCTTCACCTAAAAGGAGTGTTTGGGGCTTTAGATAATGAGCAGAGAGGAGGGAAAAGGGCAGGTATTATATCTCCTGCGATTGCATGGGATGGTGCCTTGGGAAGGGGACGAGGTATTGGGGGTAATGGAGGAGTGGACCAGGGTGTCGCGGAGGGAACAATCCCTTCGGAATGCTGACAGGGGAGGGAAGGATGCGTTTGGTGGTGGCATCACGCTGGAGGTGGCGGAAATGGTGGAGGATGATCCTTTGGATGTGGAGGCAGGTGGGGTGGAAAGTGAGGACAAGGGGAACCCTGTCGCAGTTCTGGGAGGGAGGGGAAAGGGGAAGGCAGAGGTTGAGAGTCCTGTCAATTACACTGGGAGGGGGCGGGGTGGGAGTAGTTGAAATCTGCTGATGTTGTTGAATTTAATTTCAAACACTCCTTGAACTCTCTGCTGATGAAGACTGAAAAAGGGAAGAACAACCACACAACAAGGGTCTCAAATCCAAGACCCTGAGATTAAAAGTCTCATGCTCTACCAACTGAGCTAACAAGGCCTGATACAGTACTTCTACTCTGTCTGTTATTGGACGGATGCAGCTGTTGGCTCCATCCCAAGGGCGGGAATTTGTTCCACCAACTATGAAGCAGCTTCCTATCAATTCCTCAGATTATCAGTAAATCCACTTCCAGAAGCCCCAAAGTGTGATATATTCCTCTCACTCATCAATAATAAAACTGAAATCTTTTTACCTTCCAAATTCGGCCATCCATTTTGTCAGTATTTATTTCTCTCTCCTTTTTATTTAGTTCATGCATTTCTTCAGAATTTTTTTTTCAATTACATCTGAGGGAAGAAATGAACAGATCTGGCAGCTCAAAACTGGGCATCCATGAGGCACTGTGGGTCATCAGCAGCAGCAGAATTGTATTTAAACACAATATGTTACCTCATGGCCTGGCATATCCCTCACTCTACCATTACCATCAAGCCAAGGGAGCAATAGTGGTTCAATGAAGTGTGCAGGAGGGCATGTCAGGAACAGCACCAAGCAGACCTAAAAATGAGTGAAGCTACAACACAGGATTACTTGCATGTCATATAGTGGAAGCAGCATGCAATAGACAAAGCTGAGTGATCTCACAACCAACAGATCAGATCAAAGCTCTGCCGTCCTGCCACATCCAGTCCTGAATGGTGGTGGACAATTAAACAATTAACAGGAGGACGAGGCTCCACAAATATCCCCATCCTTAATGATAAGGGAGACCAGTATATCAGTGCAAAATACAAGGTTGAATCATTTGCAACCATCTTCAGCCAGAAGTGCCAAGTAGATGATCAATCTCGGCCTCCTCCTGAGGTCCCCAGCATCACAGGTGCCAATCTTCAGCTAAATCCACTTCACTCCACATGATATCAAGAAATGGCTGAAGGCTCTGGATACTGACAACATCCTGGCTGCAGTGCTAAAGACTTGTGCTCCAGAACTAGCCACATCGCCCGCCAAGGTACAACACTGGCATCTACCCAGCAATGTGGAAAATTGCCCAGGTATGTTCTGTATACAAAAGGCAGGACAAATCCAACCCGGTCAATTCCTGCCCGATCAGCCTCCTCTTGATCATCAGTAAAGTGATGGAAGGTGTCGTTGACAGTGCTATCAAGCAGCACTTACACAGCCATAACCTACTCACCAATGCTCATTTTGGGTTCCGCCAGGGCCACTTAGTTCCTGACCTCATTATGGCCTTGGCCCAAATATGGACAGAAGAGCTGAATTCGGGAGGTGAGGTGAGGTGACAGTGACTGCTCTTGCCAAGGGCATCAAGGAGCCCTTGCAAAATTGAAGTCAATGGCAATCACGGAGAAAAATCTCCACTGGTTGGAGTCATACCTTGCGCAAAGGAATATGGTGCTGGTTGTTGGTGGCCAATCATCTCAGTACCAGACATCGCTCAGGAGTTCCTCAGGGTAGTGTCCTCGGCCCCAACCGTCTTCAGTTGCTTCATCAAAGAACAAATAAAGAACCAAGAAAATTACAGCACAGGAACAGGCCCTTCGGCCCTCCAAGCCTGCGCCGATCCAGATCCTCTATCTAAACATGTCGCCTATTTTCTAAGGATCTGTATCTCTTTTCTTCCTGCCCATTCATGTATCTGTCTAGAATCAATAAACTTCCTTCCATCATAAGGTCAGAAGTGGAAATGTTCACTGATAATTGCAAAATGTTCAGTTGCATCAGTAACTCCTCAGATACTGATGCAGTCCGTGTCCACATGTAGAGAGACCTGGGCAAGATTGGGCTTGGACTGATAAGTGGCAAGTAACATGCACGCCACAAAAATGCCAGGCAATGACCATTTCCAACAAGAGTGAATCTAACCATCTCCCCTTGACAGGCAATGACATTACCATTGCTGAATCCTTCACAATCAACATCCGGGGGGTTACCAATGAGCAGAAACTGAATTGGATCAGTCATATAAATACCGTAGCTACAAGAGCAGGTCAGAATCTGGGAATTCTGCTGCAAGTAACTCACCTCCTGTCCACCATCTACAAGGCACAAGTCAGGAGTGAGATGTAATACTCCCCACTTGCCTGGATGAGTGGAGCTCCAACAACACCAAAGAAACTCAACACCATCCAGGACAAAGCAGATCACTTGATCAGCACTCCATCCACTACTTTAAATATTCACTTCCTGCACCACCAGTGAACAGTGGCAGCAGTATGTACCATCTACAAGATGCACTGCAGCAACTCACCAAGCCTCCTTCGACAGCACCTTCCAAACCCCCAACCTCGACCACCTAGAAGGACATTGGATGAATGGGAACACCACCATCTGCAAGCTCCCCTCCAAGTTACACACTGTCCTGACTGGGAACTATATCACCATTCCTTCACTGTCACTGGATCAAAATCTTGGAACTCCCTTCCTAACAGCACTGTGGGTTTACGTACAACACATGGACTGCAGCAGCTCCAAAAAGGCAGCTCACCACCACCTTCTCAAGGGCAATTAAGGATAGACAATAAAGGCTGCGTTTGCTGACAACGCAACCACAAGGTGGCACAACTCGCTTTCTCCCCCTGCTTTGCACCGGCCGCTTCCACACTCCATAGCCGCTCGCTCCAGACCTCGCTGCTCCCCCCCCCCCCTACTTCCCTGGCCGATTGTCTCCCGATCATGTCACCCCATTCTCCAGTCGTTCGCTCACTCCCCACCCCCCCTCCCCTCCAGCCACTAGCTCTAGGCTGCGCTGCTTCCCTTCTCTCGGCCACTTGCTCCCACGTTTGTCCAGTCTCCACGCGCCGCCCGAAGAAGCAAGGTGGGCTGCAAAGTGTGACGTAGGAGTGAGTAGAGAGTGGCCTAGAGGAGGGAAGTGGCATGGCCTAGAGCTGGCGGCTGGAGCGGGGGTTGGGGGGCAGACAGCAAGCGGCCATAGAGCTGGATGACGCGAGTGGGGAACAATTGTCCAGGGGAGCATCGAGGTGTACAGCGAGCGGCTGAGGGGAGGAAGCGTCGAGGCCTGGAGCGAGTTGCCGACGGGGGAGAGCTCCAGCCTCAAAGTCTCCTATTCTGCCGCTTCCTCCAGCTGAGTGAGGGGCTGGATACCTGATGACGCTTTAGCGCACATGTGCGAAGATGGACCAAGCGCGGATATGCGATGATGTTGGCGCTGCGCAATGACATCATCCTCCACATGTGCCACTTAATCCTGGCAAGATGTAGCTGTGCCTATGCACAGCTTGGCACAGTCCGATGATGTCAGCGGGCCGCTCCATTGACAGGAATCACATTGTATCAGCAGTGCCCACATCCCATGAAAGAATAAAAAAGAGATTTACCACAATGGTAGCAGGGTGAGGGATTTCAGTTATGTGGAGAGATTGGAGAAGCTGGGGTTGTTCTCCTTGCAGCAGAGAAAATTCAGAAAAGATTTGACACATTTGTTCAAAGTCATGAAGTTCTTCAATAGTTTAAATCAGGAGAAACTGTTTCCAGTGGTAAAAGGGTCAGTAAGCAGAGGACACAGATATCAGGTGATTGGCAGAAGAACCAGAGGTGACATGAAGAACCATTGTTTACAAAGCAATGTGTTGTGATAAAGAAAGAAAAGACTTGCATTTATATAGCACCTTTCAAGACCACTGGACGTATCAAAGCACTTTGTAGACAATGAAATACTTTTGAAGTGTAATCACTGTTGTAATGTCAGAAATGCAGCAGCTAATACCCACAAACAGCAATGTGATAATGACCAACTGATCTGATTGAGGGGCAAATATTGATCACAACACCAGGGAGAATTGCTCTTCACTTGTTTGACATTGCAGCATGGGATCTTTTACATTCACCCAAACATGCAGACCAGGTCTTGGTTTAACATCACACCTGAAAGGCAGCACCTTCAACACCCTCAGTGCTGCACTGGAGTGTCAGCTGTGAAATCTGAACCCAGAAGCTTGTGATTTCGAGGTGAGTGTGACCAACTGAGCCACAGCTTTTACCTGAGTCTCAATCCTTCTACCAACAATTTCTATCGGGTCTGTCACGACCCCTCATGATTGTGAACACCTCTATCAAATCTCCTCTCTAAAGAGAACAACCCCAGCTTCTCCAACCTATCCACATAACTGAAATCCTAACCACATGTTGCAGAAATCGAGTTTTCCTCAAGTTCCTACTGGTTTTGTGAGTCACCTTAAATCTATAACCTTCGGTTATTGACCTTTCAGCAGTTAGAAACAGTTCCTCAGTATTTACTCTCCCTCAAACCTTCAAGGCAGCTCTGCAAAGTAACTGAAAATCAAGTTGTCAGAAGTGGAATTTAAACACATGCCTCCAGTGAAAGCTGCAACCTGAACAGAGAAGCTGAAACGGCTCAGTCACCTCAACTGTTCAGACCTTTTTGACCTCGTCCTCACTTCTGTACTTTGAAAGGTTCACTCAGTTCAGGAACTTGTTCAATGTTGCTGGAATGCTCAGTGACTGGGATATTAACTCCCCCGGGTTTTCCTGAGCTTGTTCTCGGTGTATGGGGATGTTTATCCTGGGCTGTGGAATCTTGCGTCCCTGTAATGGACATTAACCCACTGATTGAATCTGTATTCACTGCTTTCCACTGGTGCTGGGTAATTGCAGAGTGTGGGGCCGGAATGTTGCTGCTTGTCCCGGCCTCACTCACTCTGGGAAAGAGTGAATAATTGATGCATCTGTTTCTGTATCTGAAATGTGGCTTAGATCTACTATTATTAACCGAGGCAGCGCTGCAGAAGGATACGTTAATAATCTCTCACTAATCAACTGCAAACAGTCAGAATGTGTAACTGTGAGCAGCGCTTTCTGCACCGTCAGGGCTGGAAAGTTGAGGGAGGGAGAGACACTGTCAGTATCTGAGTGTATACAGCGCTGTACAGAGAAAGAGCCAATATACCGGGGCTGAGACACAGTGCAACTTTTCACATTTAATCACAATAATATCCACAGTCAGGAGCTGAAAATGATGAAAAACCGAATAGCAAGAGCAAAATTAAGAAATGTAAGTAATTATAGATTAGCTGATCAGCTTTCACTGTGTTACCTGGTAGTCTACTGTTTTATATTCAATGCTGTCTCCACTGTGGCCAGGGAATGATTTCTTCTCAAAGGCTGAATATTAACAAAACTGCTTGTAATTTAAAATCTTTTAAAAGTAATTCCATGGAGCGAATGGGGCAAAGTCAAATAACTGCACCAATTATAGGAGAGCTGGTTGGTGATGACGTGGATGTGTCTGCAGTATGCAGGACCAGACTGTTTCTATAGATTCACAATGAATGTTCCATCTTTATTTATAACAGTAAAACTGATAGTGGACAATGGCTATTCTGGTTGCAGCAACCTGAAGCTTTAACTCATTAACACCCTACTTTAGGGTAATTTAGAAAGAACAACACCCAGCTCTGTCAGTTCGTATGTTTGTTTGTTAACCCACAATTTGATGGTTCAAGCACATAAAATGGATGAGGCTTTATTAACTTAAACTCTTCTACATCTGCCATATTACTCTTGCTGTTGATTTTTCAAAGATAAGGTTCATCAAGTCTTTCTTGATGAAATCCATGCTGACTGTTTTATTATTTTTCATTTCCATCTGTATTTTCTACTTTGGAGGATTACAGGATATTATCATTTTTTTAATTCATTCATGGGAGGTGGGTGTCGCTGGCTAGGCCAGCATTTATTGTCCATCCCTAATTGCCTTGAGAAGGTGGTGCTGAGCTGCCTTCTTGAACCACTGCAGTCCATGTGCTGCTGTTATGAAGAGAGTTCCAGGATTTTGACCCAGCAACAGTGAAGGAACGGTGATACAGTTACAATTCAGGATGGTGTGTGGCTTGGAGGGGAACTTGCAGGTTGTGGTGTTCCCATGCATCTGCTGCCCTTGTCCTTCGAGGTGATAAAGGTCGCGGGTTTGGAAGGTGCTGTCTCAGGAGCCTTGGCACATTGCTGCAGTGCATCTTGTGGATGGTACACACTGCTGCCACTGTGTGCCAGTGATGGAGGGCATGAATGTTGTAAATGGGGTGCCAATCAAGCGGGCTGCTTTGTCCTGTTGAGTTTCTTGAGTATTGTTGGAGCTGCACCCAGCCAGACAAGTGGAGAGTATTCCATCATACCCCTGACTAATGTCCAGGCTTTGGGGAGTCAGGAGGTGAGTTACTTGCCGCAGGATTCCTAGTCTCTGACCTGCTCTTGTAGCCATAATATTTATATGGCTACTGCAGTTCAGTTTCTGCTCAATGGTAACCCCCAGGTTGTTGAGAGTGGGGGATTCAGCGATGGTAATGCCATTGAATGTCAAAGGGAGATGGTTAGATTCTCTCTTGTTTGGGATGGTCATTGTCTGGCAGTTGTGTGGTGAGAATCTTATACATCTTTATTGTAGGGTACTCTATTGCACTGTTGAGTGACTACACTTTAAAAGTCCTTCCTTCATTGGCTGTAAAAGGGTTTGCAATGTCCTGTGGTCGTGAAATGCAAGTCTTGCTTTTTACATTGTTATCAGTGTCATTGTGATCAAAAGATAGGATTCATGAGCACAAAGTTTAAATCAATTTTGATTAAAATAATGTAAAAGCATCTATATTTTTGCACTGTACTTAATAATCTCCATCTTCCTATCCTTACCAAGTGCAATGTCTTTGACCCTGAAATTGATTCCACAATCGCAGTCCCTCAGACAATTTCAGCTCAGTTCTGATGAAAGGTCACAGATCTGAAACGTTAACTCTGTCTCTCTCTCCACAGATGCTGCCAGACCTGCTTTGTATTTCCAGCATTTTCTGTTTTTATTTCAGATTTCCAGTATCAGCAGTATTTTGCTTCTGTGTTACTTTGAAAGTTAAAACTGACCCACCTGTCTACAATTCACACTGGGGTCTCCCATGAAATGATTCTGTATAATGTTGATGTAATGAATACAGACTCCGAGCACAGAGCTTCCTGTGGGGAATTGGGGATATAAAAACCAGCAGACTCTGCAGGAATTTCCACTGGGAGCACAAATTCACAAAATCTACCTTTTATATATCGATTCATTTTGATTGTCCTTCTGGAAAATTATTTTGAAACAATTTAAACATCAACCCACAGCTCCATGACTGGGTCAATTATGAGGTCATCCTCTGACAGGTCATATGACAGCTGGAGCCACAAGACATCAGAACCAGATTTGTGACTGGATTAAAACCCGGAATCCTGTCAAAATGGCTTTTCAAATAAAGCTGTTGCTGTTTGAAAACACAGCAGTTAAACTTTCTGCCTGACCATGAGGGGAGCTAGGGAGAAATTTACAAAATTAAATCCTTTTACAAAATAGTTCAAAAATCATTCACTGAAAAATCATGTGAGGATTCATATGCAGTAGAGAAACAAGCAGAATACAGAAAGTACAGAGGAGAGCTGAAAAAGGAAATGAGATTAGCAAGAGAATGTATGAGAAAAGATTAGCAGGTCACATAACTGGGAACACTGAAGTCTTTTACCAACATATGGACAGTCAATGAAAGGGTGGGTCAATTAGGAGATCCTGTGGAGGCAGAGGGTGTGGCTGAGGTACTAATTAAGTACATTTCATCTGTCATCACAAAACAAACGGGTGCTGCAAATGTCACAGTAAAGGAGGAGGAAGTGGAGAATTTGGAGGGGATGAAAATAGATAAAGAGGAGACAATTACAAGGTTAGCAGTGCTCACACCTGTCTACAGGTCACCCGCTCTAGATGGGCTGCATCCTGGGTTGCTGAGGGAAGTCAGGGTGGAAATAGCAGAGACTCGAACCACAATCTTTCAATCCTCCTTGAATATGGGAATGATGCCAGAGGACTGGAGGATGGAGGTAAGCCTGGGTAGTTGGATCTCAGTTTAACTTGACCATTTTTATCATGTATCCATTGTCATAACTAACAACGTTAAGAAAGCCATTTTATAATGAACACATGACCAAAGGAACCATTTTGTGTTCAGTACTAACGTTTATATCCTGTATAATTAATGAGTAGCTACCCATCCTGAAACAGATGATTGTAAAAGTAATGAACCTTGATTGAGTTATAATTAATTAATCAATAAACATTTTAGAGAGAATGGGTTTTCATTTAAAGTTAGTTCAATCTAATTACTGTGAGTTTCTGTGTCTGTGTGGGAAAGGACAGTTTCAGCTAAATGTATTCAAACAATGGACCTTTCTCGGACCCCTGATAAAACCAATGGTATGGTACATCGTGACCTTCAAGACTCTAGATTTAATGAACAGGAAACTTGTTTCAGATCAGATTGGGAGACAGTGTGAAACCACTCCATTGTACTCATGTCTGAGATTCTGAGGACAGGTGACTGTTAGTGGAAGACATTATTAAGAACTAATTAAATGTACCTAGCAACAGCTAGGACCAATTATTATTTTACATGGTGGTGTGATGGCCATCCAGGGGTTAAAAGTAGGGATCTTGTAAGGTTTCAGTGTGCAGGAACACTAGAAGATCTCAGGGGTAAAGACTCAGATCATCGACCAAATTCTCCATCTGACGAGGGATCTAGACTGGACAAAGAGGACCGTGACACTCTGAGACCAAGCTCGACCAGTCCCCAGAGCTGTAAAGTTATACTCCCCAAGTTTGTTAAGTATAATTTTACTTTCAATTATTAAGTACTATTTTACTCTCAATAAAAGCTCTGGACTTATTAATCAAGTATCCTGTTGCTTTAATTGGTTAAAGTCATGCCCAAAGTGATTGTCTACAATAGACTTTCCAGAATTAAAAGATAAGTCTGCAAGGGTTGTGAATATTACAGCCCTGTTTAAAAAGAGAGATAAACCCAGGAACTACAGACCAATTAGTCTAATGTCGGTGGTGGGGAAACTTTTAGAGACAATTATCCAAGAGGAAATTAACTGTCACTTGGTAGAACATGGGCTAATAAATGACAGCCAGTACAGATTGGTTAACAGAAGATTGTGTCTGAAATAATTAATGAATTAATTTCTTTGATGAAGTTTCAGAGAGAGTTGACGAAGGTGGTGAGGTTGATGGTACGTGTCTGGACATCAAAATTGTGTTTGAAAAGATATCATGAACTAGATTTGGGGCAGCACAATGACACAGTGGTTGGCACTGCAATCTCACAGCTCTCGCAACCCAGGTTCAGTTCTGGGTACTGCCTGTGCAGAGTTTGCAAGTTCTCCCTGTGACTGTGTGTGTTTCTGCTGGGTGCTCCGGTTTCCTCCCACAAGCAAAGACTGCAGGTTGATAGGTCAATTGGCTGTTGTAAATTGCTCCTAGTGTAGGTAAGAGAATGGTGGGGACGTGGTAGGGAATATGGGATTATGGTGTAGGATTACTATAAATGGGTGGTGGTTGGTCAGCACAGACTCAGTGGGCCGTAGGGCCTGTTTCAGTTTTGCATGTCTCTATGACTTGCTAACAAAATTCAAGCAGATGGGATTAAAGGGGCAGTGGCAGTGTGGATCCAAAATTGGCTGCAGGGTAAAAAGTAGGGTGAATGCTTGTTTTTCAGAATGGAGGGAGTAATACAGTAATGTCCTTGTTGTTGCAATATGTTCAATGTCAGACCCCGAGCTGTCCGAGGGATGGGGCAATTTGTGATGTTCCTGTGGTTGCAATATTTGCAGTGTCTGACCTTGATCTGTCACAGGGACGTGGCATTTATGAGGTCCCTGTGGGGTGCTGTTTGTTTGGTGTATCACACTGACCTGTCCCAGAGAGCGGGAAGGTTGTGATGTCCTTGTGGGTTGCAATCTGTTCAGTATCTGACTCTGATCTGTACCAGAGATGGGGCAGTGTGTGATATCCTTGTGCATGTCATACAGGCCCACTGGTGTGTGGTTCCATCCTGATGCCAAGAAACAGAGCCCCATCTCTGGGCAAAAAGTCTCACTTCTCAAGTGGTGTCTCGAGAAGACACAGTGGCGCAGTGGTTAGCACCGCAGCCTCACACCTCTAGTGACCCGCGTTCGATTCTGGGTACTGCCTGTGCAGAGTTTACAAGTTCTCCCTGTGACTGCGTGGGTTTCTGCCGGGTGCTCTGGTTTCCTCCCACAGCCAAAGACTTGCAGGTTGATAGGTAAATTGGCCATTGTAAATTTCCCCTCGTGTAGGTAGGTGGTAGGGGAATTGAGGGGATGTGGTAGGAATATGGGATTAATGTAGGATTAGTATAAATGGGTGGTTGATGGTCGGCACAGACTCGGTGGGCTGGAAGGGCCAGTTTCAGTACTGTATCTCTAAATAAATAAATAAGAAGGCTGAGGCAGTAAACCTGGACAGTAAATCCGGAGTGGAGTCCTGGAGGCAGTTACCTGTTACTTATCAGGCAGTTTTCCATCAACTCCGACAGCAAAACTGGTAACAAACAGTACTGGTTTTTCCTTTCCTTTGGACAATACGAGCAATGCTGAGAGGGGGTCCTGATGCTCAGGGTCTCCATACTGTTTGCCCAGGCCTGTGCCCTGGAGAGGACACTCCAGCTTCGTGGTTAAACATGAGCACAACCCGGGAATAAACAGTTACTGATTATAAGCTCTCATTCAATTGGTGTAGAGTATGAGCGCCAGGGGTTACTTCGGACAGTGGGAGAGCTCTTAGTATCTCATTGGATAGCTACCATTCACTCCAAGCTGGGCAGCCCCCAGTCAGTTAGGTGCTGTGAAGCCACGACCTGCTTGCTTCAATGGGTGCTTGGAGCTTAGAGAGTCATCTCTCAACAGGCGGATCGATAATCTATGCACCAAGAAAAACAAACTCAACAAAGAAGACACCAGTCCTTCGCATCACAAGCTGGAATGTAAGGACCATGTGTCCTGGCCTTACCGACAACCTTCTGCAGGTTGATGACACACACAAGACAGTTGTGATCGACAAAGAACTCACAAGGCTCAATGTGGACATTGCTGTGCTGCAAGAAACTAGACTCGTTCAAAGTGGATCCCTCAAAGAGAAACACTACACCTTCTTCTGGCAGGGGAAAGCCCAAGAGGCAACTCGTGAGCATGGAGTGGGTTTCATAGTAAAATACACGCCACTTGAGATGAGTGAACCAGCCACAGTAGGCTCAGAGAGACTTCTTACTCTTCACTTGTCAACAAGTGTGGGCCCAGTTAATCACATGTGCATCTATGTCCCGACACTCACCTCCACCCCAGATGTCAAGGATCAATTCTATGTGACACTTGACACTGTCATCAGTAGAATTCCCAGCACTGAGGGACTGTACCTTCTAGGAGACTTCAACACAAGCTTGGGTACTGACTACACAGCTTTGCCAATGTGCATAGAGCACCAGGGGATTTGCAAGATGAACGAAAATGGACAGAGGTTGCTGGAGCTATGCTGTCACCATGGATTCTGTGTGATGAACAGCTACTTCCAGGTCAAGCTGTGCTCCAAGGTGTCCTGGAGACATCCGAGATCATGCCATTGGCACCAGCTAGACCTTATCTTCACCAGACATAACACCCTCAGCAGTGTCCTCATCACTCGCAGCTATCACAGCGCTGACTGTGACACTGACCACTCCCTGGTGTGTAACAAGGTCAGGCTTCAGCCAAGGAAGCTTCATCCATCCATGATGAAAGCTCGTCTTCTGATCAACACTTGCCGAACCACTGATCCAGAAAGGACCCAGGAGTTCCTCAACATCCTCGATCAGGCTCTTTCAGACAACAATGCTCAAGGCCTCAGTGCAGTGTCAAAGTGGAATCATCTGCACACCACCATCTATATCTCTGCACTCACTGTGTATAGGAAAAGAGATGGGAGGAATGCTGACTGGTTTGAGGCTTATTGGACTGAAATGGAGTCAGTTACTGTAACTAAGAGGAGGGCCCTCATGAACTACAAACAAGTCCCCAGCAAACAACATCTAATTGCTCTCAGAGCTGCCAGAAACAAGTCTCTGCAGACTGCTCGGCACTGCACCAATCAATACTGTTTAAAACTCTGCTGATGAATCCGGGGATGCTAGAGGGATGTATGAAGGAATGAAGAAAGCAATGGGCCCAGTAGTAACTAAATCAGCACCTTTTGAAGACAAAGAGAGGGGTGATCATCACTGAACCTAACAAGCAGATGGAAAGGTGAGTGGAGCATTATCTTGAACTCTACATAACGGAGAACATTGTCATTGAAGTAGCTCTCAGTGCCATTCCAGACTTCCCTGTCATGGAGGAACTGGACAGTCAGCCCACCATAGTCCAGCTCAACAAGGGCTCAAAACATGCGTGATGCAAACATTGTCACCTTGTACAAAATTAAGGGGGATCGCAGTGACTGCAGCAATTATCGGAGCCAGCTGCTCAGTTCCACTCACCTGCTCGATCCCTTTCCTCCTGCAAGTTCCTTTGCTTCAAGTATCCATCCAATTTCCTTTTCAAATCATTGATTGTCTCTACTTCCACCACACTCGTGGGTCAGGACATTACCAATCACAGCATAAAAAAATTCCACCTCACCCAAGGATGGGAAATATTTATATCTTCTATATTTAGCTTATTCTCTATCTCTACGAGAATAGAATGGCAGTCAACATGAAAGGGAACCCAAAAATCTTCGAGCAGTATATAAATAATAAGCAGGTAGTCAGCGGTGAAGTGGGCCCCATTAGGGACAAAGAGGGTAATATATACTTCGAGCTGCAGGGCAATGTTAATCTAGTTAATAAGTACCTTGTACCAATGATCACTAAGGAAGTGGAATTTGACAAAATATCAGGAGAAGTGGAGAGTGTAGAGGCAATGGAGAGGGTACAAATTGAGAGAGGGAGGTACTGAAAAGGCTGGTTATGCTTCAGGAAGATATATTACCTGGTCCGGATGGCTTTCATCCCAGATTGCGAAAGGAAATGTGGATGCAGATAACAGAAAGGCTTGCTGTAATCTTCCAATCTTCCCTGGATACGGGGGAGGTGTCAGAGGATTAAACAGTTGCAAATGTGACACCCTTATTCAAGAAAGGGTGTAAGGACAGTCCGGCTAACTACAGGCCAGTTAGCTTAACAGCAGTGGTGGGTAAGGTTTCAGAAAGAACAATCAGGGAAAAAATCAACAGTCACTTGTAGAGGTTTGAGTTAATTAAGGAGAGTGAGCATGGATTTATACATGGGAGTTCATGCTTGACTAATCTAGCTGCATTTTTTGATGAACGAACAGAGAAGGTTTATGAAGGGCATGCAGTGGATGTTGTTTCTATGGATTTTAAGAAACGACACATAAAAGGGTGATTAACAACATTGAGGTTCATGGAATAGGAGGGTCAGTGTCCAATTGGATAGGAAATTGGCTTAAGGACAGAAAACAGCAAGGCGTAATAAATGATTCATTCTCAGACTGGAAGGTTGTCGACAGTGCTGTTCCCCAAGGGTCACTGCTGGAACCACTGCTTTTTACTTGCGACAGATAAATGACTTGGATCTTGGAATATAGAGTAGAATCTCAAAATATGCCGATAACACCAAACTTGGAGAAGTGGCAAACAGTGAGGATGAAATGAATCACCTGCAACAAGACAGTGATAGGCTAGCAGAATGGGCAGACAGGTGCAGATGGATTTTAATAGTGACTAGTGTGAGGTGATGCATTTTAGCAGAAGGAATAGGGAGAGGCAATATATACTTAATGGCACAGTTCTAAAGAGTTTGCAGGAATAGAGGGACCTGTTCACTGTTGGTACCGGCTTTAATCCAACCCAGGTAAAAATCAGGGTACATTGTGGGCAATGAGCCCAAATTGCTGAACTACAGGTCCCTGTCACTTTAAAGAGTGGGCTGATGCGATTATGATCAGAGGCTCCTTCGAAGCACATTTCTCACCACCACAACTTCCAGATGCTGGTGTTAGTGTGTGCATGTACCAGCAGTTGCAGTGCTGTTCAGACCCTCAATAGCAGTGAAAGTCTCAGAGTTCACCGCTATTGGGGCTGTAAAATCCAGGCCAATATCTCACAGTCCTGTTAGATTTGCTCTCCATCTGTACAAAATCAAACTCCACACATTGTCTTTCACTCACTCCTGTTTCCAGCCCTGATGGTGCAGAAATCCCCTCTCAAAGGTACACAATCCAGTTGATTTCTGATCAAATACCTCCTTCCTCATTCAATAGAGGAAACAGAGACATGAACAGGAGTCAGGTGCAAGAAAGTTTCACCAACAGAGCAAAGAAAGGCACCAACAAAAGTCACACCTACTTTCCAAATCATTTCACTGGAATATTCTTTCACTTGTTTTGTCGGATGACTGCAATAAATCTGAAAATGAGCACCATGAGGTTTGTGTTCACTAGTCACTTGTTCTCCTGTGTTTGTCTGTCAGGTTTGTAATTCAATTTGTATTGGATATTGAAGAGAATCTCTTTTCAAGATGATTACACATTGTACTGTGTTTCAAGCAACCAACTTGGAAAATGGCAGAAAATGAATGTTTCAATACCTGTGTGACCAGATTCTTCCAATGCTTTTCAACAGCTAGATTGATGATGCTTGTAATCTGTATCCTGTGGAGAATGGGAGAGGAGAATAAAAACATGGTGCATGAACAGGACAGACTGTGTAAAATGGGAGCACAGAAATACTGCCACCTCATTGAAAGTTAATGAGATTTATTCGAAGTCAGACACCTGTCCACAATGAACAAGTGAATACATTAATTGTCCACTTTCAATCTAAATGGGACTGAGGTTCCAACAGAGAAGTTTTCTGGAAAATACCTGCTGCAGTTTTAAAATTGATGAACTGGAACATCTTATACTAACTTTCAAATAACTGTCGTGATTGTATAGTTCCCATAGTGGAGAGAAGGAGTTGTTTATAAATATAAGCAGAAAGACACATTTGTGGATTGGTGAATGAACTTTATCTTTCTGAAATGTATTTGTCCATTGGTTGCAGGTCACTGGAAATTCTTTTTTACATTTCAATTGTAGCAGCAGCAGTTAGCAGCAAAATGTCTGATTAATCAGAGTAGTGGGTCTGGGAAACACTTAAACAGCCGAGACCCTGTAAAACAGAACTCCAAGTAATAGTTTAAATAAGGCACTGAACTGACAGAGCAGTAAAGGCCTGCTCAGGTCAGGAAAAAAAACCCGACACGAACCTGACAGAACCACATTGGACCCGAGCCTGACCCGGCCCGAGTATCTCCATTTATTCCCACGCCCAAACTAACCCGAGCCTAACCCGACCACCGGAATGTTCACTTTATCTACCTCCCGATTCCGAATCTGCAGGAAGCTGCAGCATGAGCGCAATGACGTCATAGAGATGCTCACTTGCTCACTGCGCAGACTCAGAGATTCCCTCCTTCATGACCCGGACTCCTGGCTTTGGTTGGCTTTTCAACTTTTGACACTTATTAAACTCAACTTCCCAGCAAAGTTAAATGTAACACTTACTGTGTGTGTCCGACACGGACTCAGACCAACCTGGACCCAGCCTGACCTGAACCTGACCCAACCTGACCCGAGCCCGAAAGCCAGAACCGGAAGAGCGACCCGACATGACCCGAACCCGACACAGGTCGTCGGGTTCAGGTCGGATTGCAGGCCTTCACAGAGTGGAGGTCAGATGAGGATTGAATTAATTTCAATCACTGAATCTAAACAAGAAGTAAATCTGTCAGGAATGGAACACTTTGCTTTATCGGCGAGCTTGTGGCACAACGGTAGCGCGTCTGACTCCAGATCAGAAGGTTGCGTGTTCAAATCACGTCAGGTTCAGTTGTGTTTTACAGCAGCTCAAGTTCCTGGATTTTATATCAGAAGAGAGTTCAATCCATTGGAATGTTCATTGAATGGTTGAATTTCAAGATCAACTCTAATAGATTAAAGTCCTGATTTCTGGTTTCGTTCCATTTCCATGCTCAGTTCTTATTTCACACTGTTTTATATCAGAACAATGTTTCAGGGATGTGATGTGTCCATTGTTTGTACAATCGCTCTGTCACCCAGTGTGAGAAATAAAACACAAACCGCCCAGCGTGCGGCTCAAACCCAAACCTGGCTCAGTCTATAGGCCGCTTAGTTCAGTTGGTTAGGACGCAGTGTTGATAACAACAAGGCTGTGGATTTGATCCCCATGTGCGCTGTCACATGGTCAGTCAATAATTTGACACATTTTTGTTACACATAAAATCCAACTTTTGGATGCAAACAAGTTTACATAAAATGTCAAAGTGAATTTATTTTGAATAACATCCATTGTATCTTTGTCACTGATCTGGAGTAACACAGAATTCTTTCCAATTATCTTCCGTTTGCTGATAAACGTTGAACTCGTGGCCTGTTCTCGTTAATGGTCACGAGCAACAAAAACAGACAGAGCGAGTCTGACCACCCAGAGATGTGGAAAAGGCTTCAGTTTGGGACAAATGCAGCAAATCAAATGTTCACCCGGCCCCGAAAGATTCAAAAACTGGGGAAAAGGACACAGGGAGATAGAGAATAAGCTAAAGCAGACAAGGTAAATATTTCCCATCCTTGATATCTCTCTATTCCAATCCAACCTTCAGAGTTGGGTAAATAATTTCAGTGTAAAGTGTGCAGCTCAAGAGTCAAAACCAAAGGGTGATGCAGAATAAAGGAGAACTGCCAAAACCCCAGATTGAACCAGGGATCTTCAGTCTAACACACTCCCAACTGAGCTATTTCAGTCTCACAGGCTTGGGATGATAAGTGGCAAGTAACATTCGCACCACACAAGTGCCAGGCAATGAATATCTCCAACAAGAGAGAATCTAACCATCTCCCCTTGACATTCAATAGCATTACAATCACTGAATCCCCCACCATCAACATCATGGAGGTTACCATGGGTAGCCATACAAATAACGTGACTAGAAGAGCAGGTCAGAGGCTTGGAATCCTGAGGTGAGTAATTACAGTGCACCTGTTGGCTCCACCCCAGGGGCTGAATTTGTTCTGTAAACCATGAAGCAGCTTCCTCTCAAATCCCAGGTTTATTAATAAATCCTTTTACAAAAGCCGCCAAGTGTGATATATTCCTCTCACTCATCCATGACTCCTGACTCCCCAAAGCCTGTCCACCATCCACAAGGCTAAGTCAAGAGTGTGATGGAATATTCTCCACTTGCCTGGATGGGTGCAATTCCAACTCAAGAATCTCAACACCGCCAGGACAAAGCAGCCCGCTTGATTGGCACCCCATCTGCAAACATTCACTCCCTCCACCATCGACGCACAGTTGCAGAGTGTGTACCGTCTACAAAATCCACGGCAGCAATGCACCACAACTCCTTAGACAGCACCTTCCAAACCAGTGACCTTTACCACCTAGAAGGGCAAGGGCAGCAAATACAGGGGATACCACCACATGCAAGTTCCCCTCCAAGCCACACACCATCCTGACTTGGAACTATATCGCCGTTCCTTCACTGTCGCTGGGTCAAAATCCTGGAACTCCCTTTCTCACAGCACTGTGGGTGTACCTACCCCACATGGACTGCAATGGTTCAAGAAGGCAGCTCACCACCACCTTCTCATGGGCAATAAATGCTGGCCTAGCCAGCGATGCCCACATCGCATGAATGAATGAATAAAAAAGTGAAGTATCCCTTGTGTCATTGTTTTGGTAGAAAATATAACCCTGGTGGAATTGCCCCTCCCAATCACACCTCACTTCATAGAACATAGAAAATGGAGAAAATTTATGGCACAGACTGAGACCATTTAGCAATCGTGTCTGTGCCAGCTGAAAAAGAGCGATCCAGCCCAATCCCACTTTCCAGGTCTTGGGAATGGGATCTGAACAGATCTCAGAGCTCACATTATGTGAATGTTCTGTTGAAGTATTGGTGAGCTGATATACCAGGGGAGATTCACACTGTTAGACACAGTGTGAAATACATTCAAGTATTTATAAAACATTACAACATGTGAGTAATATTCCCCATTGATTTCTCAGCACTGATGGATTGTGAAGTGGGAGACAGCCAGAAGTCCCAGTGATCCACACTGACCATGAGCTGAGAATGAAATGAGATAAAGTTCAATCTTCAGCAGCGAGATGCTGCAGAGAGGTAAGAGTCCTGAATCAAGGAAAGACTTTCTCATACTGCTGTTGAATCTCATTTCAAACACTCCTTGAACTCTCTGCCGAGGAATTCAGAGCTTTAGAATGGCTGTAAAATCGGCCTAAAAAGGAAATAAAAGACACCCACCGTGAGGCTCAAACTCAAAAACTTGAGATTCAGAGTTTCATGCTTTCATCGACTGAGCTCACTAGGCCTGAGACAGTGTCCCCATCCTGTCTGTTATTGGACGGTGCAGCTGTTGGCTCCACCCCAGGGACTGAATTTGTTCTGTAAACCATGAACCAGCTTCCTCTCAAATCCCAGGTTTATCAGTAAATCCTCTTAAAGATCCCCAGAGTGTGATATATTCCTCACACTCAACCAGAATAAAAGTTACATCTTTTGCTCTTTTTACCTTCCAAACATTGACTTCTATTTTTCTCAGCATTTATTTCTCTCTCTTTTTTATATTGTGCATTTCCTAATAAACATTTCATTTCAATTATTTATGAGGGATGAAATGAACAGAAGAGATTTTCTGCAATGGTACCAGGGGTGTGGGACAGAGTGAGTGGTTCGGATCTGGAATACACTGCCTGAGAGTGTGCTGGAGGCAGATTCAATCGTATCTTTCAAAAGGGAATTGGATAAACACCTGAATAGAGAAAATTTGCAGGGTTACAATGAAAGGGCAGAGGAGTGGAATTAGCTGATTTGCTCTTGCAAAGAGCTGTCATGGACATGATGGACTGAATGGTCTCCTTCTGTACTGTAACAATTTGATTCCTTGATTCTAACTCTGTCAAAGTTGTTCTGAACTTGCTCTGCTCCAAGGAGAACAACCGCAGCTTTTCCAGTCTCTGCACATAACTGAAGTTATGAGGAACCATGGGGAACCCACTGTAAACCTTCCTCCAGACAGAAATACAACTGTTCACCACCACACTGTGACCCAGCTGTTCACAATATATATCAATGATTCGGAGGTGGGAACCAAATGTCGTATTTCCAAGTTCGCAGATGACACAAAACTAGGTGGGAATGTGTGTTGTGAGAAAGATGCAAAACAGCTTCAAGGGGATTTGGACAGACTTAGTGAGTGGACAAGAAAGTGGCACATGGAATATAATGTGTAAAAATGTGAGGTTATCCACTTTGGTAGGAGAAACAGATGTGCAGATTATTTCTTAAATGGTAAGAGATTAGAAAGTGTAGATGTACAAAGGGGCCTGGGTGTCCTTGTCAATCAGCGACTGAAAGCTAACATGCAGATGCAGCAAGCAATTCAGAAGACGAATGATATGTTAGCCTCTATCACAAGACGATTTGAGTACAGGAGTAGTGAAATCTTGCTTCAATTGTATATAACCTTGGTTGGACTGCACTTTGGAATACTGTGTGCAGTTTTGGTCCCCTTACCTGAGGAAGGATATCATTGCCATCGAGGGAGTGCAATGAAGGTTCACCAGACCTGTTCCCGGGATGGCAGGACAGTCCTATGAAGAGAGATTGGGGAAACTGGGACTGTATTCTCTAGAGTTTCAAAGAATGAGAGGTGATCTCATTGAAACTTACAAAATATTTAAAGGGATAGACAGGGTAGATGAAGTTTTTCCTCCGGTTGAGGAATCTAGAACCAGGGGACACAATTTCAACATAAGGGGAAAGCCAGTTTGGACAGAGACGAGGAGAAATTTCTTTACTCAGAGGGTTGTGAATCTTTGGAATTCGCTACACCAGAGAGCTGTGGAAGCTCAGTCATTGAGTATGTTTAAAGCAGAGATTGACAGATTTCTAAATACAAATGACATAAGGGATATGGAGATGGTGTGGGAAAAAGGCATTGAAGTGGATGATCAGTCATCATCATATTGAATGGTGGGGTGGTCTCGATGGGCTGAATGGCCTACTCCTGCTTCTGTGTTCCTATCAGTCTGCAAACTTCATATTCATGCTGTCATTGTCTCTTTTATTCCATGGGCTTCAGTTTTACTGGCAGTCTAGTATGTGACATCATCAAGAAGGTTTTCAATAAGTCAAATAAGGAGAAATTGTTTCCAGTGGCAAAAGGGTCAGTAACCAGAGGATGTATTTATCAGGTAATTGAGAAAAGAACCAGAGGCGAAATGAGGAATGATTTTTTATACAGTGATGTGTTGTGATCTGGAATGCACTGTCTGATCAGGACTTGAAAGCAGATTCAGTCGTAACTTTGAAAAGCAATTGGGATAAATACTGGAAGGAAAAATGTACAGATGACAGGAAAAAGCTGAGCAGCAGTTCTAATTGGATAACATAACCAAAGAGACAGCACTGACGCAATGGACCAAATGTTCTCCTTCTTTGGGTATCATTCTATGGTTTTATGAACATAATGTTGATACAATTCGCTGAGTTGGAAGGGAAGTGAACCCAGATTCCGGGTATTCTGAACACCAGACCCAAACCAACTGAACAAGCCTGTTGTTTAATCTCTGTTATTCACACCAGCTTCTCCTCGCTCTTTCTGTGTTTCCTGCCTGGTCTGTTCCTCTGACCTTCATTCCTGACACTCTATTGAGAATGGCCAACTCACTGCACCTCTCACTCACACCATCACTCCACCCCTTCACCCACTTCCAAACCTCTCTGTTGAACAGCAACTCACATCTGCTCCTCTGCTCCATTAATATAACAGGAAAACATTTTCAAACAGACATTTCCAGACAGTGAACGTTCCAGTAAGACAAGGTAAAGAGCAGATTCATTCACTTTGAACACAGAGAGAGCAGCTCTCCCTGTTCAGGCTAAGGTGCAGATGTAGTTTCACTCCCATTAGTCTTAGAGACATGGGCCAGAATTTTAAGGGACCTTTGGAGACGGGAATGGAGGCTGGGGAGGGGGAGGTGGGGTGTATAAAATAGGGATGGAAGACGTCGGACCGGACTTTTCTGTCGGCGGCTGACATGGAGGGCAGACTTCACACATCCACACGGCAAGAAGGCATTTAAAGTATTTATGAGTCCAATTGTCAGCAATTTTATTCACTGGATCCAATTGAACTAATAGTGCACGGGAACCACGGGGCTTCAGAGCCTCGCCTGGTTAAAGGAGGTGACTGGGAGGTGGGAGCTGAGTGTTGGCTTCACTGGGAAGCTATCGGGTGAGGCAGCGTAACTTGGCAGTAAGGGTGGAGATGGAAAGGGCATCGGGAAACACTGTCAGGAGTGGGGGCCAATGTGCCAGCTCTGCAGGGTGAGCCACACCAGGGTACCATTGGGGCAGTGCCACCTCATTGAGGGTGACAAGTGAGGTAAATGTGGCTGGGTGTTGTTTACTGTGAAGGCCTTGCACTCAGGGAGGGGCAACCTGTCATGGGCCTCATTCAAGGCTCACATTGAGGAGGAGGAGGAGTAGAGAGGAAGGGAGGGAGGCGCAGGCACCAGCAGGGGCACCACAGCAGCTTGGGGGCCCATAGGAAGGCCAGCCTCGAACAGGAGGCTGGAGAAGGAGGCAGAGGAACACGTCAGCTGAGGTTCAACTACCTGCAGATGTCCGAGTGACAGTGTCTCCACAGACTGCGCCTCTGCACGGAGGTCGTCACTGATCTCTCTGCCATGATGCAGCTGTGCCCCATGGGACTTGGTGGGCACCTGATACCAGTGTCACTGAATGTCACTGTGCCACTGAACTTCTGCACCAGCAGATCATTGCAGGGATCCACTGGAGATATGTGTGGAATCTCACAGTCTTTGGTGAATCAGTGCATCAAGGAGGTCACCAATGTCCTGTTCAGGAGGGCCGGTGACTATGTGCACATCGATCCAAACAGTCAAGCTGAGAGGACTATAGGATTCGGGGCCATCACTGGATTCCCCCAGGTGTAGGGTGTCACCCCATGTGACCATCAAGGCTCCTGCAGACCAGCCAGCAGCCTTCAACAGGAAGGGCTTCCACTTGCTCAGTGTGCAATTGGTCTGCAACCACTGCAAATGGATCCCATAGGTGTGTGCACAAATCCCGGGAAGCAGCCACAACGCCTGCATACCAAGGCACTCCCAGGTGCCAGAACCTTTCCGCGGCCCCATCCGCTTTCAGAGATGGATCCTTGGAGACAAGGGCTAACCACTGAGGACATGACTACTGACGTCTGTGAGGAACCCACGCACGGATGCAGAGGAGAGGTACAACACCTGCTGCGGGTCAACCCGAGCGACCATCAAGGAGGCCATTGGTCTCCTGAAGATGAGATTCAGGTGCCTAGATCGATCCAGTGGAGCCCTTCAGTATGTCCCGGCGAGGGTCTCACATATCGTGGTGGTTTGCTGTGCACAGCACAATCTGGCATTACAGAGGGGTGAGGTGTTGACAAGTGAGGATATCGTGGAGTGTGATGTCTCCTCTGATGATGAGGATGTGGAGGAGGATGCTGCCCAAGCAGTGCCTGATGAAGAACCTCAGGCACAGCAGGAAAGGGGCAATGAGATACACACAAGGGAGACATGAGACACCCTTATACATTCAAGTTTCCTTTGAGCCTTACCACCTTCTGGAACCACAGCAATAAAGTCTTAGCTTTAAGCAGCCCTGTTGTCGCCTGCTTCCTTCTGCACTGCAGCGTCCAGGTACACATCGCACAGTGACAAGACCGAAGCTTTGTGAACTCAGGGCTTGGTCCCTCACTTCCAGCCTCTTGGGAGGAAGGTTTTAAATGAAGTCCCAAAGGGCATCAACAATAGGAAGGAGACATAGTGAGACAACATCATTTCTTTCTTCCGTGTGACATCAAATGCAACCCTATCCATCTGGAATGCACATTCACCATGAACCCAAGTGATTCTAGGTGCTCTTCTGAAATCTTTACCGCATGCTCCTACGTGGTGCTCCCCCTGCTCTGTCAGCTGAGGTGGAGACAGGCTGCTGACCTTGCTGCCCCATGGCTTGGGATGACATTGGTGGCCGTCCTCTTGCTGCCTGAGGCCAGGAGGGCCCCGGCACACTGAGGGCCTCCTGCACAGGTACAGGGACACCCCCTCTGTCATCGAGGGTGATGGAGGCAGGCACTGGCATCACTTGTGTCACTCGCAGAGGGGCTTTGGAGCTACTGTCCACACCAGGAGCACCCTGAGAGGAGACCCCAGATGTAGCAGCCAGCTGCTCCTCCCCCTTATAAGACACACTTGTACCTCGCTGCTGACCTGAGAGGGATGTGGACCTGGTGAAGAGTTCAGGTGCCTCGTCCCCCTCTCGCCTTGTCACCGCTGGATGGAGCTCATGGACAAAGCGATGGAGTGCAGGTCTGCACACATCTCCGGCAGCCACTGATTGGTCGGCTGGATCTGGCTCTCCATCAGAGTCACCAATCTCTCAAGGAAGGAAGCCAGACACACCCCCATCAGAGACAGTGCAGCATGCAAGGCCTGGATGGACTCCTCCATCATCCGAACTTGGGTACACATAACCTCCGGCAACTCTGCCAGATGTTGCCTGACCTCTTGCTGCAGCTGCAGCATTTCCCGTGTTGCTGGTGACACCAGAGGCACGTCATCAGCCTGGGACTCAGCATGGGCCTGGCCTCCCACAGACTTCCAACTGCCAGTGGCCTCGGCTGTCACAGCCTCCGTCAGCTGCCCGGGCCTGTCTGTGACGTGCTCACCAGCTTGTGTGCCCAAATCTAACAGCGAGTGGATACCCACCGAGTGAGGGTTTCTGTGCTGGTGGAGGGTGCAGGGGAATGATGTGACGGTGCACCCTCTGAGGCTCCCTCCTCCTCCTCAGAGGTGTCTTCTGTCCACCAGTCTCTCCAGCTCTTCGCTCTTGTCGTTCATCCTAGCCTGCATGTGAAAACAGGGACATTGAAGGGTTTGAGTCTGCCCATCGTGACATTCCAACCACCCCTACTGTGCAGCTCCATTGATGCAGTGGTGAACAGATGAGCAGTGTGGCTCCTTTGCAGCAGATGCACCCTTGTGCCCCAGGAGATGTTCACTCACTCTCTTAGGTAGGTGTCCCTGTCTCTCCATCAGCTATGGAGCAGCTGCTTTGCTGCCCGGCCTGTTCCATGGCCTCCTCCTCCATCGGGATGACAGCACGGCCTGGATATTAGGCAGCACCCCGCCCTGAGCGATGGTCACTCCTCCCAGCAGCTTGTTGAGCTCCTCGTCGTTGCGGACGGCCAGCTGCAGGTGTCTGGGGATGATGCGGGTCTTCTTGTTGTCCCGGGCCGCGTTACCGGACAGCTCGAGGATTTCAGCGGTCAGATACTCGAGCACAGCAGCCAGATCGACCGGGGCTCCGGCACCCACACGCTCAGCATAGTTACCCTTTCTCAGGAGCCTGTGAACACGGCCCACCGGGAACTGCAGTCCATCCCGGGAGGAGTGAGACTTGGCCTTGGCCCGAGCTTTCCCGCTGGTCTTTCCTCTTCCAGACATTTCCACAATCTCACAAATACTTGTGACTCCGAAGTTCCGAAGAAGGGTCACTGACCCGAAACGTTAACTCTGCTTCTCTTTCCACAGATGCTGCCAGACCTGCTGAGTGAATCCGGCATTTCTTGTTTTTGTTTCAGATTTCCAAAATCCGCAGTATTTTGCTTTTAAGAAATAGTGGAAGGTCTGACCATCATTTTCCACTCCGTCACTGGATACAGGTGTGGTGCCAGAGGATTGGAGGTCTTGTAACGTTGCAATAAAAGCAAAATACGAGGCAGATCAAGCATGGCTGATCCTTTCGAGTAGAGAAACAGGGCTGAATTCCCTGAACCAGTGCTGCAGCTTTCAGAATAGAAGGAGCCTATACACACCTGATGGGTTCCACTTAAACAAAAGAGCTGGAGGTGTTGACGGTCAGAACAGATAAAATGTGGAGGAGTGTTTGAAGCAGATTCTGTGTGGTTACTGTAGTTGTACTATGGAGTTATTTCACGGAGGTGATTCTGAATGTAATGGATCAACGTGGACCCGTCCAAGGCAAAGGTTCTAAGCTTCTCTGTGGTCCAGCCTGGTTGAATGGAACTGAAGCAAACAAATCATCCAGAAGAGGAAAAGATATGTAAGGCCATGAAAAAACAGAATTCAGATGGATGCAATACCAGATGGTATGGCAAGAGTATAAAACAGCAACAGACTGGTGAATAAAACTTTCCCATTGAATGAGACAAGAGAAAAGAAGGGTAATAATAGTGTCAGGTGAGTTGTGACACTATTCACATTCCACCTTGATCTGAATAGGACTGTTGAAGGGAGTGATTGAGAAGAATAGAGGAGAAATGAAAAGAAAGGAGAAATAAACAAAAGATCTTTTGATTTTAGAATGCTTGTTTTTGGAAATGACAGACTGTAAAGTGTGTGTGTCAGAAGATATAGAGCGAAGTTGGGTGTGACAAGATCACAGGAAAGTTGTGCCCTGAGACAAGGTGTGTGTTGACAGGAAAGCTGCTCTCTTTTGCACAATATGTATTTTATTCATATAATTTGTGCAATTACATTGCAAAGCAGTTCAAATTTAATATTACATAAGGTACAATACAGATCAGTTTCCTTCAATAATGTACATGATGTATCTCACTATCCCTGCCTGCACAGGTTATATTTACAGTATTTACATTACACATCAAACATTCTCTGGTGCAAACAGCCCGAGGGGTTTTACACAGGTTCCAGCCCCTCACTGTACTATGGCCTACTAGGGCCTCAGACTGCAGCCTTTCCCCACTGAGTCTCCATGGTGGCTTCCCCAAGCTTTAATGCCGTCCCACAGCACATAGTCTTGGACGTTGCAATGTGCCAGTCTGCAACACTCGGTCATGGACAGCTCTTTGCACTGGAATACCTGTCCCACGGCCGGGCTCGTTCTCAATAGAGATCATTTCAAATGAGCATTTCCTAAATCCGTGCTTTCTCTCTCGCAATAAAGAGAACAGGATGTCTGGCAGATTCAGTGTGAGACGATAACACTGCCGGGTAAAGGCCGCTTTCCAACTCCAATCTTAACACAGGAGATTCCCCAAACAGCTGCAGTAAGGTGTTTGTAAACTGCAGGAAGCGGATGTGTGAGGAAATGGTGATGTTACTGAGGAGGTTTCTTAGAAAAGAATGGACTGTGTTTAGGTGGGAATATTACTGAGTGTTAATTGCTTCGGGACCATATTTAAAAGCTCCGGCTTTCTGGAAAGCCTTGAATATGAAGGCCGAGTCTGGAAGGGTTTGTGTGGAGAGCTGGGTTTTGGTTCTACTGTTAATAAAGGGTTTGAAATTGGCAGCCCGGAGGAAACTGGACGTGGAGCTGAAAGATGAGGGGCCGTTCTCTCTCTGTCTGTCACTCTGGGTGTCTCCTCCATCTAGCTCTCTGTTTAATCTTCACTCTTGTCTCCTCCCCTCCCTGCTCTCACTCTGCCTTTCTCAGCCAGGTCCAGGTGGCCTGTATAAAAAGGAGCCTGACAGAATCAGTCTCTTTTATTGTGCACTGATTTGAGGAAAGAATCAACATGTCTGCCAGTAAACAAGAGTATGCTCCAGGCTGGCAGCATGTTAGAATCCATGAGGAAAGGCATCATCACCCTCATCGACAAGCAGAAGGGGGAGAGGACAGAAATCAGAAATTGGTGGCCCAATTTCTGCTTAATGCTGACTACAAGATTCTGTCAAAAGACATAGCCAGTCGATTCAAGTCTGCTCTGGAGTTGGTGATTCACCCTGATCAGACCTATACTATACCAGGCAGGACAATCTCTGATAGCTTTGCGCTACTCAGGGATATGATCACCGATGTACGGGACAGGAGGGTGGACACCTGCCTCATCAGCCTGGACCAGGAGAAGGCTTTTGACAGGATATCGCACACTAACATGATGGATGTGCATTCCAAAATGGGGTTTGGGGAGGGAATCTGCAATTGGATCAAACTACTCTCCACAAACATCAGTAGTGCAGTCTCAATCAATGGGTGGGAATCAGAAAGTTTCCCGATCCAATCTGGAGTCAGACAGGGCTGTCCTCTCTCCCCTGTCTTGTTTGTTTGCAGTATTGAACCCTTTGCTGAGTCTATTCGGAAGAATGCGAGCATCAGAGGGGTGACAATCCCAGGCAGCGGAGGCACTCAGATTAAAACCTCCCTGTACATGGATGACGTCGCCGTTTTATGCTCGGATCCACTGTCTGTGCGCAGAGTGATGAGCATCTGCGACCAGCTCGAACTGGCCTTGGGAGCCAATGTTAAACACGGCAAGAGCGAGGCCATGTTCTTTGGGAACTCGGCTGACCGATCCTTTGTCCCCTTCACCGTTCGGTCAGATTACCTGAAGGTGCTGGGGATATGGTTTGGAAGGGCTGGGACGTGCACCAAAACCTGGAAGCAGCGAGTAGCCAGGGTACAACAGAAGCTGAGCATGTGGGAGCAGCGATCTCTCACCATTATGGGTAAGAACCTGGTCATCAGGTGCGAGGCGCTCACATTGCTGTACGTGGTGCAGGTCTGGCCCATACCGCATTCCTGCGCTGTGGCGATCACCTGAGCCATTTTCCGCTTCATCTGGGGATCCAAAATGATCCGAGTCCGGAGGGACACGATGTTCAAACCTCTGGATAAGGGCGGGAAAAATGTACCCAACGTCGCCTTCATCCTTATGGCTACCTTTGTGTGCGGCTGCATCAAGCTGTGTGTAGATCCCCAGTTTGCAAACTTCAAGTGTCACTACGTGCTGTGGTTCTATCTGTCCCCAGTGTTGCAAAGGATGGGCCTGGTCATATTGCCGCGGAATGCTCCATCCAGTTGGACTGTGCCGTACTGCCTATCCTTCATGGAAAAGTTTCTGTGGAAAAACACCTTTGACCACCAATCCATCAGGCAGTGGTCTGCACGGAATATCCTCAAGGCCCTACGGGAAAAGGAGATGGTGGATCCTGTCGGATGGTCCCCTGGCAGAATGCCTCATCACCAGAACTTTCAAACAAGCACCAAGATGTAGCCTGGCTGATGGTGAGAAGAGCCCTCCCTGTCAGATCCTTCCTGCACACCCGAAGTCTCACCCCATCCACACGCGGCCCTCGAGGTGGCTGTGGTGGAAAAGAGACGTTGCCCACCTCTTTCTGGAATGTGTCTTTGCAAAGCAGGTGTGGAAGAGATGCAGTGGTTTTTGTCGAGGTTCATCCCAAGCAGCTCTGTAGCACAGGAGTCTGTGCTCTATGGGCTGTTCCCAGGGACGCACACCGAGATAAACATCAACTGCTGCTGGAGGACTATTAATTCGTTGAAAGACGCTCTTTGGTCTGCCCGAAACTTGCTAGTCTTCCAGCACAAAGGGTTGTCCATGACCGAATGTTGCAGACTGGCACATTCCAAGGTCCAGGACTACGTGCTGAGGGACGCACTAAAACTTGGGGCAGCCGCAGCAAAGGCTCAATGTGGAAAGACCACAGTGTAAGGTCCCCTCACCAAGCTGAACGGAGGAGCTGGATCCATGGGAAACCACTCGAACTGTAGCCAGAAAATATTTGTTTGCTGTAAAATGTACATGGCATGACAATGAAATGGAAGGGTTGTGAGGCAACTCACTCCTGTATTGAAGGAAACTGATCTCCTTTGCACTCTTTGTATTGTTTGACTTGGTGCTTTTTGGAACTGTTTTGTAATGTATTTTTGTTTACTGATTTTTATGAATAAAGTATATTTTGGAAATTAATAAAAGAAAGTCTGGCAGAGGTAAAGGAGGGAAAGGACTGGGCAAAGGCGGAGCAAAGCGGCACCGCAAAGTGCTTCCTGATAATATCCAGGGCATCACCAAACCAGCAATCCGCCGCCTGGCTCGCCGTGGCGGGATCAAGCGGATCTCGGGTTTGATCGATGAGGAGACTCGTGGGGTGTTGAAGGTTTTCCTGGAGAATGTGATCAGGGATGCGGTCACCTACACTGAACACGCCAAGCGCAAGACGGTCACTGCCATGGATGTGGTGTACGCTCTGAAACGGCAGGGCCGCACTCTCTGCGGATTCAGCGGCTGAACAACTCGACCCTTTCCAGCAAACACAACAAAGGCTCTTCTAAGAGCCACCCACCGCCTCGGTCAGCACCACCTTCTCAAGGCATTTAGGGATGGATAATAAATGCTGGCCCAGCCAGTGACACCCACCTCCCATGAATGAATAAAAAAATGATAATATCCTGTAATCCTCCAAAGTAGAAAATACAGATGGAAATGAAAAATAATAAAACACAGTCAGCATGGATTTCACAAAGAAAGACTTGATGAACCTTATCTTTGAAAAATCAACAGCAAGAGTAATATAGCAGATGTCGAAGAGTTTAAGTTAATAAAGCCTCATCCATTTATGTGCTTGAACCATCAAATTGTAGGTGAACAAACAAGCACACGAACTGACAGAGCTGCATGTTGTGCTTTCTAGATTACCCTAAAGCAGGGTGTCAATGAGTTAAAGCTACAGGTTGCTGCAACCAGAATAGCCATTGTCTACTATCAGTTTTACTGTTATAAATAAAGATGGAACATTCATTGTGAATCTATAGAAACAGTCTGGTCCTGCACACTGCAGACACATCCACGTCATCACCAACCAGCTCTCCTATAATTGGTGCAGTTATTTGACTTTGCCCCATTCGCTCCATGGAATTACTTTTAAAAGATTTTAAATTACAAGCAGTTTTGTTAATGTTCAGCCTTTGAGAAGAAATCATTCCCTGGCCACAGTGGAGACAGCATTGAATATAAAACAGTAGACTACCAGTTAACACAGTGAAAGCTGATCAGCTAATCTATAATTACTTACTTTTCTTATTTTTGCTCTTGCTATTCGGTTTTTCATCATTTTCAGCTCCTGACTGTGGATATTATTGTGATTAAATGTGAAAAGATGCACTGTGTCTCAGCCCCGGTATATTGGCTCTTTCTCTGTGCAGTGCTGTATACACTCAGATACTGACAGTGTCTCTCCCTCCCTCAACTTTCCAGCCCTGACGGTGCAGAAAGCGCTGCTCAAAGTTACACATTCTGACTGTTTACAGTTGATTAGTGAGCGATTATTAACGTATCCTTCTGCAGCGCTGCCTCGGTTAATAACAGCAGATCGAAGTCACATTTCAGATACAGAAACAGACGCATCACTTATTCACTCTTTCCCAGAGTGAGTGAGGCCGGGACAAGCAGCAACATTCCAGCCCCACGCTCTGCAATTACCCAGCACCAGCGGAAAGCAGTGAATACAGATTCAATCAGTGGGTTAATGTCCATTACCGGGATGCAAGATTCCACGGCCCAGGTCAAACATCCCCATACACCGAGAACAAGCTCAGGAAAACCCGGGGGAGTTAATATCCCAATCACTGAGCATTCCAGTAATATTGAAGAAGTTCCAGAACTGAGTGAACCTTTCAAAGTACAGAAGTGATGACGAGGTCAAAAAGGTCTGAACAGTTGAGGTGACTGAGCCGTTTCAGCTTCTCTGTTCAGGTTGCAGCTTTCACTGGAGGCATGTGTTTAAATCCCACTTCTGACAACTTGATTTTCAGTTACTTTGCAGAGCTTCCTTGAAGGTTTGAGGTAGAGCAAATACAGAGGAACTGTTTCTAACTGCTGAACGGTCAATAACCGAAGGTTACAGATTTAAGGTGACTCACAAAACCAGAAGGAACATGAGGAAAAATTCCTTTCTGCAACGTGTGGTTAGCATTTCAGTTATGTGGATAGATTGGAGAAGCTGGGGTTGTTCTCCTTAGAGAGGAGATTTGATAGAGGTGTTCACAATCATGAGGGGTCGTGACAGACCCGATAGAGAGAAACTGTTGGGAGAAGGATTGAGACTCAGGTAAAAGCTGTGGCTCAGTTGGTCACACTCACCTCGAAATCACAAGCTTCTGGGTTCAGATTTCACAGCTGACACTCCAGTACAGCACTGAGGGTGTTGAAGGTGCTGCCTTTCAGGTGTGATGTTAAACCAAGACCTGGTCTGCATGTTTGGGTGAATGTAAAAGATCCCATGCTGCAATTTCAAACAAGTGAAGAGCAAGTATTTTATTTTTATTGAGAGCTACAGTACTGAAACAGGCCCTTCAACCCACCTCGTCTGTGCCGACCAACAACCACCCACTTATACTAATCCGACAGTAATCGCATATTCTCTACCTCCACTGGGGGCAATTTACAACAGCCAATATACCTGTCACCTGCAAGGGAGGAAACCGGAGCACCCGGCAAAAACCCACATGGTCACAGGGAGAACTTGCAAACTCCGCACAGGCAATACCCAGAGTCGAACCTGGGTCCCTGGAACTGTGAGGTTGCAGTGCTAACCATTGCACCACCCCCGGTGTTATGATCAATATTTGCCCCTCAATCAGATCAGTTAGACATTATCACATTGCTGTTTGTGAATATCAGCTGCTGCATTTCTGACATTGCAAGAGTGATTACACTTCAAAAGTATTTTATTGTCTACAAAGTGCTTTGATATTTCCTGTGGTCTTGAAAGGTGCTATATAAATGCAAGTCTTTTCTTTCTTTATCACAACACATTGCAGTGTAAAAAATGGTTCTTCATGTCACCTCTGGTTCTTCTGCCAATCACCTGATATCTGTGTCCTCTGCTCACTGACCCTTTTACCACTGGAAACAGTTTCTCCTTATTCAAAATATTGAAAACCTTCATGATTTTGAACAAATGTGTCAAATCTCTTCTGAATTTTCTCTGCTGCAAGGAGAACAACCCCAGCTTCTCCAATCTCTCCACATAACTGAAATCCCTCACCCTGCTACCATTGTGGTAAATCTCTTTTTTATTCTTTCATGGGATGTGGGCACTGCGGACACAATGTGATTCCAGTCAATGCAGCGGTCCGCTGACATCATCGGACTGTGCCAAGCTGTGCATAGGCACAGCTACATCTTGCCAGGATTAAGTGGCACATGCGCAGGATGATGTCATTGCACAGCGCCAACGTCATCGCATATCTGCGCCTGGTCCATCTTCGCACATGTGCGCTAAAGCGTCATCGGGTATCCAGCCCCTCACTCAGCTGGGGGAAGCGGCTGAATAGGAGACTTTGAGGCTGGAGCTCTCCCCCCTCGGCAACTCGCTCCAGGCCTCGACGCTTCCTCCCCTCAGCCGCTCGCTCCACACCTCGATGCTTCCCTGGGCAATTGTTCCCCGCCCGCGTCACCCAGCTATTTGGCCGCTTGCTCTCTGCCCCCCAACCCCTGCTCCAGCCGCTAGCTCTAGGCCGTGCCACTTCCCTCCTCTAGGCCACTCACTACTCGCTCCTACGTCACACTTTGCAGCCCACCTTACTTCATCGGGCGGCACGTGGAGACTGGACAAATGTGGGAGCAAGGAGCCGAGGGAAGGGAAGCAGCGCGGCCTCGAGCTAGTGGCTGGAGGGGAGGGGGGGGGGGTGGTGAGGAGTGAGCGAACGACCGGAGAATGGGGTGACATGATCGGGAGACAATCGGCCAGGGAAGTAGTGGGGGGGGTGAGCAGCGAGGTCTGGAGCGAGCGACTGTGGAGGGTGGAAGCGGCTGGTGCAAAGCAGGGGGAGAAAGCGAGTTGTGCCACCTAGTGGTTGCATTGTCAGCAAACGCAGCCTTTATTGTCCATCCTTAATTGCCCTTGAGAAGGTGGTGGTGAGCCGCCTTTTTGGAGCTGCTGCAGTCCATGTGTTGTACGTAAACCCACAGTGCTGTTAGAAAGTGAGTTCCAAGATTTTGATCCAGTGACAGTGAAGGAATGATGATATAGTTCCCAGTCAGGACAGTGTGTAACTTGGAGGGGAGCTTGCAGATGGTGGTGTTCCCATTCATCCATTGTCCTTCTAGGTGGTCGAGATTGGGGGTTTGGAAGGTGCTGTCGAAGGAGGCTTGGTGAGTTGCTGCAGTGCATCTTGGAGATGGTACACACTGCTGCCACTGTTCACTGGTGGTGCAGGAAGTGAATATTTAAAGTAGTGGATGGAGTGCTGATCAAGTGATCTGCTTTATCCTGGATGGTGTTGAGCTTCTTTGGTGTTGTTGGAGCTCCACTCATCCAGGCAAGTGGGGAGTATTACATCACACTCCTGACTTGTGCCTTGCAGATGGTGGACAGGAGGTGAGTTCCTTGCAGCAGAATTCCCAGCCTCTGACCTGCTCTTGTAGCTACGGTATTTATATGACTGATCCAATTCAGTTTCTGCTCATTGGTAACCCCCTCCGGATGTTGATTGTGAAGGATTCAGCAATGGTAATGTCATTGACTGTCAAGGGGAGATGGTTAGATTCACTCTTGTTGGAAATGGTCATTGCCTGGCATTTTTGTGGCGTGCATGTTACTTGCCACTTATCAGTCCAAGCCCAATCTTGCCCAGGTCTCTCTACATGTGGACACGGACTGCTTCAGTATCTCAGGAGTTACTAATGCAACTGAACATTTTGCAATCATCAGTGAACATTTCCACTTCTGACCTTATGATGGAAGGAAGTTTATTGATGAAGCAACTGAAGACGGTTGGGGCCGAGGACACTACCCTGAGGAACTCCTGAGCGATGTCTGGTACTGAGATGATTGGCCACCAACAACCAGCACCATATTCCTTTGCGCAAGGTATGACTCCAACCAGTGGAGATTTTTCTCCTTGATTGCCATTGACTTCAATTTTGCAAGGGTTCCTTGATGCCCTTGGCAAGAGCAGTCACTGTCACCTCACCTCACCTCCTGAATTCAGCTCTTCTGTCCATATTTGGGCCAAGGCCATAATGAGGTCAGGAACTAAGTGGCACTGGCGGAACCCAAAATGAGCGTTGGTGAGTAGGTTATGGCTGTGTAAGTGCTGCTTGATAGCACTGTCAACGACACCTTCCATCACTTTACTGATGATCAAGAGGAGGCTGATGGGGCAGGAATTGACCGGGTTGGATTTGTCCTGCCTTTTGTATACAGAACATACCTGGGCAATTTTCCACATTGCTGGGTCGATGCCAGTGTTGTAGCTTGGCGGGCTGCGTGGCTAGTTCTGGAGCACAAGTCTTCAGCACTGCAGCCAGGATGTTGTCAGTATCCAGAGCCTTCAGCCATTTCTTGATATCATGTGGAGTGAAGTGGATTTAGCTGAAGATTGGCACCTGTGATGCTGGGGACCTCAGGAGGAGGCCGAGATTGATCATCTACTTGGCACTTCTGGCTGAAGATGGTTGCAAATGATTCAACCTTGTATTTTGCACTGATATACTGGTCTCCCTTATCATTAAGGATGGGGATATTTGTGGAGCCTCGTCCTCCTGTTAATTGTTTAATTATCCACCACCATTCAGGACTGGATGTGGCAGGACTGCAGAGCTTTGATCTCATCTGTTGGTTGTGAGATCACTCAGCTTTGTCTATTGCATGCTGCTTCCGCTATATGACATGCAAGTAATCCTGTGTTGTAGCTTCACTCATTTTTAGGTCTGCTTGGTGCTGCTCCTGACATGCCCTCCTGCACACTTCATTGAACCACTATTGCTCCCTTGGCTTGATGGTAATGGTAGAGTGAGGGATATGTCAGGCCATGAGGTAACATATTGTGTTTAAATACAATTCTGCTGCTGATGATGACCCACAGTGCCTCATGGATGCCCAGTTTTGAGCTGCCAGATCTGTTCATTTCTTCCCTCAGATATAATTGAAAAAAAATTCTGAAGAAATGCATGAACGAAATAAAAAGGAGAGAGAAATAAATGCTGACAAAATAGATGGCAGCATTTGGAAGGTAAAAAGATTTCAGTTTTATTATTGATGAGTGAGAGGAATATATCACACTTTGGGGCTTCTGGAAGTGGATTTACTGATAATCTGGGGAATTGATCGGAAACTGCTTCATAGTTGGTGGAACAAATTCCCGCCCTTGGGGTGGAGCCAACAGCTGCATCCGTCCAATAACAGACAGAGTAGAAGTACTGCATCAGGCCTTGTTAGCTCAGTTGGTAGAGCATGAGACTTTTAATCTCAGGGTCTTGGATTTGAGACCCTTGTTGTGTGGTTGTTCTTCCCTTTTTCAGTCTTCATCAGCAGAGAGTTCAAGGAGTGTTTGAAATTAAATTCAACAACATCACCAGATTTCAACTACTCCCCCCCCCGCCCCCTCCCAGTGTAGTTGACAGGACTCTCAACCTCTGCCTGCCCCCTTCCCCTCCCTCCCAGAACTGCGACAGGGTTCCCCTTGTCCTCACTTTCCACCCCACCTGCCTCCACATCCAAAGGATCATCCTCCACCATTTCCGCCACCTCCAGCGTGATGCCACCACCAAACGCATCCTCCCATCCCCTGTCAAAATTCTGAAGGGATTGTCCCCTCCGCGACACCCTGGTCCACTCCTCCATTACCCCCGATACCTTGTCCCCTTCCCAAGGCACCTTCCCATGCAATCGCAGGAGATATAATACCTGCCCTTTTCCCTCCTCTCTGCTCATTATCTAAAGCCCCAAACACTCCTTTTAGGTGAAGCAGCGATTTACTTGTACTTCTTTCAATTATGTATACTGTATTCACTGCTCACAATGCGGTCTCCTCTAAACTGGAGAGACCAAACGCAGATTAGGTGGAACACCTCTGCTCAGGCCGAAAGCATGACCCTGAGCTTCTGGTTGCTTGCCATTTCAACACTCCCCCCTGCTCTCATGTCAACATTTCTGTCTTTGGTCTGCTCCAGTGTTCCAGTTAAAATCAACCCAAGCTCGAGGAGCAGCACCCGACCTTTTGATTCGGCACTCTACAGCCTTGTGGATTGAACATTGTGTTCAATAACATCAGAGCATGTCTGGTGTCAGGCAACCACAAGCATTAACACACTCTTTGCCTTTGTCCCAGGACATTTAATCTCTCCTGCCCTCTGCCCTATCAAACACCTTCCCCTTTGTTTTCTCCCACATGCCCCTCCCCTTCATTTGTTTAAAGCCTAATTCTTTTCTAACCAGTGTCAGTTCTGAAGAAAGGTCACAGACCAGCACAGTGGTGCAGTGGTTAGCGCCGCCACCTGGCAACTCTAGAGACCTGGGTTCGATTCCTGGTACTGTCTGTGTGGAGTTTGCAAGTTCTCCCTGTGTCTGCGTGGGTTTTTTCCGGGTGCTCTGGTTTCCTCCCACAAGCCAACAGACTTGCAGGTTGATAGGTAAATTGGCCATTATAAATTGTCACTACTATAAGTAGGTGGTAGAGAAATAAAATAACAGCTGGGAATGTTTGGTCGGAATATGGGATTAGTATAAATGGGGAGCTGATGTTCAGCACAGACTCGGTGGGCCGAAGGGCCTGTTTCAGTGCTGTATCTCTAATCTAATCTAACCAGAAACGTTAACTCTGTTTATCTCACCACAGATGCTGCCAGAGCTATTGAGTATTTCCAGCACTTTTTGTTTTTATTTCAGATTTCCAGCATCTGCAGTATTTTGCTTTTATTGTGTCAGAACGTCTTTCCTTGATTCAGGACTCTTACCTCTCTCCAGAATCTCTCTGCTAAAGATTGAACTTTATCTCATTTCACTCACAGCTCAGGGTGAGTGTGGTACAGTGGGACTTCTGGCTGTCTCCCACTTCACAGTCCATCAGTACTGAGAAAACAATGGGGAATATTACTCACATGTTGTGTTCTGTAACTTTTTACAAACACTTTAATGTATATATTGTCTTCCAAAGCAGTGACAGAATGGTGGCTTTAGTGTGTTGTTGAAATAGCTTTGTTGAGTTCGTGCTGTACTAACAGTTAAACAGTTCTTGGTTCAATCCCAGGTTTTGGCACTTTCAACCTCTCCTGTGTCTTTTTCTTTGGCTCCAATTGTCAAGCTGCATGATTTACTCTGAAATTAGCACCAGAGAACCAAGGCACCAGCGAGCATGAGGAGCTGAAATTAGCACAGATCAAATCCACTTAATATTTCTGACTGAAGATGGTTGCAAATGCTTCAGCTTCATCTTTTGCACTGACGTGCTCAGCACCACCATCATTGAGGATGTGAATGTTTTTGGAGCCTCCTCATCTTGTTAGTTATTTAATTATCCACCACCATTCACGACTGGATGTGGCAGGACTGTGGAGCTGTGATCTGTCCTGAGGGAGATATCCGTGTGCGGAGTGGCGGGATGTATGGAGAGTGATCCTGAAGAGGGTGTCCGAGCCTGGAGTGGAAGCTTTCCGTGGAGGTGTAGGAGTAGGCCATTCAGCCCCAGTGTTTTATAAAGGTTTAGCATAACTTATTTGCTTTTACTCTGTGCCTCTATTAATAAAGCCAAGTGTCCTGTTTGCTCTTCGCAACCTTTTCAAACCTTGATCAAAAAAGATTGGTGTACATTGTCTCATTCTTCCTCCCAAACTGTATCACTTCACAATTCTCTGTGTAAAATTTTATCTGTTGTGTGAAAGCCCCTTTTACCAGTGTGTTGAAGTTCCTCTGAAGTGTGTTACTGTCACTGGCATAGGACGAAATTCACGAGCATTCTTTGATGCTATCTCCATGGAAAGAGCAATCTTACACACTAGCTCAAATTGGGATTTTGTGTGTTTAGTATCTTTTCTCATCCACCAATATAAGCACAAATCTGTCTCATCATGTACGGTAAGAATGTGCCAATGTTGCAATGTGGTGATAAATTCTTCAGTGTCACAATGTACTCACCAACTGTTTCACTACTTTTCTGATTTCTGGATCCAAGTTTGTAGCTTTCCGCGATCTCCAGTGGCTTAGGGTTGAGCCTCACTTCAACGAAGAAATGGAAAATTATGATTTAAGGATTACACTGTCAATCATTCACATCTCTGTCTTCTCCTGAACTTGGAGTTCAAATTTGTTTGTGACGTTGAGTCACACGTTAAGACAGCACAGTCTTTGTCTTTGTGAAGGAATTGATTTGGGAATGGCTGTTTGAAACTGTCCCTTCTTGCACAGACATTCAGTGCAAATACTTGATCACTCACAATTTCCTTGAGAGAAATTTGTTCACAATCGCATTCGACACGGAAACTGCATTAGCATTAATCTCACTGAAGCAGAATGTGACCGTGTTGTATGTTTCAGAATGTTGGTGCCGTTATTTGTCGCTTTTAACCGAGACCGGGACACAGGGAAAGGTTCATCCGTGTTTGGAATATATTATCATTCAGGAGGAAGAAAAATCAACAGGAACCAAATAAGAAAACCCAGTCTCCAGATTTGAGAATCTGTAGATCCGCTTTGGGAAAGTGAATCAGAGCAGAATGAAGGGTGAACTGTCCAGAAGAGATGAAGACACGGCTCAGTCAACACGTTCCCCTGGTTTATGATGCTGGAACATTCCTCACACAGAAATGATTCAACCCAATGACAAACATTCTTACAGCTGATAATTTATGCTACTGATTTAAGGACTGTCTCATGTGGTTACCGAGTGATGACGAGAAGATATTAAACTTTGTTCTATTCAATCTAGCTGTGATGAAGTTTGAATTTTTCTACCTTTCATAAACAGTATTTGAAGGGTCTTGGGAACAATGTTCAGTGTTGATGAGAGTGGGGTCTGGGTGAGAATCTGCTGAGTGTGACAGGGTCAGGACTGGATGCAGGAAGTTCTCTGACAGTCTCCCTCTATCTCTCTAATGGGTTTGAGTTGATTTACGACTGGTAGCTTTTATTTTACTTTTCTTATTTAGAGATACAGCCCCTTCGGCCCACCGAGTCTGTGCCAACCAGCAACCACCCATTTATACTAATCCTACATTAATGCCATATTCTCTACCACATCCCCACCATTCTCCAACCACGTACCTACACTCGGGACAATTTACAATGGCCCATTTACCTATCAACCTGCAAGTCTTTTGGAGGTGGGAGGAAACCAGAGCACCCGGCGGAAACCCACACAGACACAGGGAGAACTTGCAAACTCCACACAGGCAGTACCCAGACCTGAATCCTGGTCGCTGGAACTGTGAGGCTGTGGTGCTAACCATTGCGCCACTGTGCCGCTGTTGGTGTTTTGATAAATGAAGGAAGTTCCCTCCACCCATTTTTTTGGACAGACAGTGTGGTATGAGGATGTAAAGGGTTAATGCTGAAGATAGTGGGATCAATCCCTCCCACTGTCAGAGTGATGATGTCACAGTCACATGAGATGAGGTTTGGGAGAAGAGAGAGCAGCACCAAGGATGCTAGCTTAGCAGGCTTGATGAGTGTGGACATAGTATTGTGTAAATTAGAAAGAGTTCTTAGTTCTTTCAGCAGGAACTGTGTCCAGAAAATATCGAGAAACTCACAATTTTATTATTCAGGAGTCGGAACACAGATATTAATTCCAAGTGACAGTTGTGGGACCAATTAACAAAAAAAGTAGAGAATAATATTGCTCACTGATTGAAATCCCCCAGTGAGGAGACAGTTAAACAGGTGATCTGTTGGGGCATCCTTCGATCCAAGGTTTCAGCAACATTTAATCTCCCTTTTTGGTGAAATTCTCTGTTATTTGCAACGTTTTTTATCAGCTTTGATGGACGAGTGAAAAAACTGAAAAAATTGAACAGTTCCATCCTTCTTTTCTTCCTTCTTCTCTTCTTTCCATCAGTTTCTCTTTTCTGTCCCAGATCAATATAATGATGAGAATCCCAATTTAATCTGCTGTTTCTGGTGTTTTATCCATTCCAATCAAAATTTCAACATTCCAATCAAATCTATTTGTTATTCCACAGTGTCTCTCCATGTGTTTTATTCTGTTGTATTCTCTCACAGTCTGTTTGATGATCAATGTTAAATCTCACTATCTGTTCTGGTGAAGATCAGAAGCAGTGATATCTGTTTACACCACCCGACAAGTCGGCCTGAGGCTGTGCCTCGCTGATCATGTGGAGTTAAAGCAATTCTTCCAGTCAGTTAGTTCAGTTTTCATTTCATGAGAAATTCGGTCATCATGACTTCGTCAGTGACCTGATGGTTCAGGTGTCTGAGTGATGTTAATCATGATGTGATGAAATGATTGTATGTTCCAGTCTTTCCGTGGTGAGTTTTCACACTGAGTAGAAACGTGTTGGACATGGTCTGGAAATGTTTCACACCGCTCCATTCCCAACTTCATTTACTGACAGAAGATATAGTTCCATCATTCCACAGCTGGCTGCACAGCCAGAAGCTGTGCTGAAGGTGACAGCTATGTCTATGCAACTGACAAGGTGGCCGCGAGGTTAAGGCGATGGACTGCTTATCCATTGTGCTCTGCACACGTGGGTTCACATCCCATACTTGTCGCTAGTTTATGAACTGTTCAGTGTATTGTTTATGTGTCAAGTCAGCCTCGAAACCTGTCCATGTCCAGACAGTGATTCCAGAATTGGTTGTACTTTATTAAAATTGAGACAGACAATTGGAATTCTTCACCCAAACTGCACTGGAATGAAGATCAAATAGGGATCACGAAACAGAGCAGGATTTTTCCTCCCCTCCTTCCTTCCATTTTTACTTTCTCTGGATTTGCACCAAGTGAAAGACAAATGGGAAAAGCAAATGGCGAGGGAGCAGATGCAGAAAATTATCCTTTGGTAAGAAATTTATTTCCAAATCTTCTTGATAGATTAAGTGAGTGAGCAATGCTTTAGCAGATGGAGTTTAAAATGAGGGGTCATCGACTACCTACGATAGATCAGAGTGTTTTTTTGTAAGAGGTGAGATGTCAGAAACGGTGGAGGAGCAGAGACCCGAATACTGAATTAATAAAAGCTAGTGGACTGGTAGAAAATAATGTGAAAAGTGAACAGAATCTGAAGATTGGAACTGATGTTGCAGTGATATAAAGCTCTGTGCTCCTGAAGTAAATGTCCAAGCCCAGATTGTGGGGAATCTGTGGAGAGTGATTTGGTTTTTATTCATTCTTGGGTGTGAGTATCGCTGATAAGGCTAGCATTTATTACCCATTCCTATTGCCGTTGAGAAGGTGGTGGAGAGCTGCCTTCTTGAACTGATGCAGTCCATATGGTGCAGGAACACCCACAGTGCTATTGGGGAGGGAGTTCCAGGATTGTGACCCAACAACAGTAAAGAAATGGTTATATTGTTCCAAGTCAGGATGGTGAGTGACTTGGAGGGGAACCTGCAGGTAGTGAGTTCCCATGCATCTGCTGCCCTTGTCCTTCGAAGTGGTAGTGGTCACGACTTTGGAAGGTGCTGTTGAAGGATACTTGGCGAGTTGCTGCAGTGCATATATGGAGATGGTACACACTGCAGCCACTGTTTGCTGGTTGTGGAGAGATTGAATGTTTAAGGTGGCGGGTGAGGTGCCGATCAAGTGCGCTGCTTTGTCCTGGATGGTGTTGAGCTTCTTGAGTGTTGTTGAGTGGGATGTATTCCATCACACTCCTGACTTGTGCCTTGTAGATGATGGACAGGATTTGGGGTGTCAGGAGGTGAGATACTCGCTGCAGAATTCGTAATCTCTGACCTGCGCTTATAGCCACAGCATAGATGTGACTGGTCCAGTTACGTTTCTGGTCAAGATGTTGATGGTGGGGGATTTAACGATGATAATGCTTCTGAATATCAAAAGGTAGATTTTTTTTCTCTCTCATTGGAGATGTTCACTGCTTGGCACTTGTGTGGCCAGAAGGTTGCTTGCCACTTATCAGCTCAAGCCTGAATGTTGTTCAGGTCTTGCTGCTTGCAGGCACAGACTGCTTCAGTATCTGAAGAGTTGTGAGTCATCATCTAACATTCCCACTTCTGAATTAGGTTGAAGAGAAAGTCGTCAATGAAACAGCTGGGATGTTTGGGTCTAGGACACTACCCTGAGAAACCCCTGAGGCAATGTCCTGGGCTGAGATGATTGTCCTCCACGAACCACAACATCTTGTTTTGGGCGAGGTATGACTTCAACAAGTGGAGAGTTTTCCCCCTGATTCCCATTGACTTCAATTCTGCTTGGGATCCTTGATGCCACACTCACTCAAGGCTAATCACTTTCACCTCTCCTCTGGAATTCCACTCTTTCGTCTCTGCTTGGACCAAGCTGCAATGAGATCATACGAACATAAGATCAGAAGAACTAATAGCAGGAGTAGGCCATTTGGCCCCTCGAGCTTGCTCCGCCATTCAATAGGATCATGGCTGACCTGATCATGACCTCAACCCCACTTTCTTGCCTGCCCACATAACCCTTGGCTCTCTTGTAGATAAAAATCTTGAAGACATTCAATGACCCAGCCTCCACTGCTCTCTGCGGTAAAGAATTCCAAAGATTAATGACCCTCTGAGAGAAGAAATTCCTTCTTAAATGAAAAACCCCTTAATCTGAAACTGTGTCCCCTAGTTCTAGATTCCACCACGAGGGGAAACATCCTCTCAGCATCTACCCTGTCAAGCCCCCTCAGAATCCTATATGTCTCAATACGTTCTCCTTTCATTTTTCACAACTCCAATTAGTATCGGTCCATCCTGCTCAGCTTTCCTCATAAGACAACACCTTCATCACAGGAATCAATCCAATGAACCTTCTCTCAACTGCCTCCAATGCAAGTATATCCCTCCTTAAATAAAGAGACAAAAACTGTACACAGTACTCCAGGTGTGGTTTCGCCAGCACCATGTACATTTGTAGCAAGACTTCTCTACTTTTATACTCCATCCCCCTTGCAATAAAGGGTAACATTCCATTTGCCTTCCTAATTATTTGCTGTACCTGCATGGTAACTTTTTGTGATTCATGTACGAGGACACCCAGATCCTTCTACACCGCAGCATTCTGTAATCTCTCACAATTTAAATAATATTTTCCTTTTCTATTCTTCCTACCAAAGTGGATAACCTCACATTTTCCCACATTCTGCTCTATCTGCCAAATTATTTCCTGGAGCTGAGAGACCCTGGCAGAACCTAAACTGAGCATCGATGAGCAGATTCTTGCTACATGTGTGGTGCTTGATAGCACTGTTGGTGACATCTTCCATCACTTTGCTGATGATTGATAGTAGACTGATGGGGTGGCAATTGGTCAGATTGGATTTGTCCTGCATTTGTTTTATGGAGAGGGCACACTTGGACAATTTTCCACATTGTCAAGTCGATGCCTGTGTTGTAGCTCTACTGGAACAGCTTGGCTGAGGGTGCAGCTAGTTCTGGAGCACAAGTCTTCAGTACTAGAGCCGGAAATCTTGTTAGGGCCCATAGTCTTTGCTGTATCGAGTGCCTTCAGCTGTTTCTTGCCATTATGTGGAGTGAAGCAAATTGGCTGAAAACTGGAAGCTGTGATGCTGCGGACCTCAAGAGGCCGAGATGAATCATTCACTGAGCAATTTCTGACTGAAGATGGTTTCAAATGCCCCAGCTTCGCCTTTTGCACTGACGTGCTCGGCTCCACCAACATTGAGGATAGGAATGTTTTTGGGCCCTCCTCATCTGGTTCGTTATTTAATTGTCCACCACCATTCATGACTGGATACCTAGTTTCTCAGGGCAGTGTCCGAGGCCCAACCATCCTCAGCTGTTTCATTGATGGCTTTCTCTTCAACATAAGTGAGAAATGGGAATGTTCGCTGATGATTCACAACTCATCAGATACTGAAGCCGTCTGGGCTTGCAAGCAGCAAGACCTGAACAACATTCAGGCTTGAGCTGATAAGTGACAAGCAACATTCCTTGATCGGATCCTGAGGGAGATATCCGTGTGTGGAGCGGCGGGATGTATGGAGAGTGATTCTGAAGAGGGTGTCTGAGCCTCGAGGGAAGAATCTGTGGAGAGTGGTCCTCAAAGGATGTCCGTGTCTGGAGATTTAGGATCTCTGAAGAGGGTCTCCGAGCCCATAGTGCTGGGATGTATGGAGAGTGATCCTGAAGTGGGTGTCCGAGCCTGGAGTGGCGGGATCTGTGGAGAGTGATCCTGAAGTGGGTGTCCGAGCCTGGAGTGGCAGGATCTGTGGAGAGTGATCCTGATGAGTGTGTGTAAACCTGGAATGGAAGCTTTCTGTGGAGGTACAGGAAGAGGCCATTTATTCCCAGTATTCTATAAAGGTTTAGCATAACTTATATGTTTTTACTCAATGCCACGATTAATAAAGCCAAGTGTCCTGTTTGCTCTTAGCTACCTTTTCAATCCTTCTAACATTGGTGTACATTGTCTCTCTGCTCCTGCACCCAGTTTAGAATTGTAACGTTTCATTTATATGAGGCTGTGCCTCTCTGATCATGTGGAATTAAAGCAATTCTTCCAGTCAGTTAGTTCTGTTGTCACTTCATGAGAAATTCCGTCATCATGACTTCATCAGAGACCTCATGGTTCAGGTGTCTGAGTGATGTTAATCATGATGTGATGATATGATTGTATGTTCCAGTCTTTCCGTGGTGGATTTTCACACTGAGGAGAAACGTGTTGGACATGGTCTGGAAATGTTTCACACCGCTCCATTCCCAACAGGCCATGACCTGATGTGATGGAAATTTCATTTACTTACAGAAGCTGCATTTCCATCATTGCACATCTGGCTGCACAGTCAGGATCTGTACTGTCCAAACAGCTGACAAGGTGGTCGAGAGATTAAAACGGTGGCGTGCTCGTGCATTATGCTTTGCATGTGTGGGTTCGGATCCCAATTTTGTCGTTAGTTTATGAAGTGCCTAGAACATTGTTGTGGGGGAGCTTTTGTGGAAAGTTGGCCTGGAAACATGTTCTTGTCAATATCTCGCTGGTGATTCTAGAATTGTTTATCCTTTATTAAAATTGAGACAGACAATCGGAATTGTTCACCCAAATTGAACTGGAATGAAGATCAAATAGGGATCACAAAAAGGAGCAAGATTTTTCCCTCCCTCCTGCCTTCCATCTTTACTTTCTCTGGATTTACACCAAATGAAATACTAACGGGAAAAGCAAATGGCGAGGGAGCAGAAGCAGAACATTATCCTTTGGCAAGAAATTTATTTTCAAATCTTCTTGATAGATTAAGTGAGTGAGCAATGCTTTGGCAGATGGAGTTTAAAATGTGGGGTCATCTAGGACCTACGAAAGATAGATCAGAGTGTTTTTTATAAGGGGTGAGATGTTAGAAACTGGAGAAGCAGAGACCCGAGTGCTGAATCACTAAAAGCTAGTGGACTGGTAGAAAATAATGTGAAAGGCTAATGGAATCTGAAGATTGGAACTCATGTTGTAGTTATATAAAGCTCTGTGCTCCTGAAGTAAATGCCCAAGCCTGGATTGTGGGGAATCTGTGGAGAATGATTTGTTTTTTATTCATTCTTGGGTGTGAGTATCGCTGGCAAGGCTGGCATTTATTGCCCATCCCTAATTGCCCTTGAGAATGTGGTGGGGAGCTGCCTTCTTCAACTGCTGCAGTCAATGTGGTGTAGGAACACCCACAGTGCTATTGTGGGGGGAGTTCCAGGATTTTGACCCAGCAACAGTGAAGAAATGGTGATATAGTTCCAAGTCATGATGGTGAGTGACTTGGAGGTGAACCTGCAGGTGGTGGTGTTCCCATGCATCTGCTGCCCTTGTCCTTCGAGGTGGTAGTGATCACGGGTTTGGATGGTGCTGTCGAACGTTACTTAGCGAGTTACAGCAGTGCATCTTGTAGGTGGTACACACTGCTGCCACTGTGCTCTGGTGGTGGAGGGAGTGAATGTTTAAAGTGGTGGGTGAGGTACCGATGAAGAGGACTGCTTTGTCCTGGGTGGTATTGAGCTCTTTATGTGTTGTTGGAGCTGCAGCTATCCAGAAAAGTGAAGAGTATTCCATCACACTCCTGACTTGTGCCTTGTAGATAATGGACAGGCTTTGGCATGTCAGGAGGTGAGATACTTGCTGCAGAATTCCCAATTTCTGACCTACGCTAAAAGCTGTAGCGTAGATGTGACTGGTCCAGTTTAGTTTCTGGTCAATGGTAACCCCCAAGATGTTGATGGTGAGGGATTCAGTGATGATAATGCTGCTGAGTATTAAAAGGTAGATGGTTTGATTCTCTCTCATTGGAGATGTTCACTGCGTGGCACTTTTGTAGCAACCAAGTCGCTTATCACTTATCAGCTCAAGCCTGAATGTTGTTCAGGTCTCGCTGCTTGCAGACATGGACTGCTTCAGTATCTGAGGAGTTGTGAATCATCACCTAACATTCCCACTTCTGACTTAAGTTGAGGGGAAACTCATTAATGAAACAGCTGAGGATGGTTGAGCCTAGGACACTACCCTGAGAAACTCCTGAGGCAATGTCCTGGATTGAGATGATCGGCCTCCACCAACCATAATCATCATGCTTTGTGCTAGGTATGACTCCAACAAGTGGACAGTTTCCCCCTGATTCCCATTGATTTCAATTTTGCTAGGGATCCTTGATGCCACACTCACTCAAGGGTAATTACTCTTACCTCTCCTCTGGAATTGCACTCTTTTGTCTCTATTTGGAACAAGCTGCAATGAGATCATAAGAACAGAAATAGTAGCAGGAGGAGGCCATTTGGCCCCTCGAGCCTTCTCCGCCATTCAATAGGATCATGGCTGATCTGATCATGGCATCAACCCCACTTTCTTGCCTGCCCCCCATAACCCTTGACTTCCTTGTAGATAAAAATCCAAAGATGAACAACTGTCTGAGAGAAGAAATTCCACCTCATTTCCTTCTTAAATGGAAAATCCCTAATTCTGAAACTGTGTCCCCTAGTTCTAGATTCCACCACGAGGGGAAACATCCTCTCAGCATCTACCCTGTCAAGACCCTTCAGAATCTTATATGTCTCAATACGATCACCTCTCATGTTCCTCAACTCCAATCAGTATAGGTCCAACCTGCTCAATCCTCCTCACAAGACAACCCCTTCATCACAGGAATAAATCCAGTGAACCTTCTCTGAACTTTTTTTAAATTTCCAACATATACATTATTCGTTAAAAATACTATAAAAAGATACATTACAAAACAGTTCAAAAACAGCACCAAGTCAACAATACAAAGATTGCAAAGGAGATCAGTTTCCTTCAGTAGAGGAATGAATTGCCTCACAACCCTTCCATTTCATTTTACCTGCCATGTACTTTTTGCAGCAAACAAATATTTTCTGGAATAAAAACAAGAAATACTGGAACCACTCAGCAGGTCTGGCAGCATCTGTGGAAAGAGAAGCAGAGTTAACGTTTTGGGTCAGTGACCCTTCTTTGGAACTGACAAATATTAAAAATGTCACAGGTTATAAGCAAGTGAGGTGGGGGTGGGGCAAGAGATAACAAAGGAGAAGGTGCAGGTTGGACAAGGCCACATAGCTGACCAAAAGGTCATGGAGCAAAGGCAAACAATATGTTAATGGTGTGTTGAAAGACAAAGCATTAGTACAGAATAGGTGTTAACGGACTGAATATTGAACAGCAGCAAGAGCAAACCGGAAAATAAACAGTGGGTAAGCAAACTGAATAAACCAAGATGAAATGAAATAAATGCAATATAAAAGGTTGTAAAAAATGTAAAAAAGCAAAAAAGAATAAAAAAGAAAAAACAACTAAAAATGAAAGTAAAATGGGGGGCTGTCATGCTCTGAAATTATTGAACTCAATGTTCAGTCCGGCAGGCTCTAGTGTGCCGAATCGGTAGGTGAGATGCTGCTCCTCGAGCTTGCGTTTACGTTCACTGGCACACTGCAGCAATCCCAGGACAGAGATGTGAGCATGAGAGCAGGGGGGAGTGTTGAACTGGCAAGAAACCGGAAGCTCAGGGTCCTGCTTGCGGACCGAGCGGAGGTGTTCCGCAAAACGGTCACCCAGTCTGCGCTTGGTCTCCCCAATATAGAGGAGACCACATTGTGAGCAGCGAATACAGTATGCTACATCAAAAGAAGTACAAGTAAATCGCTGCTTCACCTGAAAGAAGTATTTGGGGCCTGGGATAGTGAGGAGAGAGGAGGTAAATGGGCAGGTATTACACCTCCTGCGATTGCAGGGGAAGGTGCCATGGGATGGGGACGAGGTGGTGGGGGTAATGGAGGAGTGGACCAGGTTGTCCAGGAGGGAACGATCCTTTTGGAATGCTGACAGGGGAAGATGCGTTTGGTAGTGGCATCACGCTGGAGGTGGCGGAAATAGTAGAGGATGATCCTTTGGCTATGGAGGCTGATGGGGTGGAAAGTGAGGACAAGGGGAACCCTGTCACCGTTCTGGGAGGGAGGGGAAGGGTTGAGGGCAGAGGTACGGGAAATGGGCCGGACACGGTTGCGGGCCCTGTCAACAACAGTGGGGGGGATTCCTCGGTTGAGGGAAAAGGAGGTCATACCAGAAGCACCGTCATGGAAGGTAGCATCATCAGAGCAGATGCGTCGAAGACGGAGAAACTGGGAGAATGGAATGGAGCCCTAACAGGAGGTAGTGTGTGAAGAAGTGTAGTCGAGGTAGCTGTGGGAGTCGGTGGGCTTATAATGGATATTAGTAGACAACCTATCCCCAGAGATGGAGACAGAGAAGTCGAGGAAGGGAAGGGAAGTGTCAGAGATGGACCATGTAAGGGTGAGAGAAGAGTGGAAATTGGAAGCAAAGTTGATAAAGTTTTCCAGTTCGGGGCGGGATCAGGAAACGGCACCGATACAGTCATCAATGTATCCGAAAAAGAGTTGGGGGAGGGGGCCTGAGTAGGACTGGAACAAAGAATGCTCGACATATCCCACAAAAAGACAGGCATAACTAGGACCCATGCGGGTACCCAAAGCGACACCTTTTACTTGAAGGAAGTGCGTGGAGTTGAAGGAGAAGTTGTTCAATGTGAGAACAAGTTCAGCCAGGCGGAGGAGGGTGGTGGTGGATGGGGACTGGTTGGGCCTCTGTTCCAGGAAGAAGCGGAGAGCCCTCAAACCATCCTGGTGGGGGACGGAGGTGCAGAGCGATTGGACGTCCATAGTAAAGAGGAGGCGGTTGGGACCAGGAAACTGGAAACTGTCAAAATGATGTAAGGCGTCAGAAGAGTCACGGATGTAGGTGGGAAGAGACTGGACCAGCGGAGAAAAGATAGAGTCAAGATACAAAGAAGTAAGTTCAGTGGGGCAGGAGCAGGCTGACACAATGGGTCTGCCGGGACATTCCCGTTTGTGGATTTTGGTTAGGAGGTAGAAGCGGGCTGTCCGGGGTTGCGGGACTATGAGGTTGGAAGCTGTAGAAGGAAGATCTCCAGAGGAGATGAGGTCAGTGACAGTCCTTTGGACGGTGGCTTGATTTTCGCCGATGGGGTCATGGTCCAGAGGGAGGTAGGAAGAAGTGTCTGTAAGTTGGCGCTGAGCCTCTGCAAGGTAGAGGTCGGTACGCCATACAACAACAGCACCACCCTTGTCTGCAGGTTTGATGACCATGTCGGGGTTAGACCTGAGAGAACGGAGTGCCTCAAGATCAGAGGGGGACAGGTGAGAGTGAGTGAGGGGGGCAGAGAAATTGAGATGACAAATGTGCAGCCGACAGTTTTCAATGAAGAGATCAAGAGCGGGTAAGTGGCCAGGGGGAGGGGTCCAGGTAGAGGGAGAATGCTGGAGGTCGGTGAATGGGTCTGCTGGTCGGGAGGAGGACTCCTGGTCAAAGAAGTGAGCCTGGAGGCGGAGAAATATTTTCTGAATTCAGCCCGAGGGGATTTCCATGGATGCAGTCCCTCACTTCACCTTGTGGGGGTACCTTACACAGTGGTCTTCCCCAGTGAGCCTTTGCAGTGGCTGCCCCAAGCTGTAGTGCGTCCCTCAGCACGTAGTCTTGGACCTTGGAATGTGCCAGTCAGCATCATTAGGTCATGGACAACTCTTTGCGCTGGAAGACCAGCAAGTTTCGGGCAGACCAAAGGGCGTCTTTCACCGAATTGATAGTCCTCCAGCAGCAGTTGATGTTTATCTCGGTGTGCATCCCTGAGAGCAGCCTGTAGAGCACAGACTCCTGTTTTACACAGCTGCTTGGGATGAACCGCAATAAAAACCACTGCATCTTTTTCTACACCTGCTTTGCAAAGACAGACAGGGCAGTCCTCTCTCCTCTGTCTTGTTTGTTTGCTGTATTGAACCCTTTGCTGAGTCTATTAGGAAGGATGCAAGCATAAGGGGGGGGTTACAATCCGAGGCAGTGGAGTCCCTCAGGTTAAAACTTCCCTGTACCTGGATGACGTCGCCGTCTTTTGCTCGGATCCGCTGTCCGTTCGCAGACTGATCAGCATCTGCGACCAGTTCGAACTCGCCTCGGTAGCCAAAGTTAACCACGGCAAGTGCGAGTCCATGTTCTTTGGGAACTGGGCTGACCGATCCTTTGTCCCCTTCACCGTCAGGTCAGACTACCTGAAGTTGCTCTGGATATGGTTTGGAAGGGCTGGGACGTGCACCAAAACCTGGAAGGAGCGAGTAGCCAGGATACACCATAAGCTGAGCATGTGGGAGCAGCGATATCTCTCCATTGTGGGGAAGAACCTGGTCATCAGGTGTGAGGCGCTCACATTGCTGTACGTGGTGCAGGTCTGGCCCATCCGCCACTCCTGCGCTGTGGCCATCACCCGAGCCATTTTCCGCTTCATATGGGGTTCCAAAATGGACCAGGTCTGGAGGGACACGATGTTCAAACCCCTGGATAAGGGCGGGAAAAATGTACCCAACGTCGCCCTCATCCTGATGACTACCTTCGTGTGCAGCTGCATCAAGCTGTGCGCAGATTCCCAGTACACAATCGCCAAGTGTCACTACGTGCTGAGGTTCTATCTGTCCCCAGCGTTGTGAAGGATGGGCCTGGTCACATTGCCGCGGAATGCTCCATCCAGTTGGACCATACCGTACCACCTCTCCTTCGTGGGAAAGTTTCTGTGGAAAAACATCTTTGACCACCAATCCTTCAGGTAGTGGTCTGCACGGAATGTCCTCAAGGCCCTACAGGAAAAGGAGATGGTGGATCCATTCGGATGGTTCCCCGAGCAAACTGCCAAAGTCATTTGGCGGAATGCCTCATCACCAGAACTTTCACACAAGGATCAAGATGAAACTTGGCTGGTGGTGAGAAGAGCCCTCCCCATCAGATCCTTCCTGCACGCCCGAAGTCTCACCCCCTCCGCACAATGCCCTCGAGGTGGCTGTGGTGGGGAAGAGACAGTTGCCCACCTCTTTCTCTGAATTGCCTCCAATGCAAGTATATCCCTCCTTAAATAAGGAGACCAAAACTGTACGCAGTACTCCAGGTGTGGTTTCACCAACACCCTGTACATTTGTCGCAAGACTTCTCTCCTTTTATACTCCATTCCCCTTGTAATAAAGGGTAACATTCCATTTGCCTTCCTAATTATTTGCTCTACCTGCATGCTAACTTTTTGTGATTCATGTACGAAGACACCCAGATCCTTCTATACCGCAGCATTCTGTAGTCTCTCGCAATTTAAATAATATTTAATTTATCTGTTCTTACTACCAAAGTGAATAACCTCACATTTTCCCACATTATACTCCAGCTTCCAAATGTTTGCCTGGATCCGAGAGGCCCTGGCGGAATCGAAACTGAGCATCGATGAGCAGATTATTGCTAAATGCGTGGTGATTGATATCACTGTTGATGACATCTTCCATCACTTTGCTGATGATTGATAGTAGACTGATGGGGCGGTAATTGGTCAGATTGGATTTGTCCTGCTTTTTTTTTATGGACAGGGCACACCTGGGCAATTTTCCACATTGTCGAGTAGCTGTTTGTGTTGTAGCTCAAAAAAAATTATCTTAATAAATTATCGGCTGTAAGCACGTTTGTCATCGGGTTGAATAATTTCTGTGTGAGGAATGTTCCAGCATCATAAACCAGGGGAACGTGCTGACTGAGCTGTGTCCTCATCTCTTCTGGGCAGTCGGACAGTTCACCCTTCATTCTGCTCTGATTCACTTTCTCAAAGCAGATCTACAGATTCTCACATCTGGAGACTGGGTTTTCTTGTTAGGTTCCTTTTGATTTTTCTTGCTCCTGAATGATAATATGTGCCAACCTTGGATCAACCTTGCGTTGTGTCCCAGTCTTGGTTAAAAGCGACACATAACGGCACCAACACTCTGAAACAAACAACACAGTCACACTTTCCTTCATTGAGATTAATGTTGAGGCGGTTTACATGTCGAATGCAATTGTGAACAAATTTCTCACGAAGAAATTGTGGGTGATTTGAGTATTTGCACTGAATTTCTGTGCAAGGAGGGGCAGTTTCAAACAGCCATTCCGAAATCACTTCCTTCACAAAGACAAAGACTGTGCTGTCTTAACGTGTCACTCAACTTCACAAACAAATTTGAACTCGAAGTTCAGGAGAAGACAGAGTGGTGAATCTTTGGATGAGAAAAGATACTTAACATACAAAATCCAACATTTGAGCTAGCGTGTAAGATTGATCTTTCCATGGAGATGATCACTGGAACACTGGAACAGGCCCAAGACAGAAATGTTGACATGAGAGCAGGGGGGTGTGTTGAAACGGCAAGGAACCAGAAGCTCGGGGTCATGCTTTCGGACTGAGCAGAGGTGTTCGACATAATCTGCGTTTGGCCTCCCCAATTTGGAGGAGACTGCAATGTGAGCAGCGAATACAGTACACTAAATTGAAAGAAGTACAAGTAAATCGCTGCTTCACCTGAAAGGAGTGTTTGGGCTTTAAATAATGAGCAGAGAGGAGGGAAAAGGGTAGGTATTATATCTCCTGCGATTGCATGAGAAGATGCCTTGGGAAGGGGACGAGGTGTCAGGGAGAATGGAGGAGTGGACCAAGGTGTCGTGGAGGGAACTATCCCTTCAGAATTGTGAGAAACATAGCCCACTTAATAATAATTTACACTGTACTTACATACCCTTATCAGTTCTCTTTTTCAGTGATGTACTGTCTTAAGGTCTCCACTTACATACCCTTATCAGTTCTCTTTGTCAGTGATGTACTGTCTTAAGGTCTCTACTTACATACCCTTATCAGTTCTCTTTTTCAGTGATTTCATTATGTTGTGTACAAATGACTTCTTGGTAACTTTCCACAAGCTGTAGAAACAACATTTCAGTATTTCTTATTCTCACAATTCCCCCTTTTCTTTTACTTAATCCTTGTTGTTTTCTACATACTGCGGAGGGTTCTCATATGTCCTCTCAAATCCTCTGAGCATTATTTCAGCCGCCTTTTCAATGTCTGTATTTCCGTTGATACTGTCCACTTTGTCATTACCTAACAGGTACATACTCTCTTCCTGGCCTCTTTGTATTGACATCTGCTTCGTCAAAGCTGTCTCAATCAATCGCTGTGTCAGCCCTCTTACACAAGGAATAATACATCACCCGATGGCTATTAGTATTCCGATAACCATGATCAGGGAGGTAAAAACCGAGATTATCATGCCTTTCCATTTTCCAAACCAGGATTCAAGCCACCCCGTCAGGGAAGTGTCTGCTCCTGAATTTTCGGCCATCTCCTCTGCTAAAGTTGTTAACCCTTGCAGTGCTCGGGTGATTGAACCATCGGGTGCTGTGTTATTTGGGATAAGTGTGCAACATTTCCCTCCTAACATTATACACACACCTCCTTTTTCTGCTAAGATCATATCTAGAGCCAGTCAATTTTCCCAAGCCATTCTACTAGTGGCGTCGAATTGTTCAGCTATACCTTTTACCGCATCTCTAGTATAATTTATAAATCTTTGTTGGTTGTAATAAATATAATTTATCCAATCTACATTTTTGTTAATAGTGACCCACCAAAACAAAGACTCGAAACCGGCGGTTATTTGGTTTCGGGCCTTGAATTCATCAGGTACCCCTCTTGGGACCCCTATGAAATCCATGTATACCTGGTCGTCAAAAGAGTTCGCTATCGCTTCCCTTTTACCCCTTTCCCTCGTTATTATTTTTTGTTTCTCAAATGCCAAGGTGAATGGTATTGCCAATTGAACAATTGCGCACGTCCCCTTCCACTGGGAGGGTAGGGTCTGTCTCAGGATCTTTCCTCCACAATACCACCATAAATCCGCTCTGGGATCATTCAATGATGAGTAGTTCCCTCCCCTGACTCTTCCAGTTACGTCCTCAGTCTCTATGCATGACTTCAACTCTCCCATATTGCTGGTTAGCTCCGCACCGTGTCGACGAACGCATGATGTGTGATTCACACCGGTGGCTAAAAATGAAGGGGGAGTCCTTGAATCTTCTTTCTCTAGGGGAGGGAACATTATTGACAAGGATATGCAAGTTTGAATTCCCCAAGCCGTCTTATCCTGATATAGGGCTAACATGCATTCCATGCCCTTTCGGTCACGCTCCCACCCCAGCGGGAAAGGTACTACTTGAGCTATCGGTCTACCAGATGCACAAGCATAGCAATTGTTTTTGTTCAAACTTTTTACAGTATATTTTATCCATTCTACCCAGGCATTTGTGTCCCCGTAACCGGTTTCTATCTCAATTGTCTTTCTCAAGTCTTTTACCTCTATTATTTTTACTATGTTAGGATCGTTATGAGAGGTCCCTTTTAGTTTGTTAGCTGGTTCACCAGTCTTATCTATTGTTACCTGAAAACAACATTTTAATTCACCTTTCTTTTTCCCTTCTCTAACTGTTACTCCAAACACCTTGTTGTCTAATTGGAAGTGGGTAATACAAAAACATCCAACCCATTTTATTTCCTGGCTACTTTTGAAAAGAAAGAAAGAAGGCACACAATATTACAGACAGTATTTCCGCGCTCGCGCCGTTATATTAAAAAAAAGTTTGTTACTCAAAGTCTTTTTAGCTTTATTTTCAATGGTTCTTCTGTTAATTCGGTTGTCCAAGTTCCTTCCTCGGCCGGGGTTTGTACCGGCCCCTTGATTCGTGTGTCGTGGGTCCAACCTCTTTCTGCCGTTCTTATGGCTGTTTCAGTGGTTAGGAGAGTCTGGTATGGTCTTTCCCAGTTCAGTTGTAGTTTAGTCTCTTTCCACGATTTCACCAGAACCCAATCTCCTGGTTGGATCTTGTGCACTGCAAATTCGAGAGGTGGTGTCTGTGCTAACAGGCCTTGCTTCCTGAGGAATGACAATGAGGAAGACAACGCCAGTATATAGTTCTTTGGAAACAAATCTTTAGTTTCTAAGGTTGGCATCTTGCCCCTGGTTCCCATATCCGAATATCATTTCATAGGGGGACAGTCCCACATCTTTTCTAGGGGCTGTCTGAATTCTGAGTATTGCGATATGTAAACATTTCGTCCAGGGTAACCTTGTTTCAAGTATCAGTTTGGACAGGTGTTTCTTTAAGGTCTGATTCATTCTTTCCACCCGCCCTGAAGAGGGAGGGTGCCAAGGGGTATGGAAGTCCCATTGGATTCCCAATCCCCTAACTATTTCTTGTTATAGCTTCGAGGTAAAATGACTTCCTTGGTCTGAAGTGCTGTGGCTGCCACAGCTTGCACACACTCTGGCCATCCCTTTTAGCTATTTCATTGTGGTTTCTGCCACTTAAAATCAAAGCTCAGCAAAGCTACTATTCCTAACTTGGCTATATTTCCCATTAAGCATAGTGCCATGCCTTTCTGCTCACTTCCACATTCCCCCCTTTTATCATTCTATGATAACCTTCTCTCTCTACTGATCAACTTATATATGATTATATATATTCACTAGGATTATATGGATATATTTACTCAAATAACATTTAAACAGTATAAGATAAAAGCAAATATTAGCGGTTTGTCCAGTCTCTCCCTCCTGCTGTCATCTAAGACCTCTGTGATAGATGACAGGAAGGACTGGGAGGCTCTGCTGTCTGTGGGCTTCGCGTCATACAGCCCAGCATAAAAGGATTTGCTGATCCTTAGTATGTCAGACTGCGAAGACGTTACCGAGCCATCCTCTTCCTTCAGGCTGCTGATAACAGAGCTCTCTCTGTGTACCTTTTAGAAGAAGTAACACGAGCACATCTCATCCTGCTCAATGGAGCGGACTCTGGACTGGAAGATGATCTTGTAGGCCTCCGTGGCAAAGAGCGAGGCCTGCTGGCTCTTCACCTCATGAAGGTCCTCCTTGACCTTGACCCCCATCGACTGAAGCCAGAGCAGATTTTGCATATTTTTCTGGAGTCGTGACATTTCCATCTGTCTCTCTCTCTCACCCTCTGAACCCCTTTGAAGATAAAGAACCTCTTGATGTTCTCCTTGATCGCTTCCCACCAGTGAACTGGAGACTCAAAGGTGGGGTTTCACGGTCCTCCAACCTTTGTAATCTCTTTTGAGTTCCTCAACATTCTCTGGGGTTAGCAGTGTAGCATTGAGCTTCCATGTCCCCCTGCCAACCCGTTGGTCATCCTGTAAGTGAAAGTCAGCCAGTAAAAGGCAATGCTTGGAGAAGAACACCGGCTTGACGTCGGTGAATCTGACCGTGAAAACACGGGACACAAATAGGAAGTCAATCCTGGAATGGGCAGACCCGTCCGTTCTTGACCATGTGTATCTATGCTGCGCTCTGTCTGCAGGTTTGCTGAAGACGTCGTGCAGTTTGGCATCTTTTACTGTTTCTATTAAGAATCTGAACATAGCACCCAGTTTGCTGTCGTCTCTGCCGGATCATCCAGGTGCATCGATGATGCCGTTGAAGTCACTGCCTAGGATGACCGGCCTGGACGTCGCCAGCAGCAGTGGGAGATGCTGGAAGACGGTCAGCTGCTCGCTGCATTGAACCGGGGCGTAGACGTCAATCAACGAGAGCGGAGTATTGTTGTACATTACATCTGCTACGAGGTGATGACCGCCAAATGGTTCTCCAGGACACGGGAAGCATCCAGGAGCTCCCACATAGCACAGCAGCTGCACTCTCGAGGTTGAAGCCCCCCTGCCATTCCTTTACGTTCACTGTTTTTCGGCTGCCGCATACGATGATGGGCCAAGTGGTCTCTTTCTCTGCCTTAAACCTTCTATGATTCTATGATTCTATCATGCTCACTAACATTATCCCCTTTTCATATACAGCACCACAGAGAGAGAGAGAATCAGTCCGACCATTCGGAACAGTGTGTCCATATCACACTGTATTACACATTCTTATGTATCATCAGAGACAGTATTAGTAACACAATAAAGTGCATACATATCATCCTAAATAATGGTATCCCAAACATATCTACAGCATTAGAGAGGGAGTGTCAATAGTGCATTTTCTATTCGTGTGTCCATATCACACCCAATAACTGGGTCCCACGTTTTTATAGAGCACTAGAGACAGAGCTGAAAGTGAATAAGTGAGAGAGAGAGAGAGATCCCCATCAGCAGTTACAGGCTGACCTGGAAGCCTCATTTTATCTTGAAAGATCCGTGGGAGACAGACGGTGCAGTCTCATCTCTAACTGATATTGTATCAGAAACAGACACGTTATTATTCCGAGACTCTGGGTAACAGTTAGAGAGTGAGGTGAACAATGTTCCAAATTTAACGCTCTTGACCCTGTTGATCTCTGTAATCTCTCAGCTCACACCGTTCGATATGACTGTCAGTGAGGGACAGTTTCAATGTGATGACATTAATCTGGGACTGTTACTGTCAGATATTAACTCCTGCGCGATCGCAGCAAACACAGCGACTCCCTCGGAGGATTGCTTTGAGAAGACGGGTGAATGAAGAGCAAACACACTGCAGGGAATGATCTCAAACTGAGCTTCAGAAAGGGGGAATCCCCCAGCTTGAAACGTTCTCTGACCTTTCCCCACAGCCCCAGTTCCTTTGCTCAAACTCGGAGAAAACTGAACTGGGGAAAGTTCCAGTTTATTTTTGTCAGTTCCGATGAAGGGTCACTGACCCGAAACGTTAACTCTGCTTCACTTTTCACAGATGCTGCCAGACCTGCTGAGTGGTTCCAGCATTTCTTGTTTTTATTTCAGATTTCCAGCATCCGCAGTATTTTGCTTTTATTCCAATTTATTTTTTTTTGTAAATGAGTGGGGAAAGAAGCGCATGCGCGATGCGCCTCCTCCAACCGTGTCCTTCTGCGTCATTTAATTAGTGAGCGGAAGAAGATGGTTTGAAATAGACGGGAATGGAGACTTAGAGCCCCGGGGTAAGTGAGTAAACAGCAGTCTCCTTCCAGCAGCACATTGCTTTGAGAGCCTGTCCGCAGAGGGGCTCAGAGATCAGCATTGACTACGGAGCAAGTTCAGGGGGAGTTGGGGGCTGTTTGTAAGAGGCGGAGTGGAACACGAACATGGAGTGAGCGCGGAAGGAGAAGCCTTTCTCAGGCTGTTTGTGGACAAGGTAACGGAGACAGAGCAGGAAGAAGCTGCTGTTGAAAATCATTGTTGTTTTCTCTCCTCAAACCTGTAATGCATGTTCATGGTTTAGCTCCAGTTTCACACTGTGTTGTTATTGAGCAGTGAATAGAGGGAACAGAGCCAGACAGTAGGGATGGGGACAGTTATGCAAACAACACCTATTGCTGGCGCCAGGTGAGTAGTGTCAAGGAAACATTTTAAACAGCAGCTGTCGGTTTCCGTTAAACGATTGATCCAAGAGAAACAAGGAAATGGCAGATACTCTGAACAAGAATTTTTCATCTGTCTTCACAGAAGTAGACACAAAAAACATCCCAAGAATAGTAGAAAATCAAGGGGAGTAAGGAGGGGGGACCTTAAAACATCACCATCGCGAGATAAACATGTTTTTGGAAAACTAATGGGACTAAAGGTTGACAAGTCCCCTGGATCAGATGGCCTACATTCTAAGGTTTAAAAGAAGTGTCTGCACAGATAGTGGATGCATTGGTTGTAATCTTCTTAAATTCCCTAGATCCTGCAACAGTTCCAGTGGATATTAAACTGCAAATGTAATGTCCCTGTTCAAGAAAGCAGTAAAGAGAAAGTAGGCAACGATAGGCCTGTTAGCCTAATGTCTGCCATTGAGAAGATGCTGGAACCAATGATTAAGTCAGTCATCGCAGAAAACATAGAAAAATTGGAGCAGGAGTATGCCATTCGGCCCTGCTCTGCCATTCAAAAATGATCAAGTCTGATCGTATCCTTCAGTACCCTCTTCCCGCTTTCTCCCCATATCCCTTGATCCCTTTTGTATTAAGAAATATATCTATCTCCTTCTTGAATATATTTAATGACTTGGCCTCCACTGCCTTCTGCAGGACAAAATCATGAGAGGTATAGACAGGGTGGATAGCAAGAAGCTTTTTCCCAGAGTGGGGGATTCAATTATTAGGGGTCATGAGTTCAAAGTGAGAGGGGAAAAGTTTCGGGGGGGATATGCGTGGAAAGTTCTTTACGCAGAGGGTGGTGGGTGCCTGGAACACGTTGCCATCGGAGGTGGTAGACGTGGACACGATAGCGTCTTTTAAGATGTATCGAGACAGATACATGAATGGGCAGGAAGCAAAGAGATACAGACCCTTAGAAAATAGGCGACATGTTTAGATAGAGGATCTGGATTGGCGCAGGCTTGGAGGGCCGAAGGGCCTGTTCCTGTGCTGTAATTTTCTTTGGAGAGAATTCCACAAGTTCATCACCCTCTGAGTGAAGAAATTTCTCCTCATCTCGGTTCTAAATGGCATACCCATATCCTGAAACAAAAACAAGAAATGCTGGATTCACTCAGCAGGTCTGGCAGCATCTGTGGAAAGAGAAGCAGAGTTAACGTTTCGGGTCAGTGACCCTTCTTCGGAAGGGTCCGAAGAAGGGTCACTGACCCGAAACGTTAACTCTGCTTCTCTTTCCACAGATGCTGCCAGACCTGCTGAGTGAATCCAGCATTTCTTGTTTTTGTTTCAGATTTCCAGCATCCGCAGTATTTTGCTTTTATACCCATATCCTGAGACCGTGACCCCTGATTCTGGACTCCCCAGCCATCAGGAACATCCTCCCTGCATATAGCCTGACTAGTGCTGTTAGAATTTTATAGGTTTTTATGAGATTCACTCTCATTGTTCTAAACTCTAGTGAATATAGGCCTAGTCAACCCAATCTCTCCTCATTGTCAATCCTGCCATCACAGGAATCAGCCTGGTAAAGCTTCTTTGCACTCCCTCCATGGCAAGAACATCCTTCCTCAGATAAGGAGACCAAAACTGCACACAATACTTCAGATGTGCTCTCACCAAAGCCCTGTATAACTGTAGTAAGACTTCCTTGCTCCTGTACTCAAATCCGCTTGCAATGAAGGCCAACATACCATTTGCCTTCCTAACTGCTTGCTGCACCTGAATATTTGCTTTCAGCGACTGGTGTACAAGGACACCCAGGTCTCTTTGCACCTCCCCCTTTCCCAATCTGTCACCATTCAGATAATAATCTGCCTTTCTGTTTTTACAACCGAAGTGAATAACCTCACATTTATCCAAGTTATACTGCATCTGCCATGCATTTTCCCACTCACCCAACTTGTCCAAATCACATTGGAGCCTCTTTGCATACTCTTCACAACTCAGTTTCCTCCCCAGCTTTGTGTCGTCTGCAAACCTGGAAATGTTCCCTCACCCAAGTCATTGATATATATTGTGAATAGCTGGGGCCCAGGCACTGATCCCTGTAGTACGCCACACGTCACTGCCTGCCACCTGGCAAAAGGCCCGTTTATTCCTACTCTCTGTTTCCTGTCTGTCAAGCAATTCTCAATCAATGCCAGTATATTACCCCCAATCCCATCTGCTTTAATTTTGCACACGAACCTCTTATGTGGGACCTTATCAAAAGCCTTCTTAAAATCCAGATACAACACATCCCCTGGTTCTCCTTTATCTATTCTACTAGTTCCATCCTCAAAAACGCCAGTAGATTTGTTAAGCAAGATTTCCCTTTCGTTAACCCATGCTGTCTTTGTCCAAACCCATTTATGCTTTCCAGGTGTTCTGCTACCACATCCTTTATAATAGACTCTCGCACTTTCCCCACTACTGATGTAAGGCTAACTGGTCCGTAATTCCCTGTTTTTTCTCTCTCTCCTTTTTTAAATAGTGAGGTTACATTTGCCACCCTCCAATCTGTAGAACATTTAGAAAATTATAATACAATCATGCAGAGTCAACATGGATTTATGAAAAGGAAATCAAGTTTGCCAACATTATTCGCGTTCTTTGAGGATGTAAGAAGCAGGGTAACTGAAGGGGAACCAGTAGATGTAATGTATTTGTATTTTGAAAAGGCATTCGCTAAAGTGCCATGCAAAATGTTACGACACAAGGTAAGCGCTTGTGGTGTTAACGGGTAATATATTATTTATTTTAAGATACAGTACTGAAACAGGCCCTTCAGCCACCGAGTCTGTGCTGACCATCAACCACCCATTTATACTAATCCTACATTAATCCCATTACCCTCTCACATCCCCAACTTCCCTCAATTCCCCTACCACCTACCTATACTAGGGGCAATTTATAACGGCCAATTTACCTATCAACCTGCAAGTCTTTGGCTGTGGGAGGAAACCGGAGCACCCAGCGAAAACCCACGCGGTCACAGGGAAAACTTGCAAACTCTGCACAGGTAGTACCCAGAATCGAACCCAGGTCGCTGGTACATGCTTACTAACAAGAAACAGAGAATTAGGATAACTGTGTCATTTTCAGGTTTGCAAACTGGAACTCGTGGAGTGCCACAGGGATCAGTGTTGGGGCCTCAACTACTTCCAGTCTATATTAATGATTTGGATGAAGGGATCGAGTGTAGTGTAACTAAATTTGCTGTTGATACAAAGAAAGGTGTGAAAGCAAGTTGTGCGGAGGACACAATGAGTCTGCAGAGATAAAGACAAGTTAAGTGTGTGGGAAAAATTTGGCATTTTAAGTATAATGTGGGAAAATGTGAAGTTATCCACTTTGGTATGATGTAGAGAAAAGAAGAATATTATTTAAATAAGGAGAGACTGCAGAATGCTGTGGTATAGAGGGATCTGGGTGTCCTCTTATATGAATCACAAAAAGTTAGCATGGAAGTACAGCAAGTAATTAGGAAGGCTATTGGAATTTTGGCCTTTATTGCAATGGTGATGGAGTAGAAATGTGGGGAAGTCTTGCTACAACTGTACAGCGTGTTGGTGAGACCACACCTTGAGTGTGTATACAGTTTTGGTCTCCTTATTTAAGGCGGAAAATACTTGCATTGGAGGTAGTTCAGGCAAACATCACGAGGTTGATTCCAGGGATGAAGATGTTGTCTTATGAGGAACGTTTGACCTGGTTGTGCTACACTCATTGGAGTTTAGAAGAATGAGAGGTGATCTTATGAAACATATAAGATACTGAAGGGGCTTGACAGGGTATTTACTGAGATGATGTTTCCCCTCATGAGGGAATCAAGAACTGGGGGGAACAGTTTCAACATAAGGGGGCACCCATTTTCGATGGAATTGAAGAGGAATTTCTTCTCTCAAAGGGTTGTTGTTCTTTGGAATTCTCTACCCAAGAGGATGGTGGAAGCTGGTCATTGAATATATTCAAGGCTGAGTTAGACTGACTTTTGATTTACAAGGGAGTGAAGTGTTATTGGGACAGGCAGGATAGTGGAGTTGAGACTATGATCAGATCTGCCATGATCTTATTAAATGTTGGAACAGACTCGAGTGGCGGAATGGCCTAATCCTGCTCCTAGTTATTATGTTCTTGCATTATAATGCCAGGTGGAATTAAAAACTTGACTTGTGCAAATATCCCTGCTCCAGCAGGTATTCCCATTCATGGAGCAGTGCAGATGTTGGGTTGTTCCTGGCTGCCACTAAATTGTTATAAAACTACCAAAGAAAACCTGATCAGCAGAAGCTGAGTGCTGCAGTGGAATCAGACACTGACACTCTTTGTATTACTGATCATCCTTTGTGGTTGGTCATAATGATTATTAATTGAAATAGTATATTCATGTCTTTTCGAGCTTCCACCTCAATTGATCTTGAGTTACAAGAGATATTTTTCTTTCTTTCTGTCAGCAAATATTTGAAGGAACCAGAAGGATTGTGATCATTCCCCGGCACAAGGATATGTACAGTCCACTCCTTCTAACACAGAGTAGGTACATTATCACTCCCAGAGCTCAGAGACACAGACAGGCCATGAGTTCTACAGTCACAGAGAGCAGAAGCAGTCAGACTCACACTGATCCCAAGTTCCAGAGACACATTTTCAATCCAGCAGACAATCAAACAAAGCAGGAGAGGCAGAAGTTGTTTCCAATTCACCCCAACTCAGTACTGCTGAAGGCTAGGTACATCAATCATAGTTCAAAATCACACCCACTATCATATTGTAAAGCACCGGATCAATCCCACAAGAGTGCACCCTAAGCTACAAATTAAATATGAGGTAGAGCAGCTGATGGAAAGGTACAGAATGAATCCTAATAATGTAGCCCAGACTGCAGACTGAGTGACAGATTACAATGTAGTACAAACATCTGATACAGTATCAAAAGGAAAGTTACAGTATTATGTCAATTAGTGCACAACGCACTGCACATTACATACCAATCCAATAATCTCTCCAAGAGCTGTACTAAATGATATCTTATCAATTGAATGATTCTGATTATACTGAGCATGCCATGTGTGAGTTTGAAATATATGTTGTCATTCACAAATGTGTTCATACAGTTCCAGACTAAATACTAGTCCAAAAAGCTCAAACCACAACTCAGTAATACACACAGTTAAAATGTGCAGTGATCTATATTTTAAAATACTAGTGAGACAAGAAAATGGTGATACATAATGGCATTAAACAAATAGTTCTCAATACCATCCCGTAGATACATATTAAGTACAGGTACAGAAGAATTCCACACTCATACAGCACCAGCATCACATAGATACAGAATGTACACTTGCAGACATAACCAGCAGCTGAGAGGTACAAAATTAATCCCACTGTAATGGACTGTCCAAGAGACAGACACATAAAAAATGAATTGTAACGCATATTTCGTACCAGAGACTGCCAAATGCAAAATGAGCCGTGGATATGCGCATGCAGACTGTACCAGAAACTGACTGATACAGAATGAGACCCATACTCATACGCGGTACCAGAGGCTAACAAGTAAAGAATAAATACAATATACACTTCCAGTACCAGAAAATAATATATGCATAACAGATATCACTCACGTACATTAGCAGAGATTGACAGACAACAGAATGAATCCCACAATCTCATTCAGTACCAGATACTGACAGGTACAGAATGAATCCCATACACACTGTACTAGGCACTGAAAGACATATGAGGAATTGCACATTCACATACAATAGAAAACACTGACAGATACTGTAGGAGTCACATGCTCACAGTCAGTACCAGATACTGTTGAAAAGAGAGTTAATCCCACACTTGCATTCATTGCGAGAGACTGACAGATACATAAAGGATATCGACACTCACATGGAGTAACAGAGACTGACATGCAGAACTTGAACCACACATATGCATAGTACCAAAGTCTGAAAGGTATTGAGTCAATCCCATAATCAGATACAGTGTCAAAGACTGACAGGCACATTCGAGTTCACGTGGCTAGAATACCAGAGATTTTCACGTACAGAATGAACCTTATTTCTCATTCAGTCTGGATACTGATAGATGCACAATGAATCCTACAATCATACTCGATACCAAGTTCAGACAGACACCATATATATTCCCCTCTTATTCACAGTATCATAGACTGACAGGCACAGAGTGAGTCACAAAATCAATTAATTTCAGAGACCAGCAGATAGAGAATTAATCTCACTCTCACAGAAAGAACCAGAGATTGACAGATATACAGTGAGACCATAAAATGACTCACATACAATGACAGACACATAATTAAAACCACTGGCATATATAGTACCTTGGACTGACACATAGAGAATGAACCATACAGTCACATTCTGACTGTAAGATTGATGCATACACAATGAATCTCACACACACATTTAGTTCCGGACACTGACAGATACCGAATGATATCCATATTCACCCACAGTAGCAGATAGATACAGAAGCTGCCACACATTCACATACAATACTCATGATTGACATACAGAATGAATCAAACAATCACATTTAGTTTCATAGACTGACACTGAAATAATCTCACACTCAGACACAGTACCACAGACAGATAGATGTAGAATTAAACTCGCTGTCACATAATGCACCAGTAAGTGTGTCAAAATGAATCTCATACAGGACAAAAGATGGATTGAATTTGTCCCACACTCAATGTAATAGGTTTTTGAGCAAGTGAAGCGGGGGTGGGGGGAGGTGGGGAAGAGAACAAAAGGAAAGGTGTGTAATAGGGCAGAGGGCAGGAGAGATTAACTGACAAGGAGGTCATGGGGCAAAGGCAAAGGGAGTGTGCTAATGGTGTAGTGAAAGACAAAATATTAGTGCAGAGAGAGTGTTAATGACAGAATAATCAATAGTTCTGTCCAAAAGCACATACTTGAAAAACCAAGTTTAAGGCAGGCACATGGTTAAAAAAATGATAAAATAAAATAATAAAAAGGGTTGAGAGCCCTGTCAACCACAGTGAGGGGGAAATCGGAAACGAAGTTGATGAAATTTTCCAGTTCGGAGCGGGAGCAGGAAATGACACTGATCCAGTCATCATTGTACCGGAAAAAGAGCTGGGGGTGGGGTCCTGAGTAGGACTGGAAAAAAGAATGTTTGACATACCTGACAAAAAGACAGGCATAACCATTTACAGAGATAGGGCACAAAGAATCATCATGGAAAGAGGCATGAGCTTCAAATCCAAAGCTGAAGTGACAGGATCAGAGGAACAGCTGTTTGTTCTGCAGTGTGGACTTCGGTCAGATCTGTAAACAAGCAGTTCCACAACAAAGGGGGAGAACTCAAAAATTAGAGTTCTGCCTTTCAGGAATATTGCCGGGAAGCACTTTTTCACACAAAGGGTAGTGGGAACCTGGAATTCTCTCCGAAAAATCAGATAAACCTGTGGGTCAATTGACAATTTCCAACCTGAGATTGAGAGATGTTTATCCTGTGACGGTCTGAGGGTTTATGAAATCACAGCAGGTAGCTGGAGTTAAGATACAGGTGAGCCAGGATCTAATTGAAAGGTGCAGCAGGCTCGAGGGACTGAATGGCCTACCCCCATTTCTATGTTCCTCTGGCTGCAACAGGGCAGAAACAGCTGCGAACATATGTTGCATTTCATATTTCACAGCAAAAATACCAGCAGTCAGGAGCTGAAAAGGGAAAGATGACGCCTCGATGACCTGAGAATAAGTACAGAATGGCCTCCTTCAGAACTGGCGATTTTATCAGGATATGATGCCGAACATTAGAAATTAATCCAACGGGAATCGCCATCCTCCGCCTCCAGGAATTGGACAATATAATGCTGGGATGTGGGAGTTTGGTTTGGGCAGGGAGTTAGCTGTGACACCACGAACACTCCCTCTCCACCTCCTCACTCCATCACCCCACCCCCTTCCCCTCTCCATGGGACCCCGGCATCATCCGATCCACAGATACTTTCCAGCAGACATCGCTGGGGAGTGACCGGAGTCCTGGTTCTCTGTCTCCATTTTCCCTGTCCCACCCATGGCCACTGAGGCTCCTCTCCCCCCACCCACCCTGAGAGCAACTAACCCACCTTGTCCATAAATTTAAACTGGAAAAGTGCCTCGTAAAGAGCAGGAGCAGAGGGGAGGCTGCAACCTATCAGAGAGGATTGTGTTCCTGAATCCCCAACTCTTTTTGCCATGTTTCCATTCAATGTCCACACTCTCTCCTTGGTCTGTCCCTGGAGACCTGTCATATCACGATTCTCTCCAGGGAATTTCTAAAGATATTTCCCCCATCCCTCCAGGATTGGCCTGGGGTCCCCAGCACTCCCTCCATTGCAGTACTTTCTGAAATACTACCCGTGCCATGTAATAGTCAAGAGAGACAGTGGGGAACTAGGCAGATCAACAGGATGTCTGGCAGATTCAGTGTGAGACGGTAACACTGCCGGGTAAAGGCCGCTTTCCAACTCCAATCTTAACACAGGAGATTCCCCAAACAGCTGCAATAAGGTGTTTGTAAACTGCTGGAAGAGGATGTGTGTGGAAATGGTGATGTTACTGAGTAGGTTATTTGTTATAGAATGGACTGTGTTTAGGTGGGAATATTACTGAGTGTTAATTGTAGCGGAACCATATTTAAAAGCTCCGGCTTTCTGGAAAGCCTTGACTATGAAGGCCGAGTCTGGAAGGGTTTGTGTGGAGAGCTGGGTTTCGGTTCCACTGTTAATAAAGGGTTTGAAATTGGTGAACCAGAGGAAACTGGAGGTGGAGCTGAAAGATGAGGGGCCGTTCTCTCTCCGTCTGTCACTCTGGGTGTCTCCTCCCCATCTGCTCTCTGTTCAATCTTCACTCTGTCTCCTCCCCTTCCTGCTCTCTCTCTGCCATTCTCAGGCAGGTCCGGGCGGTCTGTGTAAAGTAGAGCCTGCAAGAGTCTGCTTCTTACATTGTGTAGTGACCTGAATGAAGAATCATCATGTCTGGCAGAGGTAAAGGAGGCAAAGGACTGGGCAAAGGCGGAGCAAAACGGCACCGCAAAGTGCATCGTGATAATATCCAAGGCATCACCAAACCAGCAATCCGCCGCCTGGCTCGCCGTGGCGGGGTCAAGCGGATCTCGGGTTTGATCTATGAGGAGACTCGCGGGGTGTTGAAGGTTTTCCTGGAGAATGTGATCAGGGATGCGGTCACCTACACTGAGCACGCCAAGCGCAAGACGGTCACTGCCATGGATGTGGTGTACGCTCTGAAACGGCAGGGCCGCACTCTCTACGGATTCGGCGGTTGAACAATTTGACCCTTTCCAGCAAACACAAAACAAAGGCTCTTCTAAGAGCCACCCACCGCCTCACAGAGAGAGCAGTGACCGAGAAATGAGAGCTGGGATAGGCTGTTCAGAACAGTTCAATCAATCTGAAATATTTCAGATTTCCAGCATCCGCAGTATTTTACTTTTAATTCTTTGTTCAATCAATCTGCTGTGTTCGGGATGAAAAAAACTGGAATCCCCGAATTTGACATTTCATTTGCAGCAAGGATGTGCAGTGGATTTGATTTTCTAAACGGGCTGTGTAAACAGTGCCCGAGACTCTCCAGTTAGTTATTTCCCCAGTCGACACATGCCCTCAGTGAAAAGCCACATCACTCCTCCAGAATCACTCATTGTTTTCATAGAATTTCAAAATTATTTCGCTGCAATGAGGGAATCCGGGAGTTTTGCAGCAGCCGTTGAATCGGTCACTGGAACCAACCCCACTTGTGATGTTATTTCCCCCGAGACGGTGTTTCCTGCACTGAAACTGACAGGGTTTGTGAAACTGATCAGTTTCAGCTCAGTCATTCAGGGACCTGGAATTCCCGCAATTTGAGCCCGCGCTGTCAAGAGCCCACTTCTGATTGGTCACCCACGTCTCATTCACATGTCTTAACCAATTGCCGAGCCTCGAATTAGAAAATACAGCAAATCACTGGCTTAAATTGGCAGAAAGTTTGAATTCGAAAAAGCCATCAATTTCAGTGTCGGAAAGAAGCGAATTAATGGTAAACCTGGCGTTAGTTTAAAGCTGTTCGGAAAATCGGGCCAGGACTTTGTGCTGATAAAAGCGGAATAAAAAAAGCTTTTGATGGATTATATATATTACGAAGTTTTAATCTGTAATTTTTTTGTCTACTTATCTGTCCATGGCGGTAAGACTATTCAGCAATCTGTAACGGGACAAATAACTCACTCAGTGTGGAAGTAATAAATTAGACAGGCTTTGGGGTGACAGTGAGAAATCACTGAAACAGATGCTTAGACATTTGAAATAGTTCTCATTCGGTCCTGTTACTGGCATTCTGGAATCAGACAGTAACCAGCCCTTTCACAGAGACTGTGGGTGGCTCTGAAAAGAGCCTTTGGTTTATTAGGTGACATTTTGGCCGCTTTACTTTTTCTGGGAGCTCTGAGCGCTGGTTTTCTTCGGCAGCAGCACGGCCTGGATATTAGGCAGCACCCCGCCCTGAGCGATGGTCACTCCCCCCAGCAACTTGTTGAGCTCCTCATCGTTGCGGACGGCCAACTGCAGGTGTCTGGGGATGATGCGGCTCTTCTTGTTGTCTCGGGCCGCGTTGCCAGCCAGCTCGAGGATTTCAGCGGTCAGATACTCGAGCACAGCAGCCAGATAGACCGGGGCTCCAGCACCCACACGCTCAGCATAGTTGCCCTTTCTCAAGAGCCTGTGAAGACGGCCCACCGGGAACTGCAATCCAGCCCGGGAGGAGCGAGACTTGGCCTTGGCCCGAGCTTTGCCGCTGGTCTTTCCTCTTCCAGATATTTCCACAATCTCACAATTACTTTCACAAAGAATAGATAATTTCCGCCGCATTTACTTTACTTATCGACTGAAAACTCTCCCCATTGGCCGGTACTTAATTCACCTCATTTGCCTATATTCTTCACCAATCAGGTCACTGACAACAGAAGAGGGCGGGGTTTACCGCCAAAACATCAGAAGCAGAAAATTTGTCAATTTCAAAAAGCCCGCCAATTTCATTGTCAGAAAGGAGCGGATTGAAATAAATGTCATCCTTCGTCAAATATTTAAAATCCCTTCTCTTTATTTTGTTTTATTCAACTTTTTCCGTCACGAATTACAGACGCGGGTTTAAAATGTTATTTAAATTGTGCATCTTTCTACAATTGCTTTCAAACTGTCCCGGGAGGTACTAAATCCCTGTTCACAGCATTTCCCTGAAGGGAAACATTCAGTTTATCTTCAATCAGTGTCCTTCTCTGAAAAGAGGAAGCAGGATCGAGTCCTCAAACTGCCCTTAGTCTGCTGTGTAATAATCCCATTCCGGGCTGTTACAGTGCGGAGAGTTACTGTTAATAAAATGATGAATCAGTTCACATTTCAGGAATAGAGTGAAGGGACTGAGGTCTGACTCTTGCCGCTGAAAGCAGCTGTTAATGCGGTCATTCAGGGGCTGTGCAAAACCACAATAACAGCTTTTAGGAAAAAAGTAAAGGCGGATGAGCGGATTATGGGTTTGAGTTCGGTTTATGGGACAGCAGACAAAAACACAGCAGTGGGACATTTATTATGTTACACATTGTCTTAAAATGATTTCATAAAGATGTTCGGATGCAGCTTTTTCAGAGAGATTGCGGGTGGCTCTTAAAAGAGCCGTTGTGTTTGGGATGTTATTCAGTCCATTGTGCAGTTTTACTTGGAGCTGGTGTACTTGGTCACCGCCTTTGTCCCTTCCGACACGGCGTGCTTGGCCAGCTCCCCGGGCAGCAGCAGGCGCACGGCGGTCTGGATCTCCCGGGAGCTGATGGTGCTGCGCTTGTTGTAATGGGCCAGGCGGGAAGCCTCACCCGCGATGCGCTCGAAAATATCGTTCACAAACGAGTTCATGATGCTCATGGCCTTGGAGGAGATGCCGGTGTCGGGGTGAACCTGCTTCATCACTTTGTAGATGTAGATGGAGTAATTCTCCTTCCTCGACTTTCTCCTCTTCTTGCTGCCCTTTGCTGACGGTTTATTTAAGGTTTTCTTGGCGCCCTTCTAAGCAGCTGCTTTCTTCTTCTCCTCAACCATCTTCAGTTTCAATTTCAGACACAGAAATAAACCAAACCCCTTCCGAGTGCGGATTAAATAGACAATCCCACAGCTCTATGCTAATGAGGGATGGGGGAAAGTAAAGATTGTGATTGGGTGATTTGGAATGATGTCCCAACGATTTAATATTGTAATTCGACATTTGGTCTCTTTCGCCATCCAATCAGATTAAATATTTGCAACCAATCACAAATCCCCGTACTGCAATCAGGAAGTATTTTGCACAAAGACTCTCTCCAGCCCCAGTTTCTGTTGAAAGAGCTGCTCCCTGTGTGGAGCTTCCTGGAAATGTCCTGGCTGTTGTTAGGAGGACACTTATTGACTGATTCTGTGTCGTTGTGTCTTTGCTATTGCATGTGAGTGTGCAATTAATTTCATTTTTAGTCTAGGCTACTGTGCTTGAGTGTTTTATGTAATTTGGTTACTCAGTCTCTGGTGCTGTATGGATTCATTCTGTCTCTGTCAGGTACTGTGTTTGAGTGTGAGGAGATGAGGTGGAGTGTTGCAGCAAGGAAGATGGAAAAGAGCATTGGTGCCGATGACACAGCCTCACTTGACCCCAGTTTGCACTCGGATTGGGTCAGTGATAGATCCGTTGGCAAGGATTACAGCTTGCATGTCGTAGTGCAGTATGTTTGAGGAGGACATTCCATAATCCCTCTCGGTTGGTCGAGTCGAAGGCCTTTATCAGGTCAGAGAAGGCCATGTATAAAAGTTGCTGCTTCTCCCGACATTTTCTTGAAGTTGTCTTGCTGTGAAGATTATGTTCACTGTGCCTGTTGATGGACAGAATCCACATTGTGATTCCAGTAGGAGCTCTTCAGCCACGGGGAGGAGGCAGTTGAGAAGGACTCTTGTGATGACCTTCCCTGTGGTGGACAGCAGGCCTACCCCTCTATAGTTAACACAGTCGGTCTTGTCAACTTTTTTTTAAAGATGATCACAATTACCGCATCGCGGAGATCCCCTGTCATGCTCTCCTCCTTCCAGATGAGGGAAATGAGACATGTATTTATGTCGAGTGCTTCTCTGCCATATTTTAGATTTTTTATGTGAATTCTATCTATTCTGGCAGTCTTATTGTTTTTTGGCTGTCCATCTCTAACGTCATGTGTGAATGTGGGATTCATTCTGTACCTGTCACTCACTGGTACTTTGTGTAAGTGTGAGATACATTCTGTATCTGGCAGTCTTCGGTATTGTATGTGAGTGTGGAATACATTCTGTCAGTGGCACTGTGTGTGAGTATTTGATTCATTCTGTCAGTCTCTGGAATGTTATGTGATTTCTGACTTCGTCTGAATCTGTCAGTGGTTCTGTATGTGTGGAATTCAAGCTATATCTGTCAGTATCTCAGTGTGTGTGTGAGTTCATTCTTTATCTGTCAGTCTCTGGTGATTTATGTGAGTTTGGCAGTCACTGAATCTGCCAGGTACTGTAGGAGTATTTGAGAATGATTTTGTATGTGTCAGTCTTTGCTACTACATAGGAGTGTGGGATTAATTCTGTATCTGTCAGCCTTTGGTAGTGTGTGTGATTGTGGGATGAATTAATTCGCAGTCATTGGTGCCCAGTATGAATGTGTAAATCATTCTGTAACTCAGTCTGATATTGTTATGTGAGGGTAGGAATCACGTGTATCGTTCGATCCCGGGTGCTGACTGTGAGCATGGGGTTCATTCTGTACCTGTCGGTGGTACTGTATCTATCTGTGGGATTAATTCTGTACCTTTCAGTCACTGGTATTGTGTATGAAAGTGGGATTAATTCAAGATCCGCCACACATTGGGTGTGTGTGTGTGTGTGTGTGTGTGTGTGTGTGTGTGTGTGTGTGTGTGTGTGTGTGTGTAAGAACATAAGAAGATACGAAATAGGACAGGAGTAGACCATTTGGCCCATCAAGCCTGCTCTGCCACTCAATAAGATCATGGCTGTTCTGATTGTGGCCATAACTTCACTTTCCTGCCTGCCCCCATAACCATTGACTCTGTTGTCGATCAAAAACCTGTCTATCGCTACGTTGAATATATTCAATGACACTACCTCCACAGTCCTCTGGAGAGCAGAATTCCAAAGATTAACAACCCTCTCAGAGAAGAAATTCCTCCTCATCTCCTTCTTGAAATAGAGACTGCTTATCTTAAACTCTGGCCCCTAATTCTATAATCCCCCACAAGGAGAAACATCCTCTCAGCATCTACCTGTCCAGCCCACTGAGAATCTTACAGGTATCAATAAGATCACCACTCAATCTTCTAAACTCCAGTGAGTATAGGCCCAACCTGCTCAACTTTTTCTCATAAGACAATCCAACATCCCAGCAATCAGTCGAGTGAACCTTCTTTGAACTGATTCCAATGCAAGTATATTCCTCCTTATGTAAGGAGACCAAAACTGTATGGAGTTGGGATGTCACTAATGCCCTGTAAAGTTATAGCAAAACTTCCTTACTTTTAAACTCCATTCCCCTTGCTAAAAATGCCAACATTCCATTTGCCTTCCTAATTACTTGCTATACCTTCATGCTAACATTTTTGCAATTCATGTACCTGGACACCCAGATTCCTTGGCACAGCAGCATTCTGCAGTCTCTCTCTATGTAAATAATATTCTGTTTTTCTATTCTACCTGCCAAAGTAGACAATCTCACATTTCCCCATATTATACTCCATCTGCCAAATGTTTTCCCACTGACTTAACCTATCTATATCTCTTTGCAGACACAATATACTTGGTCCCTTCATGCAAGTTATTAATATAGACCATAAATAGTTGAGGCCCCAGCACTGTACCTGTGGCACTCCATTAGTTACAGTTTGCCAATCTGAAAATGCTCCATTTATCCCCACTCTCTGTTTTCTGTGAGTTAGCCAATCCCATATCCATGTGTGTGTAGTTTTCATTTTATATCTGTCAGTGCCTGGTACTCTATGTGAGTTTTGGACTCTTTCTCAATCTCTCAGTGCTACTATTTGTGTGTTAGGTTGCTTTAGATGACTCAGGCTGAGGTACTGTGAGTGAGTGCAATAATCAACCTATACTTTTCAGCATCTGGCACTGAGCATGTGTATCAGCATCACTTTATCTGTCAGTATCTGGTACTCTGTGTGAGTGTGGGATTCATTATATAACCTTCCATCCCTGGGACTGTTTGCAAGTCTGGATTCATTCTGCATAAAATGTCAGCACAGCAGCAGGCCACAGATGTGGTTGGTTTTAAGCAGACAATATGTTTGAAGTTTTGCCAAGTATTAAATATCTGTCACTGTGAACATAATAGCGAAAGATAATGTATCTTTCAATCTGATACAGGATTGATGTGCGAATGTAACTCAGGCTGTACCAATCAATTTGATCAATGCCATTCAGTCTGACTCTGAGGGAGAATCTTGGACTTGTGTGTAAAATGAACTCAGTCTGGAATTGTGCAGTTTCTTCCATCTGACACTATGAGGTTTTAGGACTGGTATGTAATTTATAGCTCAGACTATACTGATCAAATTTATGATGTATCTTTTAGTTTCACAATCCGGATGAGTTTGAAACTGGAATCTGAGTTTGTATCTCAGGTTATACTATATTTCAGAATCTCTCAATCTGATTATGCATTTGAGATTTGGTCTTGTATCTAATGTATATGTCTGGACACATTATGGGAATTAATACTGATAATAAACTGATAACATGTGTAAATATTGGGCTGGTATTTAACTTGAATCTCAGATTATATTAGTTTAGTTTAGAGATACAGCACTGAAACAGGCCCTTCGGCACCGAGTCTGTGCCAACCATCAACCACCCATTTATACTAATCCTACACTAATTCCATATTCCTACCACATCCCCACCTGTCCCTATATTTCCCTACCACCTACCTATACTAGGGGCAATTTATAATGGCGAATTTACCTATCAACCTGTAAATCTTTTGGTCATGTGGGAGGAAACCGGAGCACCTAGAGGAAACCCACGCAGACACAGGGAGAACTTGCAAACTCCACACAGGCAGTACCCAGAATTGAACCCGGGTCGCTGGAGCTGTGAGGCTGCGGTGCTAACCACTGCACCGCCCTTAATTCTATAACTTTGAAAAGGGAACCATGTGTCAGTTCTATGTGTATTTAATTTGTAGCTGAGGTTGCACTATTGTGGGATTGACACACTGATAATTTGATAGTGGGTGAGAATTTGGACTGGGATTTATGAATCTACCTGTCAGTGGTACTGAGTTGGGGTGACATGGAAACAACGTCCGTCTCTCCTGTTCTGTTTGATTGATGGATTGAAAATGTGTCTCTGGAACTATTTCTGCTGTCTGAGACTGTGGAACTGATGACCTGTCTGTGTCTCTGCGCTCTGTGAATGATAATGTACGGACTGTGTGTGAGAAGGAGCTGGTGACACTCTTCCTTGTAACTTGGGTGGAGGAAACATCACACTTATTCTGGTTCATTCAATTATTTGTCTGTTTGAACAAAAGTATGTTTATAACTAAAATACAGGTGAGATAGAAGATACAAGATTTTAATGAATTTAATCTCTCGAATAATAATGAGCCCCCACAAAGGAAGCCCAGTCATACAAATATTATCATTGTTTGACTGCACTGCAGTGATAGGTTCTTCCCATTCTGTCTCCTTTCCCCGTCGACACACAGCCTGAGAATGTCCTCTCCCTTCCCCCACTCACCCCATGTTCTGGGACCAGTTGATTCTCCATTCCGCCTCTTACAAACAGCCCCCGTCTGCCCCTGAACTTGCCCCGGACTCGATGCTGATCTCTGAGTCTATCTGCGGACACGCTCCCAAAGCGATGTGCTGCTGGAAGGAGGCTGCTGTTTGCTTCCTTCCCCCGGGAACGGGATCTCTCCATTCGCGACAGTTTCAAACCATCTTCTTCCGCTCACAGGCAGTGCTGGGGGAGGGGAGCGCAGGCGCAGATTCAGGCAACAATTCAGCAAACAGAAGCAGAGAAAATTTCCGGCGCAGAATGAGGCCATTCGGCCCAACATGTCCGTGCCAGCTCAAAGAGAGCGATCCAGCCTGGTCCCGCAGTTTATTGTTATTGGACAGTGAAGTGTGGAAATAGAAGCGGACAGTCAGAATGTGGGGAGTTACACAAAGAGAATCTATCATAGGCACCAGGTGAGAAGTGTGAAGGACACATTTTGAACAGCGGCTGTTTGGTTTCGCTTGAACGGTTAGACCATGGGAGCGGGAACTGGAAATCTGACCTGTGTAAAAGTCCCTGTTCCGTCGGTCAGTCCCATTCATGGCCCAGTGGATTGTTTCTGGATGTCATTTAATTGTTGTAAAACGGCCAAAGCCCCTGGTTTGCAGTAGCTGGGGGCTGAAGGACTGCAGTGGAATCAGACACTGACTCTGTTTGTGTTGCTGGGTTTCCTTTGTGATTGTTCACAATGATTATTCATTCAAAGATTGTTTTGGTCTCTCTTGTAACTTCCACCACACCTCTTCCTGAATTATAATAAATACTTTTTCTTTCTACAGGCAAATACTTGAAGGAAGCAGAATAAATAGAATGATGCCTCAGCACAAGGGGAAGTGCAGCCGGCTTCTCACACACAGTAAGGACAGTATCACTCAGAGAGAAAAGAGACATCAGTTCCACAATCACTGCCAGCAGTACTCGTCAGACTGGCACTGATCCCAAGTTCCAGAGACTAACAGTCAATCCAACAGTCAGACAGAGCATGACAGACTGAAGTTGTTTCCATTTCACCCCAACTCCGTCCCACTGACAGGTAGATACATCAATCCCAGTCCAAAATCACACCCACTATCAGATTGCAAGGCACTGTGTCACTCTCACAAGACAGCAGCCTGAACTACAAATTCAATGTCAGATAGAACAGACAAACAGTCCCTGATTGTAAAGTACAGAATTAATCTCAATAATGTAACCAGACTGCAGACTGAGCAACATGTTACACACCACTCCACAAATCTCACAAGTGGTCAGACTGGAGGATACAGTATTAATTCCATTACTGCAAACTGAATGCACTGTTATCTACCAGGCCATAAAGCATATTGTAAAATGAAAGGACACAGACCTGAAATGTTAATTGTGTTTCTCCCTCCACCAATGCTGCCTGAACTGCTGAGTATTTCCAGCATTTTTGTTTATTTCATATTTCCAGCATCTACAGACTTTTGCTTTTATTTTAGAGTTAAAGAAACATTGCATTGTGAGGTGGGAGTGACTGCCCTTGACATCAAGACAGCCTTTGACATGTATGGCAACAAGGCAGCCCTAGCAAAACCAATGTAAATAGAAATCGGGGCAAAATGCTCTGCTGTTTGCAGTCATACCTAGCACTAAGGAAGATGGCTGTGGTTGTTCAGGTCAATCATCTCAGTCTCCGGCCATTACAGCTGGAATTCCTTAGGCTCGTGTTCTAGGCCCAACCATCTTCAGCAGCTTCATCAACGACCTTCCCTCCATCACAAGGCCAGAAGTGTGGATGTTTTCTGATGATTGCCCAATGTTCAGCACCATTCATGACTCCTCGGATACTGAAGCAGCCCGTGTCCAGATGCAGCAAGACCTGCACAACATCCAGGCTTGGGCTGATAAGTGGCAAGTAACATTGGCATCAGATAAATGCCAGGCAATGACCATCTCAAACAAGAGAGAATCTAATCATCTCCTCTTGATGTTCAATGGCATTACCATCACTGAATCCCCCACCATTAACATTGACCATTGGTTACCATTGACCAGAAACTGAACTGGACCAGCCATATAAGTGCTGTGACTGCAAGAGCAAGGTCAGAGGCTAGGAATTCTGCGGCGAGTAACTGACCTCCTGTTTCCCCACATCCGTCCACCATTCACAAGGCACAAGTCAGGAGTGTGATGGAATACTGTCCACTTGCCTGGATGAGTTCAGCTCCAACAACACTCAAGTAGCCTGTTTGATTGCCCACATCCACCACCTTCAATATTCACTCCATTCACCACTGATGCACAGTGGCAGCAGTGCGTACCAGCTAAAAGATGCACTGCAGCAACACACCAAGGCTTCTTCGACAGTACCTTCCAAACCTGGAACCTCTACCACCAGCAAGGACAAGGGCAGCAGATGCATGGGAACACTACCACCTGCAAGTTCCCCTCTAAGCCACACACCATCCTGACTTGGAACTATGTCACCATTCCTGCACTGTCGCTGGGTCAAAATCCTGGAACTCCCTTCCAAACAGCACCGTTGGAATTCCTACATCTCAAGAACTGCAGCAGCTCAAGAAGGCAGCTCACCACCATTTTGTCAAGGGCAATTTGGAATGGGCAATAAATGCTGGCATAGCCAGTGATGCCTACATCACATGAACAAATGAAAAAAGTGAGGAAATAGTGAAGGGCTTCTATAGAATACATGCAGATATGTTTCCTCTTGTGGTGTTGTCTGAAACAAGAGCCAAAAATATAAAATCGACATTCATAAAACCAATGAGGAATTCATGAAAAAGGTATTTATGTAGTGAGTGGTTAGAATCTGGAATTTGCAACCACAGGGAGAGGTCGAGGCGATAATATCGATGCATTTAAGGGGAGGTGGAAAAACTGTATGGGAAGAAAGGAATTGAGGGATATACATATGGGGCTTTATTTTTCTTTATTTGTGCATATGAAGCAGGGTGGCTGGAAATATGTGTAGAGCATCGAGCAGTTGGGACGATCCCAGTGCAGTGTTTTGTCTGGATGGATCTGCCCACAACACTTGTGATGCAGGAGCTGGGAGCTTCAGTACTTCAGTGGAGACAGATACTGACATTGGTTTTCATTTGTGGGTGTTTTTAATGATTATTAATTGCGAAATTAAATTCACCTCTTTGATATTTTGCACCTCCCCTGTTCTTGAGTTAAGACATATTTTTTCTTCATACAGGCAAATACTTGAAGGAATCGTGATGAATGTGATGGTTGCTGCACTCGAGGTACAAGGAAGAGTGCAGCCAGCTCCTCTCACACACTTTAGGTACATTATCACTCAGAGTACAGAGGTATCGACAGTTCATCAGTTCCCTAGTCTCAGACTGCAGAAGTAGTCAGGCCCACATTGATTCCAAGTTCCAGAGACACACTTTCAATCAAACAATCAAACAAAGCAGGAGAGAAATAAGTTGTTTCCATTTCACCCAATTCAGTCCCATTGACAGTCAGATACCTCAATCCCAGGTCAAAATCACACACATTAACAGATTGAAATACAATGTGTCAATCTAAATATAATGCAGACTTAGCTATCAATTAAATATCAGATAGAATTGGCACACAGTATTGATTGAATGGCACAGAATCTAACGTAACGCTGTACCCTGAGATTTAAATTAAATACCATACTCAAAGCTCACATTCATTCATGATAAAGGATGTTTAAACATCCCCATAGTGTACCCTGAGATACAAGTTACATACAAGTTCAACATTCATTACAGAGAAAGTTTCTAAGGTGCTGAAAGATATTGTAACCTGAGACACAAATTAGATACCAGTTCAGAACTCACCCACACTGTGAAATGGAAAGATACAGAATCAATTCCATTAGTGTAGATCACTTTAAATCTGTTTCCCCTAGTCACTGACCTCTCTGCCAAGGTAAATAGGCCCTTCACTTCAACTCTATCCAGGCACCTCAAAATTTTGTATGTTTCAATGAGATTTCCCCTCAGCCTTCTCTGTGCCAAGGAGGACAGCCCCAGCCTATCCAGTCTTTCCTCATAGCTGCATTTTTCCAATCCCGGCAACATCCTCGTGAATCTCCTCTGCACCCTCTCTAGTGCAATTACATCCTTTCTGTAATAAGGTGATCAGAACTGCATACAGTATTCGTTGTGGCCTGACTAATGATTTATACAGTTCCAGCATAACCTCCCTGCTCTTAAATCTATACCTCGGCTAATAAAGGAAAGGATTCCATATGCCTTCTTACCACCTTAACGCCCTGTCCTGCTACCTTCAGGGATCTGTGGACATTTACTCCAAGGTCCCTCACTTCCTCTACACCTCTCAGTCTTCTCCAATTAATTGTGTATTCCTTTGCCTTGTTTAACCTCCCCAAGTGCATCAACTCACACTTCTGAATTGAATTCCATTTGCCATTTTACTGTCCATCTGACCAGACCATGAAGATCTTTCTGCAGTCTACAGCTATCCTCCTTGCTATTTACCACACAGCCAATCTTTGTGCCATCTGCAAACTCATACCACCTACATTTACATCCGTGAAGACTACATCAACTGCACTACCCTCATCTATCTTCCTTCTTAATTCTTCAAAATTTCGATCAAGTTGGTTAGACAAGATCTTCCCTTAACAAATCCATGCTGACTATCCTTGATTAATCTGTGCCTTTCGAAGTAACATTTTATCCTGTCTCTCAGAATAGATTCCAATAATTTGCCCACTACTGATGTTGGACTGACTGGCCTGTAATTATTTGGTCTCCCTCACTCCCTTTTTAAACAAAGGTACAACGTTAGCAGTCCTCCAATCCTCCATCACCACACCTGTATCCAGTGAGGTCTGGAAAATGATGATTAGCTCTTCTGCTATTTCCTCTCTTGCTTCTTTTTAACAGCCTGAGGTGCATTCCATCCGGCGCTCGTGATTTATCAACTTTCATATACACTAATCCCATTAATATGTCCTCTCTCCCTCTGCATGGATCACATCCATACTTCACACCCCTCTTCCTTATCTACAATATATGCATCTTTCCCCTCTTTTGTGAAGACAGATGCAAAGTATTTATTCAGAACAATGCCAGCATCTTCTGCTCTACACATAGGTTACCTTTTTGGTCTTTTCTGTGCCCTATTCTTTCCTTATTTATCCTTTTACTCTCAATGTATTGATAAAACATCTTTGGGTTCACCATAATTTTGATTGCCAATATTCTTTTATGCTCTCGCTTAACTTTCCTAATTTCAATGTTGATTTCCCCCCTCCACATTCTATACTCCTCTTGGCTTTCTGTAGTATTCAGTTCTCTGTGTTGGGCATAAACTTTCCTTTACTGCCTTATTATACCCGTAAACTCCTTGACATCCATGGGGCTCTAGATTTGGCCTTCCCACCCTTTTTCTTTGTGGGAACATGTTGACTCTGAATCCCTGGAATCTCCCCTTTGAATTCTTCCCACTGCTCTGACACTGATTTACCTTCAACTACCTGTTTTCAGTCCACTTTCGGTAAATCAATCTTCACCTTCGTAAAGTTGGTCTTACCCCAATTGAGAACTCTAACTCCTGTTCTGTCCTTGTCCTTTCCATAATTATATTAAAACTGACTGAATTATGATCACTACCACCAAATTGATGTCCCACTGCCGCTCCTTCCACCTGCCCCTCTTCATTTCCTAAAACTAAGTCTAAAACTTCACCCTCTCTTGTTGGACTTGCTACATATTGGCTAAAAAAGTACTCCTGAATGCAGCTCAAGAATTCTGCTCCCTCAATTCCCTCTACACAAAAAGTATCCCAGTTAATGTTTGGGTGGTACAAATCCCCCACTGTTACTGCCCTATTGTTCTTGCACTTCTCAGATATTTGCCTACATATCTGCTCTTCCATCTCCCTCTGACTGTTTAGGGGTCTATAGTACACTCCCAGCAGTGTGATTGCCTCTTTTTTGTTCCTCAGCTCAATCTATACGGTCTCATTTGATAAACCTTCCAACATATCATCCCTCCTCACAGCTGTAATAGTTTCTTTGACCAAAATTGCCACTCCCTCTCCTTTTTTATCCCCTTCCCTCTCACGTCTGAAAACCCTGTAACCAGGAAGATTGAGCTGCCATGCCTATCCCTCCTTTAGCCATGTTTGTGTAATAGCTATGATATCATACTGCCATGTGTCTAACTGTGCCCTGAGCTCATCTGCTTCATTTGCTATACGCCTTGCATTGATTTAGATATCCTTGAGCACTGCCAACACTTTTTGTTTTGAATTTTCTAATCAGTGTTTCCTCTCTCTTCCAGACTCCATTAATTTTCTGCCTTCCCTTTTCATTTCTGATCTGACTCTACCTTCCAGTCCCCATCTCCCTGCCAAACTAGTTTAAACCCTCCCCAACAGCACTAGCAAAACATCCTGCAAGGAACTCCGTCCTGGCTCGGTTCAGGTGCAACCCGTCCAACCTGTCCCAAAAATCTAAAGTCCTCCCTCCTGCACCATCTTTCCAGCCACACGTTCATCTGTCTTATCCATCTATTCCTGTACATTCATCTGTCTTATCCATCTATTCCTGTACTCACTTGCACGTGGCACTGGGAGTAATCCGGAGATTATTATTTTTGATGTCCTGCTTGCTAATTTCTTACCTCACTCCCGAAGTTCTGACTGCAGCACAACATCCTTATATCTACCTATGTTGTTGGTTCTGATGTGGACTACCACTGCTGGCTGTTCACCCTCCCGCTTCAGGGTGCTCTGCAACTGCTCAATGACATCCTTGACCCTGGCACCAGGGAGCCAACACTCCATTCCTGGATTCACGTCTGTGGCCATAGAAACACCTGATTGTTCCCTTGACGATTGAATCACCTATCACTATGGCTTTTCCAGTCTTCCCTGTACTCCCCTTTGCTGCTGAGTCACCCATGGTGTCATGGACTTGGCTCCGGCTGCACTCCCCAGGTGAAGCATCATTGTCCTCTGTATTCAGAACTGAATACCTGCTGGAGAGTGAGACGCACTCGGGGTGTCCTGCACTACCTGCCTGATTCTTTTTGACTGCCTGGTGGTCACCCATTCCCTGTCTCCCTGCATACTCTTAAGCTGTGGGGTGACCACATCTATAAACGTGTTATCTATGTACAAAGAACAAACAACAGTACAGCACAGGAACAGGCCATTCGGCCCTCCAAGCCCGCGCCGATCTTGATGCCTGTCTAAACTAAAACCTTCTGCACTTTAGGGGACCATATCCCTCTCTTCCCATCCGATTCATGTATTTGTCAAGATGCCTCTTAAACGTTGCTATCTTCCCTGCTTCCACCACCTTCCCCGGCAGCAAGTTCCAGGCACTCACCACCCTCTGTGTAAAGAACTTGCCTCGCACATCCCCTCTAAACTTTGCCCCTCTTGCCTTAAACCTATGTCCCCTCGTAACTGACTCTGCCACCCTGTGAAAAAGCTTCTGACTATCCACTCTGTCTCTGCCACTCATAACTTTGTCAACCTCTATCATGTCGCCCCTCCACCTCCATTCTCAGTTTTGGGAAAAATAGAGTATATGACTGTATCAGTAAGTAGGAAAAGTTAAAATATGTTGTGACCAGTGGAGACGTGTGATGAGAAAAAACAGATCTTCCTCTGATTTCAACTACGCAAGTGTTTGCGATTTGGCTCTGTAGCTTAGTTGGTTAAAGCACCTGTCTCGGAAACAGAAAAGTCTGGGTTCAACTCCCAGCAGTGCCTTATTTCACATTTGTGATGTGCTTTAGAAATTTCCTTGTCAATCATTTATATTTCTGTTTTGTGAACTTGAACTTGGAATTCAAATTACATGATGAATGTCAGTCACAGGAGAAAACAGCCTTTGTGAAGGATGTGAGTTGGGAATGGCTGTTCCTCCTTGTCCAGAAATTCAGTGCTGATACGCCAAAGGCAACTTCTTTGATCCAAATTTGTTCACGGTTACATTCAATCTGGAAAACAGCTCGACATTAATCTCACTGAAGGAAAGTGTGACTGCGTTGTATGTTTCAGAGTGTTTGTGTCGTTATGTGTTGCTTTTAACCGAGACTGGGGACATGACGCAAGTGGGAGGGTTGATCCGAGGTTTGGAATATTTGTCAATCAGGAACAAGAAAAATCAAAGGAACCAAATAAGAAAACCTATGTCTCGTGGGTATTGAGAGACGGTGAGAAGATATTAAACTTTGTTCCATTCAATCCGGCTGCGATGAACTTTGAATTTTTCCGCCTTTTATAAACATTATTTGAAGGGTCTCTGTAACAATGTTCAGTGTTGATGAGAGTGGGGTCTGGGTGAGCAGCTTCTGAGTGTGACAGGGTCAGGACTGGATGCAGGAAGTTCTCTGACACTCTCTCTCCTCTCTCTCTCTGATGGCTTTGAGTTGATTTTCAAGTGTTTGAATAAATGAAGGAAGTTCCCTCCACCCATTTGTTTGGACAGACAGTGTAGTATAAGGATGTAAAGGGTTAATGCTGAAGATAGTGGGATCAACCCCTCCCACTGTCAGAGTGATGATGTAACAGTCACATGAGATGAGGTTTGGGAGAAGAGAGAGCAGCGCCAAGGATGCTAGCTTAAGAGGTTTGATGAATGTGTATATAGTATTGTGTAAATTAGAAAAGAGTTCTTAGTTCTTTCAGCAGGAAATGTGTCCAGAAAATATTCAGGAGTCGGAATGCAGATATTAACTCCAAGTGACAGTTCTGGGTTCATTTAACAAAGAAAAGGTAGCGAATAATATTGCTCACTGATTGAAATCCCCCAGTGAGGAGACAGTTAAACAGGTGATCTGTTGGGGCATCCTTCGATCCAAGGTTTCGGCAGCACTTAATCTCGCTTTTTGGTGAAATTCTCTGTTATTTGCATCTTTTTTTAATCAGCTTTCATGGGTGAGTGAAAAACTCAAAAAAACTGAACAGTTCCATTCTTCCTTCTTCCCATCAGTTTCTCTTTTCTGTCTCAGATCAATATAATGATGAGAATCCCAATTTAATCTGCTGTTTCTGGTGTTTTATCCATTCCAATCAAAATTCAACATTCCAATCAAATCTATTTGTTATTCCACAGTGTCTCTCCATGTGTTTTATTCTGTTGTATTCTCTCACAGTCTGTTTGATGATCAATGTTACATCTCAGTCTCTGTTCTGGTGAAGATCAGAAGCAGTGTTATCTGTTTGCACCACCCGACAAGTCGGCCTGAGGCTGTGTTTCATCGATAACGTGGAGTTAGGAACATCGAAACATAGGAGCAGGAGTCGGCCATTCAGCCCATCGAGACTGCCCCGCCATTCAATATGATCTTGGCTGAACATCCACTTCAATGCCCTTTTTCCCACACTTTCCTAATATTCCCTTATGTCATTTGTATTTACAAATCTGTCAATCTCTGCTTTAAACATACTCAACGACTGAGCTTCCACAGCCCTCTGGGGTAGAGAATTCCAAAGATTCACAACCCTCTGAGTAACAACATTTCTCCTCATCTCTGTCCGAAGTGGCTTCCCCCTTATTTTGAAATTGTGTCCCCTGATTTTCGACTCCCCAACCAGGAGAAACATCTTAGCTGCATCTACCCTGACTGTCCTTTAAGTATTTTGTGGGTTTCAATAGGATCACCTCTCATTCTTCAAAACTCTAGAGAAGACAGCCCCAGTTTCCCCAATCTCTCTTCATAGGACAATCCCACCATCCCAGGAACAAGTCTGATGAACCTTCGTTGAACTCCCTCCATGGCAATAATATCCTGCCTAAGGTAAGGAGACCAAAACTGTACACAGTACTCCAAGTGCGGTCTAACCAGGGTTCTATACAATTGAAGCAAGAATTCACTACTCCTGTACTCAAATCCTCTTGTGATAAAGGCAAACATACTATTAGCCTTCCTAATTGCTTGCTGCACCTGCATGTTAGCTGTCAGTGACTTATTGACATGGACACCCAGGTCACCCTTATATTCTATAACTCAGTTAATAAAGGAAAGGATTCCATATACCTGCTGAACCACCCTATTGACCTGTACTGCTACTTCAGGGATCTGTGGACATTCACTCCAACGTCCCTCACTTCCTCTACACCATTCAGTGTTTTCCCATTAATTGTGGATTCCTTTGCCTTTTTTGACGCGTGCTCTCGCTGTTCCCTGCTCTTAGAGTGAACTCTTGCTCCCTCTCTCTCCTGGGCTCTTGATGCTCCACTCTGCTCTCACTGTTTCCCACTCTCTTAATGTATCAATATTTGTTTGCCTTGTGTTTAATTTAAAATATGGATTAACTGTATTTTACAGTTGTTTTATTTGGTAGTCCTGTACAAGTTGTGGATTGGTATTCAATATTTAGCTCTGTGAAAACGATTGTGAATGAAAATATAACTTTCAATCTTATACATGGGCTGGTCTGCAAGCTCCAAGTCCTTCATTTTGTAGTAATGGAATTGATACTGTATCTTTCAGTCTTAATCTCTGTGGGATTTTTGAACTGGTATGTAATGCATAACTTGGTCTAACGTTCCGATGTACATTATTGGGATTCATAGGATCATAGGAAATAGGGGCATTAGGCCATTCAGCCCATCAAGCCTGCTCCAACATTCAAACAGATCGTGACTGATCATCTACCTCTACGCCATTTTTCCTGCAATCTCCATATCCCTTGATCCTGTTAGTATTTAGAAATCTATCGATTTCTGCCTTGAATATGTTCAATGATTGATCTTCCACAGCCCACTGGGATAAAGAATTCCACAGATTTCCCACCCTCTGAGTAAAGAAATTCCTGCTCATCTCAGTCTCAAATGGTCTGCCCTTATTCTGAGTCTGTGTCCCCTTGTTCTAGACTCACCAGACAGAGGAAACATCCTATCCATGTCTACGCTGTCACACCCTGTAAGAATTTTGTAAGTTTCAATGAGATCACCTTTCATTCTTCGAAACTCCAGAGAATTTCGGCCCAGTTTCTGCAGTCTCTCATCATAAGACAATCCCACCATCCCAGGGGATTAGTCCGGTGAATCTCTGTTGCACTCCCTCTGTGACAAGTCTATCCTTCCTTCAATAAGGAAACCAAAATAGTACAGAATACTCCAGGTGCAGTCTCAGCCAGACTTTATACAATTGAAGCAATGCATCTTTAACCATGTACTCAAATCCCCTTTCAATGAAGCCAACATACCATTTGCCTTCCTAATTGTTTTCTGCACCTGCACACTAGCTTTTAGTGTCTCATGAACAAGGACACCCAGGTACCTTTGGACATCGACACTTCTCAACCTCTCACCATTTAAGAAATACTCTGTCTTTCTGTTTATTCTCCCAAAGTGGAGAAATTCACACTTATTCACATCATATTCCATCTGCCATGTTCTTGCCCATTCGCTTACCATGTCCAAATCCCCTTGAAGCCTCCTTGCATTCATTCTGTACCTTTCAATCATGCAAATTTTGACTGTTCTGTTTCAAGGTTTATATTTAAAATGTAACCATGGTGACAGAGTTTATTTAGATCTGATGATGGGTTTGTTTTTGGACTGTGATTGATGTATCAACCTGTCAGCTGTATTGAATTGGAGTGAAATGGAAACAACTTCTGTCTCTCCTGCTGTTGTTTGACTGTTGGATTGAAAATGTGTCTCTCGACTTTGGGATCAGTGTCTGTCTGACTACTTCTTTTGTTTGTTCCAGTGGAACTGATGAGCTGGCAGTATCTCTGTGCTTTGGGAGTGATCCTGTACCGACTGTGTGTTGGAACGAGCTCGCTGCACTTTTCCTTGTGTCCAAGAATCACCACATCCAGTCAGGTTCCTTCATGTATTTTCCTGCAGGAATGAAAGAACTGGTGAGATAGAAGATACAAAAGCGATCAATGTAATCGTCCCAATAATAATCATTATGAACAATCACGAAATGAAAACCAGGAACACAAACAGTGTCAGTGTCTGAGTCCACTGCAGTACTGCAGTATTCAGCTTCTGTTTACCAGGTGTTTGCAGTGGTTTTACAACAAGTTTGTGACATTCAGAAACAACACAAGCCCTGCACTGCTCAATGACTGGGACTGTCCGATAGAGCAGTGACCTTTACACAGTCACATTTCTATTTCAACGGAAAACAAGCAGCCACTATTTAAAATGTGCCTTTCACACTTCTCACCTGGTGTCTGCAATAAACGCTCGTTATTTTGCGGCTATTTTTCCGCCACTGTTCACGATCCAACAAACAGTGAGAGACCGGAACTAAAGCAGGAAAATTCCCTCTCCTTTGGGTGGTGAAATTGTCAGTGATTTTCAATAGTGATTTCTTCCCATTGTGTCTCCCTGAGCCTGTACAGACACTGTCCGAGAATGAACTCTCCCTTCCCCGTGTCCCCGGCTCACTCCATGTTCCGGGAGCAGCTCCTGCTCTACAGTGTCTGTTACAAACACTCCCCGACTCCCCCTCAACTTCCCACCACTCAATGCTAATCTCTGAGCACATCTGCGGACACGCTGCCAAAGCAGTGGCTGCTGGAAGCAGATGCTGTTTGTTCCCTTCCCCCGGGCCCGGGAAGTCTCCATTAGCAGCTGATTTGAAGCATCTTCCCCTGATTGAGTGAATGGCCTCACAGACTGGGTTGGGGAAAGGCTGCGCATGCGCTCCACTCCTCATTGTGACGTCTCACTGGGGGCGGGGCTGCATCGCGCGTGCGCAGATCCCTGCAGCAATTCGGCATTCAAACATCAATGGGAACTTTCCCCATTTCACCCTCATCAAAGTCCCAAAGAAAGTGAAGAGGGGCTTGGACTGGAGGGAGGGAGGGGCGGGGTAGGGGGAACCTAGAACCCAGAAAGCTGCCCACTTGCCCCATTTAGATGCTCAATGTGCGGTCATTCCTTGCAGGGGGTTTGTTATTATTCAGCTCCTCCTGGGAAAACAATCCGATACAAAGAGGGGAGAAAGGAGGGAGCCGGTGTGTTTGCTGGGACCTTGCAGAATTCATTTCAGCAGCAAAAGTCCCGGGTTATATTAACCCGAGTGAAACACGCTGTCAGTGAGAGGAAAACCGAACGGCCCTTTTCATCTTTTCATTGGAAACAAAGTAGAGCCGGAAGTGCGGCGAGCAGAGCAGACACACAAGCTCAATGACAGGAGAGCTCGGCCGTCCCTGAGTTTCAGCTCCCGGCTCGTACATTTCCTCATCCACACTGTCTTTACTGTGGATGTTCAGGGGTTCCTTGTCGGATCTGAGGACTGTATCCATTAAACATTCTGAGTCAGGAGATCCACACACTCTCTGTTATCAAGATTTATGGGCAGGAATGTTTAAAAACTTTGTCTATTAAATCATTGTATTATTCACAGAACTAATGAGGCAATCGGTTCATTATTCAGTCCTTGAACTTGGTTTGGGTAGACCGAAAACTGAGAGGTTCAGCACCTCTCCATTCTTTCGCTATTGGCCGTGTGGCCTAATGGATAAGGGGTCTGACTTCGATGTATTTAATGAGGTTATCAGAAGATTATAGGTTCGAGTCCTGCTACGGTCATTTTGGGCGATCAGTGTTTTGCACCGCAGCCTCACAGCTCCAGCGACCCGTGTTCAGTTCTGGCTAATGTCTGTGCGCAGTTTGAGTTCTCCCTGTAACTGCGTGTGTTCCCTCGCACAGCCAAAGACTTGCAGATTGATTGGTAAATTGACCATTGTGAATTGCCCCCAGTGGAGGTCGGTGGTGGGGGATGTGGTCGGGAATATGGGAATAATGTTGGATTAGTATAAATGGGTGGTTGTTGGTCGGCAGAGATATGGTGGGCCGAAGGGCCTGTTTCAGTGCAGCATCTATTAATAAATAACTGATTTTTTTGATGAAATAACAGAAAAGGTTGATGAAGGGAAAGCAATGGATGTTGTCTATATGGATTTTCAGAAAGCGTTTGACAAACTACCACATAAAAGGCTGGGTAACAAAACTGAGGCTCCTGGAATAGGAGGGTCAGTATCTGCTTAGATTAAAAAATGTATGAAATATCAAGAAAAGCGAGTTGTGGTATTTGGTTGTTTTTCAGAATGGAAGATGGTGATCAGTGGTGTCCACAAGGGTCAGTGTCAGGACCACCATATATATAAATGACTTGAATATTGGAATCACAGAATTGTTACTGCACAGAAGGAGGCCATTTGGCCCATCGTGTCTGCACTGACTCTCCAAATGAGCAATTCACCTCATGTCACTTCCCCGTCCTCTCCCCATTATCCTGCACATTCTTCCTTTTCAGATAACAGTCTAATTCCCCTATGAATGCTTCAATTAAACCTGCCTCCATCACATTCTCAGGCAGTTCATACTTTAACCACTCGCTCCGTGAAAAAGTTTTACCCCATGTCGCTTTTGCTTCTTTTACCAATTACTTTTAATCTGTGCCCTCTCATTCTCGATCCTTTCACAAGTGGGAACAGTTTCTCCCTATCCACTCTGTCCACACCCCTCATCATTTTGAATACCACTATGAAATCTCCTCTTAGCCTTCTTTTCTCCAAGGAAAACAGTCCTAACTTCTCCAATCTATCTTCATAACTGAAGTTCCTCATCCCTGGAACCATTCTCATGAATCTTTTCCATAATCTCTCCAATGCCTTCACATCTTTCCGAAAGTGTGGCACCCAGAACTGGACGCAGTACTTCAGCTGAGGCTAGTGTCTTATACAAGTTCAACATGACCTCCTTGTTCTTGTACTCTTTGCCTCTATTACTAAAGCCGAGGATACTGTATGCTTTATTAACCGCTCTCTCAACCAATGACTTATACCCCCAGGTCCCTCTGCTCCTGCACCCCCTTTAGAATTGTACCCTTTATTCTATATTGTCACTCCATGTTCTTCCTACCGAAATGAATCAATTCACATTTCTCTGCATTGAACTTCACTTGTCATCTGTCCTCCCATTCCAAAAACTTGTCTATGTCCTTTTGAAGTTCTACACTATCATCCTTACAGTTCACAATGCTTCCAATTTTCGTATCATCCATAAACTTTGAAATTCTGCCCTGTACACCAAGGTCTAGGTCATTAATATATATCAGGAAAGGCAAGGGTCCCAACACTGACTCCTGGGGAACTCCACTACAAACCTTCCTCCAGCTCGAAGAACATCCATTGCTCACTACTCTTTGTTTCCTGTCACTCAGCCAATTCCATATCCATGTTACTACTGTCCCTTTTATTCCATGAGTTATAACTTTGTTCACAAGTCTGTTGTGTTGCACTGTATCAAACTCCTTTTCAAAGTCAATAAAAGCAAAATACTGCAGATGCTAGAAATCTGAAATATAAACAAAAAGTGCTGGAAATACTCAGCAGGTCTGGCAGCATCTGTGGAGAGAGAAACAGAGTTAATGTTTCAGGTCAGTGACCATTCAGATGCTGCCAGACCTTTTGAAAGTCCATGTACACCACATCAACAGCATTGCCCTCATCAACCCTCTCTGTTACCTCATCAAAAAACTCCAGCAGGACAGTTAAACATGATTTTCCCTTAAGAAATCCATGCTGTCTTTCCTGAATTAACCCACATTTGTCCATGGGACTATTAATTTTGTCCCGAATTATTCTTTCGAGAAGTTTTCCCACCACCGAAATTGAACTGACTGGGGAGTGAGACGAGGTGAGTTGCTTTAGCAGAGAGCCAGCATGGGTTCTTCAGGCCGAATGGCCTCCTTCTGTGCTTTAGCCATTCTATGATTGTATGATTCTAGCAGCAACTGTTGGTGGAGAGGCAGTGATGCAGGAATGGGTTGACAGAAAGGGGAAAGTCTGGGCTGGTGTGTGTTTGCAGCATTTGCAGCTTGTGTTCGGGTTTGTGAATAAAGGTGATTTGGAAGCTGTCTTTCAAATTGAAGTGTTTACTGGAAGGAAGAAGTTGATGTAAATAAAGAGTAAAACGTGTAAAGATGAAGCGTGGTGTGATTGTGGATAGCAGTAAATATAGTGTTGGTGAATTATTTGTGTTCATAAACATCCACTGCACCCTCTGCTGCAGGCTGCTGTTTCTCTCCAGCTGTGAATTAGTGATGTGTGTTAGCGAGATAAATGTTTGTTTCAACGCTGTTTTTAAAGCAATAGCATTGCACTCAAACAGTCCCAGACATAGCAACACATGTACAAAAGCAAAATACTGCGGATGCTGGAAATCTGAAACATAAACAGAAAATGCTTGAAATGGTCGGCAGGTCTGGCAGCATCTGTGGAGAGAGAAACAAAGTTAATGTGAGCTAAGGAAACAGACCTGAGCTGTTAACTGTTTCTCTCTGCACAGATGCTGCCAGACCTACTGAGCATTTCCAGCATTTTCTGTTTTTATTACAGCAACACCTTTGATCAGCGGTAGCGGTGATAGTGCGAGCCAGGGGGCAGCTGGGAAGGTACGTTTCACCATAAAGTACTTACCTGGCGATTCGGCGGACGCGGACACGGGGACTGCTGGGTAAGTGAACTTATATATTCGGGCAGTGGCTAAACCCGAAACACTACAAGTGTAGTGTCTCCCACCCATCCTCCTCCTCCAACCAAAAAAAAGGACTCTTGTGTGGAGGGTTTGGTAAGGTAAGGTTTTCCTTTATATTTTTTATTCTCTGTTGTCAATTTCGAGCAGAGGATATGGAAGCTAGGGCAGTTGCATGCTCCTCTTGCAGGATGTGGGAGGTAAGGGTCACCACTTGTGTCCCTGCTGACTTCACCTGTGAGAAGTGCACCCAACTCCAGCTCCTCACAGACCGCGTTAGGGAACCGGAGCTGGAGCTGGATGAACTTCGGATCATGCGGGAGGCAGAGGGGATGATCGAGAGCAGTTATAGGGAAGTACTGACACCTCAGTCACAGGATAAAGGTAGCTGGGTGACCGTCAGGGGAGGGAAAGGGAATAGGCACACAGTGCAGGGATCCCCTGTGGCCGTTCCCCTCAATAATAAGTATACCGTTTTGGATACGGTTGTTGGGGGGGACCTACCAGGGGAAAGCCACAGCGGCCAGGTCTCTGGCACTGAGCCTGGCTCTGCGGCTCAGAAGGGAAGGGTGGAGAATAGGAGAGCGATAGTGATAGGAGATTCAATGGTTAGAGGAACAGACAGGAGATTCTGTGGTCACGAATGAGACTCCCGGATGGTATGTTGCCTCCTGGGTGCCAGGGTCAGGGATGTCTCAGATCGAGTCTACAGGATTCTTAAGGGGGAGGGGGAGCAGCCAGAAGTCGTGGTACATATCGGTACCAATGACATAGCTAGGTAAAGGGATGAGGACCTGAATAGCGAATATAGGAGTTAGGTTGGAAGCTAAAAGGCAGGACGAGCAGAGTAGCAATCTCAGGATTGATACCGGTGCCACGTGCTAGTGAGGCTAGAAACAGAGAGCGAGTGCAGCTGAACACGTGGCTACAGAGCTGGTGTCGGAGGGAGGGCTTCAGTTATGTGGATCATTGGGATACCTTCTGGGGAAGGTGGGACCTGTACAAGAAGGACGGGTTGCATCTGAACTGGAGGGGCACCAATATCCTGGGCGGGAGGTTTGCTAGAGCTCTTCGGGAGGGTTTGAACTAGTTTGGCAGGGGGATGGGAACCGGAGCTATGGATCAGTGGATGGGGTAGCTGTTGAACAGGCAGATACCGAGTGCAGAGAGTCTGTGAGGAAGGTTAGACAGTTGACAGGGCAAAGTTGCAGCCAGTATGATGGGTTGAAGTGTGTCCATTTTAATGCAAGAAGTGTCAGGAATAAGGGTGATGAACTTAGAGCATGGATCAGTACTTCGAGCTACGATGTTGTGGCCATTACGGACACTTGGAGATCACAAGGGCAGGAATGGATGTTGGATGTTCCGGGGTTTAGATGTTTCAAAAGGAATAGGGAGGGAGGTAAAAGAAGTGGGGGAGTGCCATTGTTAATCAGGGATAGTATTACAGCTGCAGAAAGGGAGGTCATCGAGGAGGGTTTGTCTACTGAGTCATTATGGGTGGAAGTCAGAAACAGGAAAGGAGCAGTCACTTTATTGGGAGTTTTCTATAGACCCCCCAATAGCAACAGAGACACGGAGGAACAGATTGGGAGGCAGATTTTGGAAAGGTGCAGAAGTAACAGGGTTGTTGTCATGGGTAACTTCAACTTCCCTAATATTGTTTGGAACCTCCTTAGTGCAAATAGTTAGGATGGAGCAGTTTTTGTCAGGTGTGTCCAGGAAGGTTTCCTGACTCAATATGTAGATTTTTTTTTATTTCCAAAATATACTTTATTCATAAAGATCTGTAAAAATTACATTGCCAAACAGTACCAAAAAATACAAACATTGCAAGGGAGATCAGTTTCCTTCAATACTGTCATGAGTTTCTTCCCAACCCTTCCGTTTCACAATTGTCATGTCAATTACAGTTTTACATTTACAGCAATTGAGAATATTAACGATACAGTTCGAGGGGTTTCCCATGGATCCAGCCCCTCAGTCCAGCTTGGTGGGGGAACCTTACACTGTGGTCTTTCCCCATTGAGCCTTTGCTGCGGCTGCCCCAAGCTTTAGTGCGTCCCTCAGCACGTAGTCCTGGACCTTGGAATGTGCCAGTCTGCAACATTCGGTGGTGGACAACTCTTTGCGCTGGAAGACCAGCAGGTTTCGGGCAGACCAAAGGGCATCTTTCACCGAATTGATAGTCCTCCAGCAGCAGTTGATGTTTGTCTCTGTGTGCGTCCCTGGGAACAGCCCGCAGAGCACAGACTCCTGTTTTACAGAGCTGCTTGGGATGAACCTTGACAAAAACCACTGCATCTCTTTCCACACCTGCTTTGCAAAGGCACATTCCAGGAGGAGGTGTGCGACCGTCTCTTCCCCACCACAGCCAACGCGGGGGCACTGTGCGGAGGGGGCGAGACTTCGGGTGTGCATGAAGGATCTGACGGGGAGGGCCCTTCTCACCACCAGCCAAGCTACGTCTTGGTGCTTGTTTGAAAGTTCTGGTGATGAGGCATTCCGCCAAATGACTTTGACGGTCTGCTCGGGGAACCATCCGACAGGATCCACCGTTTCCTTTTCCCGTAGGGCCTTGAGGACATTCCGTGCAGACCACTGCCTGATGGACCGGTGGTCAAAGGTGTTTTCCCGCAGAAACTGCTCCACGAAGGATAGGTGGTACGGCACCGCCCAACTGCATGGAGCGTTCCGCGGCAATGTGACCAGGCCCATCCTTCGCAACACCGGGGACAGATAGAACCTCAGCACGTAGTGACACTTGGAGTTTGCGCACTGGGGATCTACACACAGCTTGATGCAGCCGCACACGAAGGCGGTCATCAGGATGAGGGCCACGTTGGGTACATTTTTCCCGCCCTTGTCCAGAGATTTGAACATCGTAGATCGGCTGACTGGAGGGGAGGCTATGTAGGATTTGGTGCTTGGCAACGAACCAGGCCAGGTGGCAGATCTCTCGGTGGGAGAACATTTCGGTGATAGTGATCACAACTCCCTGACCTTTACTCTAGTCATGGAGAGGGACAGGAGCGGATTGGATGGGAAAATATTTAATTGGGGGAGGGGGAATTACAATGCTATTAGGCAGGAACTGGGGTGCATAAATTGGGAACAGATGTTCTCAGGGAAATGCATGACAGAAATGTGGAGGTTGTTTTGGGAGCACTTGCTGCGACTGCTGGATAGGTTTGTCCGATGAGGCAAGGAAGGGATGGTAGGGTGAAGGAACCTTGGATGACAAGAAATGTGGAACAGCTAGTCAAGAGGAAGAAGGAAGCTTACTTAAGGTTGAGGAAGCAAGGATCAGACAGGGCTCGAGAGGGTTACAAGGTAGCCAGGAAGGAACTGAAGAATGGACTTAGGAGAGCTAGAAGGGGACATGAAAAAGTCTTGGCGGGTAGGATTAAGGAAAATCCCAATGCGTTCTACACTTATGTGAGGAATAAGAGGATGGCCAGAGTGAGGGTAGGGCCGATCAAGGATAGTGGAGGGAACTTGTGCCTGGAGTCGGAGGAGGTAGGGGAGGTCCTAAATGAATACTTTGCTTCAGTATTCACTAGTGAGAGGGACCTGGTCGTTTGTGAGGACAGCGTGAAACAGACTGATATGCTCGAACAGGTTGATGTTAAGAGGGAGGATGTGCTGGAAATTTTGAAAGACATGAGGACAGATAAGTCCCTGGGGCCAGACGGGATACACCCAAGAATATTACGGGAAGCGAGGGAACAGATTGCCGCGCCTTTGGCGATGATCTTTGCGTCCTCACTGTCCACTGGATTAGTACCAGATGATTGGAGGGTGGCAAATGTTATTCCCTTGTTCAAGAAAGGGAATAGGGATAACCCTGGGAATTACAGACCAGTCAGTATTACGTAGGTAGTGAGAAAATTATTGGAGAGGATTCTGAGAGACAGGATTTATGATTAGTTGGAAAAGCATAGTTTGATTAGAGACAGTCAGCATGGCTTTGTGAGGGGCAGGTCATGCCTCACAAGCCTTATTGAATTCTTTGAAGATGTGACAAAACACATTGATGAAGGAAGAGCAGTGGATGTGGTGTATATGGATTTCAGCAAGGCGTTTGATAAGGTTCCCCATGGCAGGCTCATTCAGAAAGTAAGGAGGCATGGGAAACAGGGAAAGTTGGCTGTCTGGATACAGAATTGGCTGGCCCATAGAAGACAGAGGGTGGTAGTAGATGGAAAGTATTCAGCTTGGAGCTCGGTGACCAGTGGTGTTCCACAGGGATCTGTTCTGGGACCTCTGCTCTTTGTAATTTTTCTAAATGACTTGGATGAGGAAGTGGAAGTCTGGGTTAGCAAGTTTGCCGATGACACGAAGGTTGCTGGAGTTGTGGATAGTGTGGAGGGCTGTTGTAGGTTGCAACAGGACATTGACAGGATGCAGAGCTGGGCTGAGAAGTGGCAGATGGAGTTCAACCTGGAAAAGTGTGAAGTGATTCATTTTGGAAGGTCGAATTTGAATGCAGAATACAGGCTAAAAGACAGGATTCTTGGTAGTGTGCAGGAACAGAGGGATCTTGGGGTCCATGTCCATAGATCGCTCAAAGTTGCCACCCAAGTTGATAGGGTTGTTAAGAAGGCGTATGGTGTGTTAGCTTTCATTAACAGGGGGATTGAGTTTAAGAGCCGCGAGGTTATGCTGCAGCTCTATAAAGCCCTGGTTAGACCACACTTGGAATATTGTGTTCAGTTCTGGTCGTCTCATTATAGGAAGGATGTGGAAGCTTTAGAGAGGGTGCAGAGGAGATTTATCAGGATGCTGCCTGGACTGGAGGGCATGTCCTACGAAGAAAGATTGTGGGAGCTGGGGCTTTTCCCATTGGAACGAAGAAGGATGAGAGGTGACTTGATAGAGGGGTACAAGATGATGAGAGGCATAGATAGAGTGGATAGCCAGAGACTTTTTCCCAGGGTGGAAAGGGCTATCACCAGGGGGCATAATTTTAAGGTGATTGGAGGAAGGTTTCGGGGGGATGTCATATGTCGGTTCTTTACACAGAGAGTGGTGGGTGCGTGGAATGCACTGCCAGTGGTGGTAGTAGAAGCAGATACATTAGGGACATTTAAGCGTCTCTTGGATAGGTACATGGATGATAGTAGAATGAAGGGTATGTAGATAGTTTTGATCTCAGAGTAGGTTAAATGTTCGGCACAACATTGTGGGCCGAAGGGCCTGTACTGTGCTGTACTGTTCTATGTTCTATGTTCTATAACACAGGTGTTGGGAGGCTCAGTCTGGCTACGCAATGTTACAAGGACGTTGAGTGACACCATCGACAACGGGACAGAGAGAAAAACACACAGAAAACTAATAGACTGTGAGGAAGCAAAAGTGAGGAACGGAGAGAGAGAGACAGACAACGAAACTGAGATGGAGAAACAAGGCATTTGTATGATTGTGTTCTCCCTGTTGTGTAACTGTATTTCCTGTTGTGTAAATATGTTTTCTGTTGTGTAAAGATGCACCCTGTTGTTGTGTAAAGGTTTTCCCTGTTATTGTTTTATTTTCTGTTCCTGACCGTCTCCTCACTGTGACCATTTGCCCTGGTTTTACTGTGGCCAAAATCACCATCTGGTGGTGGAGAGGAGGCTCTGCAGGAAGGGGGTTGACAAAGTGGGAGAGACTCGGCTGGTCCGTGTTTGCAGCTTGTTTTCGTGTGAGCAAAAGTGATTTGTTGCTGATCGATGTGTTCACTCGAAGGAAAAAGCTGATTGCAATCGAGCGCATCTTGTTATTATGGGGAAACACTTGATGTTTTGAAAGTGAACTGTTTGTGTTACTACCAAATATAAATAGTAGAGAATGGTTTCGCTCCATCGACCTCTGGGTTATGGGTCCAGCACGCTTCTGCTGCGCCACTCTGCTAACTGTTGGTTTAAATTTTAGCTGCCCGTTAGTGAAATATGTTCATTTCCCCAATGTTTTTATAAAAATAGGATTGTAGTCGGATTTCTAAAGAATCCCGGACTCAGCAACACACGTGCTGACGGACTCACCCTCACTGCACAATGACACAAGGACACTGAGTAACAGCACCGACAATGAGGCAGGCAGAGAAAGACACAGAGAAAACTGGGTAGTGATCATTCGGACCCAGAAAGGAACAGACAGAGAAAGGTACTGAGCCAACCAGCAAGAGACAGCGAAAGACTGATGATTTATGTAATTGTGTTCTCTGTTGTGTAAAGATGTTCCCTATGTTCCTTTAAAGATATTTCCTGCTGTGTAATATGTTCTCTGTTGTGTTACTGTATTCGCTGTTGTGTAAAGATGTTCTCTGTTATTGTGTAAAATGGTTCCCTGTTGGGTAAAGATCTTCCCAGTTGTGTAAATATGATCCGTCTTGTGTAAAAGTGTTCCCGGTTGTTTAAATATGTTCCCTACTCTGAAATGTAGAGCTGAGTCTGCACTAATGGAATTGCTACAATATCTTCCAGTCTGATACTGTATGAGGGCTGGAATATGATCCAAAGCACAGTCTATACAAATTGAATTGCTATTGTATCTTTTAGTTTCACAATCCGGGGGAGATTTAAACTGAAATCTCAGTTTGTATCTCAGGTTATACTATCTTTCAGATTCTCTCAATCTGATATCACACTTGAGATTTAGACTTAAGAAAGGATGTACTGGCATTGGAGGAGTTCAAAAGAGATTCACTCAACTTATTCCTGAGATGAAGAGGTTGACTTATCAAGAACGGCTAAACAGGTTATTCATTCGAGTTCAGAAGAATGAGGGGTGATCTTTTTGAAACGTACAAGATTCTGAGGGGGCTTAACAGGGTGAAGAAGGGTCTCTGACCTGAAACATTAACTCTGCTTCTCTCTTCACAGATGCTGCCAGACCTGCTGAGTATTTCCAGCATTTCTTGTTTTTATTAACAGGGTCGATGTTGAGAAGATGTTTCCACTAGTGGGGGAATCTCAAACTGGGCGGCATAGTTACAGAATAAGGGGACAGACAATCATTTAAAACTGAGATGCAAAGGAATTTCTTCTCTCAGAGGGTAGTGAATGTCTGGAATTCTCTACCCCAGACAGTATTGGAGGCTAAATCACTGAAAGTATTTAAAGAGGATGTAAATAGATTTTTGAAATATTGGAGAGTTGAGGGCTATGAAGAGCTGGCATGAAAGAGGAGTTGAGGTCTGGGGCAGATCAGCCATGATCTTACTGAATGGCGGGGCAGGCTTGAGGGGCCGATTGGCCTACTGCTGCTCCTATTTCTTCTGTTCTTATGTTATGTTATATCTAATGTATATGTCAGGATGCACTATGGGAATTAATACTGAAACTTATAAACTCATAATGTGTGTAAATATTGGGCTGATATTTAACTTGAATCTCAGAGTACATTATTGTGGTTAATTCTGTAAGTTTGAAAAGGGAACTCTGTGCCATAATGAAAACAAGAAATGCTGGAAATACTCAGCAGGTCAGGCAGCATCTGTACAGAGAGAAGCAAAGTTAACGTTTCAGGTCAGTGACCTTTCAGATGCTGCCAGACCTTTTGAAAGTCCATGTACACCACATCAACAGCATTGCCCTCATCAACTCTTTCTGTTACTTCATCAAAAAACTCCAGCAGGACAGTTAAACATGATTTTCCCTTAAGAAATCCATGCTGGCTTTCTTGAATTAACCCACATTTGTCCATGGGACTATTAATTTTGTTCCGAATTATTCTTTTGAGAAGTTTTCCCACCTCCAAAATTGAACTGACTGGGGAGTGAAATGAGGTAAGTTGCTCTAACAGAGAGCCAGCACGGGTTCGAAAGGCCGAATAGCCTCCTTCTGTGCTGTAGCCAGTCTATGATTGTATGATTCTAACAACAACTGTTGGTGGAGAGGCAGTTATGCAGGAATGGGTTGACAGAAAGGGGAAAGTCTGGACTGGTGTGTGTTCGGGTTTGTGAATAAAGGTGATTTGGAAGCTGTGTTCCAAATTGAAGTGTTTACTGGAAGCAAAAAGTTGATGTAAATAAAGAGTAAAACGTGTTAAGATGAAGCGTGGTGTGATTGGGGATAGCAGTAAATATTGTGTTGGTGAATTATTTGTGTTAATAAACTTCCACTGCGCCCTCTGCTGCAGGCTGCTGTTTATATTCAGCTGTGTATTAGTGCTGTGTGTTAACGAGATAAATGTTTGTTTCAACGCTGTTTATAAAGCAATAGCATTGCACTCAAACAATCCCAGACATAGCAACACACGTACAAAAGCAAAATACTGCGGATGCTGGAGATCTGAAATATAAACAGAAAATGCTTGAAATAGTCGGCAGGGCTGGCAGCATCTGTGCAGGGAGAACAAAGTTAATGTGAGCTAACAAAACAGATCTGAACTGTTAACTGTTTCTCTCTGCACAGATGCTGCCAAACTTCCTGAGCATTTCCAGCATTTTCTGTCTTTATTACAGCAACACAGGTGTTGGGAGGCTCAGCCTGGCTACACAATGTTACAAGGACGCTGAGTAACACCATCGACAACGGGACAGAGAGGAAAACCAAGAATAGACTGTGAGGAAGGAAAAGTGAGGGACAGAGAGAGCGACAACGAGACTGAGATGGAGAAACAAGGCATTTGTATGATTGTGTTCTCCCTGTTGTCTAAAGGTATTTCCTGTTGTGTAAATATGTTTTCTGTTGTGTAAAGATGTCCCCTGTTGTTGTGTAAAGGTTTTCCCTGTTATTGTTTTATTTTCTGTTACTGACCGTCTCCTCACTGTGACCATTTGCCCTGGTTTTATTGTGGCCAACATCACCATCTGGTGGTGGAGAGGAGGCTCTGCAGGAAGGGGTTGACAAAGTGGGAAAGACTCAGCTGGTCCATGTTTGCAGCTTGTGTTCGTGAGAGCAAAAGTGATTTGTTACTGATTGATGTGTTCACTAGAAGGAAGAAGCTGATTGCAATAGAGTGCCTTTGGAAGCATCTTGTTATTATGGGTAAAATACTTGATGTTTTGAAAGTGAACTGTTTGTGTTATTACCAAACATAAATAGCAGAAAATGGTTTCGATCCATCAATCTCTGGGTTATGGACCCAGCACGCTTCTGCTGCGCCACTCTGCGAACTACTGTTTTAGATTTTAGCTGCCCGTTAGTGAAATATGTTCATTTCCCCAATGTTTTTATAAAAATAGGATTGTTGTCGGATTTCTTAAGAATCCCGGACTCAGCAACACACGTGCTGACGGATTCACCCTCACTGCACAATGACACAAGGACACTGAGTAACAGCACCGACAATGAGGCAGGCAGAGAAAGACACACAGAAAACCAGGAAGATATTATCAGGAACCAGAAAGGAACAGACAGAGAAAGACACACAGAAAACCAGGAAGATATTATCAGGACTAAGAAAGGAACAGACAGAGAAAGACACACAGAAAACCAGGAAGAGATTATCAGGATCCAGAAATGAGCAGACAGAGAAAGGTACTGAGCAAACCGGCAAGAGACAGCAAGATAAAAGCAAAATACTGCAGATGCTGGAAATCTGAAATAAAAACAATAAATGCTGGAACCACTCAGCAGGTCTGGCAGCATCTGTGGAAAGAGAAGCAGAGTTAACGTTTCGGGTCTGTGACCCTTCATCGGAACGAAGAGTTAACGTTTCGGGTCGGTGACCCTTCATCGTTAACCCGAAACGTTAACTCTGCTTCTCTTTCCACAGATGCTGCCAGACCTGCTGAGTGGTTCCAGCATTTCTTGTTTTTATTATAAGAGACAGCGAGAGACTGATGAACAACACTCGGAGGGAGCACTGAGGGTGGCAAGGGACAGAATGTAGTCTGGCTGGGGGATTTCAATGTCTATCACCATGAGTGGCTCGGTAGCACCACTACTGACCATGCTGGCCGAGTCCTAACGGACATAGCTGTTCGATTGGGTCTGCGGTAGGTGGTGAGGGAACTAACAAGAGGGAAAAATATACTTGACCTCATCCTCACCAATCTGCCTGCCGCAGATGCATCTGTCCATGACAGTATTGGTAGGAGTGACCACTGCACAGTCCTTGTGGAGATGATGTCCCGTCTTCACATTGAGGATACCCTCTATCGTGTTGTGTGCCACTACCACTGTGCTAAATGGGATAGATTTTGAACAGATCTAGCAATGTATAATTGGGCATCCATGAGGTGCTGTGGACCATTAGCAGCAGCAGAATTGTAGTCAACCACATTCTATAACCTCATGGCCCGGCATATTCCCCCACTCTAACATTACCAACAAGCTGGGGGATCAACCCTAATTCAATGAAGAGTGCAGGAGGGCATGCCAGGAGCAGCACCAGGCATACCTTGAAATGAGGCGTCAAGCTGATGAAGCTACAGCCCAGGACTACTTTCATGCCAAACAGCAGAAGCAGCATGTAATAGACAGGGCTAAGTGATCCCACAACCAACGGATCAGATCTACACCCTGCCACATCCAATGATGAATGGTGGTGGACAATTAAACAACCAACAGGAGGAGGTGGCTCCACAAATATCCCCAACCTCAATGATGGGGGAGCCCAGCACATCAGTGCAAAAGACAAGGATGAAGAATTTGAAACAATCTGCAGCCAGAAGTGCCGGGTTGATGATCCATCTCGGCCTCCTTCTGAAGTCCCCAGCAACACAGATGCCAGTCTTCAGCCAATTCGATTCACTCAACGTGATATCAAGAAACGACTGAAGGCACTGGATACAGCAAAGGCTATGGGCCCTGACAATATTCCAGCAATAGTACTGAAGACCTGTGCTCCAGAACTTGCCGCGCCCCTAGCCAAGCTGTTCCAGTACAGGTACAATACTGGCATCCACCCGGCAATGTGGAAAATTGCCCAGGTAAATCCTGTACACAAATAGCAGGACAAATCCAACCCAGCCAATTACTGCCTCATCAGTCTACTCTCAATCATCAGTATAGTGATGGAAGATGTCATCGATGGGGCACTTGCTTTGCAATAACCTGTTCAGTGACGCTCAGTTGGGTTCCGCCAGGGCCATTCAGCTCCTGACGTCATTACAGCCTTGGTTCAAACAAGGACAAAAGAGCTGAACTCAAGAGGTGAGGTGAGAGTGTCTGCCCTTGACATCAAGGTAGCATTTGACTGAGTATGGCATCAAGGAGCCAGAGCAAAACTGGAGTCAATGGGAATCAAGAGGAAAACTCTCCACTGGTTGGAATCGTACCTAGCACAAAGGAAAATGGTTGTGATTGTTGGAGGTCAATCATCTCAGCTCCAGGACATTACTGCTGGAGTTCCTCAGGGTAGTATCCTCGGCCCAACCTTCTTCACTACTTCATCAGTGACCTTCCTTCAATCATAAGGTCAGAAGTGGGGATGTTCACTGATGATTGCAAAATTTAGCACCATTCACGACTCCTCAGATACTGAAGCAGTCCATGTAGAAATGCAGCAAGACCTGGACAATATCCAGGCTTGGGCTGATAAGTGGCAAGTAACATTCGCGCCACACAAGTGCCAGGCAATGACCATCTCGAACAAGAGAGAATCTAACGATCTCCCATTGACATTCAACGGCATTACGATCGCTGAATCCCCCACTATCAACTTCCTGGGGGTTCCCATTGACCAGAAACTGAACTGGAGTAGCCTTATAAATAGTGTGACTACATGAGCTGGTCAGAGGATAGGAATCATGCGGTGAATAACTCACCTCCTGACTCCCCAAGCCTGTCCACCATTTACAAGGCACAAGTCTGGAGTGTGATGGAATAATATCCACTTGCCCGGATGGGTGCAGCTCCAACAACATTCAAGAAGCTCGACACCATCCAGGACAAAGCAACACGCTTGATTGGCACCCCGTCCACAACATTCACTCCCTTCACCACTGACGTACAGTGGCAGCAGTGTGTACCATCTACAAGATGCACTGCAACAATGCACCAAGGCTACTCAGGCAGCACCTTCCAAACCTGCATCGTCTACTGCCTAGAAGGACAAGGGCAGCAGATGCATGGGAATACAACCACCTGAAAGTTCTCCTCCAAGCTACACATCATCCTGACTTGGAACTATGTCGCTATTCCTTCACTGTCGCTGGTTCAAAATCCTGGAACACCCTTCCTAATAGCACTGTGGGTGTACCTACCCCACATGGACTGCAGTGGTTCAAGAAGGAAGCTCACCACCACCTTCTCATGGGCAATTAGGGATGGACAATAAATGCTGGCCTGGCTGGCGACGTCCACATCCCATGAAACAAATAATTAAATGCAATAACAGCTCATCTCAATTCCTAGTATTTCTAAATCCCACCAGTCCAACATAAGCTGAACAATTATTGCATGTTGGGATTGACGGTCTGGTCTGTAAACTGCACTGTATCACAGATTGCTGACATTTGCTAACTGGAAGTGAGAACTGCAAAATCGGGACAGTAGTTCACACAGTCTGTCAGTGTGAAGGAATCAGGCAATGTGAGGTAATAGAATTTGTCTGTAAATGTTACACTCATATTGCTTTATATTTTTATATTGGAAATAAAAGTAATTATTTCGTGAAAATAGTGACATATTGTCCAAACTTTGGTAGCCAGTTGTTTTCGTCTTGCACTCAGCAGGGCAATCCGAAAGAATACCAATTTAAGGGAAAACAACAACTTTCTTCTGTATGAGAAGAGAATGCTGATTGGTTGGCAAGTGAACTCTGATTGGGCGAGGAATTACCATTCAGAATGCATCAGTTTATGGTAACTGACAGATAACTGCCCAGCTTTGTTTGAAATTTAAACCAGGCAGCTTGACTCTGATTGGTCAAGGCATTGCCCTGTGGAATGAGCCAGTGAATGGCTGTCACTTATTTTGTTTAGCTGAAACTGGCACAACATGTGTGCATGTTCTTTCTGTCTGCAAAGAACAGGGCCCTATGTATTAATATATGTAGCTTACAGTACACACCAATGCACCACACTGCGAGCCCTACTGACAGTCTTAAATCGGTTGTCAGTGTAATTCTTAGCACACTGAGAATTATTTAGCAAATGTTGTCCTATTGTGGAATCACATCTCATGTTGGATACTGTGTTTTGAGTTTTGCAAGCACGGGTTGGTTGGGTAGGGCCCATTGCGAACAGCGGAAGGGACATGTTATTTGATACAATCCGCCAGTTTTGGGATGTACGGTCTAGAAACCTAGCATCACACTGGTATTGCAATTAATATATCACGTTACTTATTTGTTTGATAGGCAGGATGTCTCTTTTGCTTGACAGCAGCATCCTGTTAGTGGCGAACACCACACTTGTTGCTCCTGCATAGTAACAGCAGGAAACAGCTCGCTTCACCTGTTACTCAAATACTGGGGATATATTACCCTTCCAGGGTAATTTGAGGGAGACTGTGCACTTTTCAGGGCTCAAAATGACGTCCTTCAGCCCGTTTATAAGTTTCTGCGATATACAGATAGAAATGATCTGATCATTGTAGCCATTGTAATGCAGGATGTCTTTGATTCGCCCTATTTCAGCATTAAGCTTGCATGGTGAGCAAATGGCTTAGCCCTATTTATGAGGTTGTCGATAAGACCAATCTTATAGCGCGTGGAACTGTAAGAATCCCAACGCATGTATTGACCAGTGAAGGTATGTTTGCGGTAGACCGTGGTAGAAAACCCCTCAGCAGATTTCTCAACTAGTACATCAAGGAAAGGGAGCTCATTTGACTGCTCCATTCTAAAGGTGAATTTGAGTGTAGGATGGAGCCCATGAAGACGTGCAAGGAAATTATTTCATGCAGCTGCGGATTCAAATATTGCAAACGTATCATCTACATATTGGAAATATGCAAGAGGTAGGAGGTTAGGTGTCATTCCCTTAAAAACAGGTTTGTCATGGAATCCAACAAAGATGTTTGTGAGAGTTGGGCCTAGAGGGGATCCCATGGCAACACCAGCGATACATGGTGTCAATAAAACTGAACTCAACTGTGCAAGTTGCCGAGTTCATAAGTTCAATGAATACGGATTCACACAATAGCGACGGGTCGAGATCACCATGATATAGCACTGCAGTGCAAATATCTATGGCTTCCTGAAGTGGTACATTGGTGAATAGGCTAGCAATGTCAAATGACACATGGACACGGCATTGCTATCGATAGGCAAGTCCTGTATGGTCTTCGCAAATGTGAAGGAATCCTTCACTGTGTATGTGGAGAACTTGCTCAAAAACTGGTTGTAACAATTTGCCCAACCATTTGGCAAATTCATTTCAGGATACTATTTACATTACTTCAAATAAAGAAAACACAACGAAACAAAGAATTGAGCACAACGCTGAAAGTTTCACAGCAAATAGTCAAATGGGAAAAGGATGAAATACAGAAAGAAAAAGCCTAAAATACTGAAAACACTCAGCCAGTCCGGAAACAACTGTGGAGAAGAGAAGCTCTGGTTAGTGGTCCAGTTCTGTGACCCTTCTATAGACCTGAAACATTGCTCCTACCTTCCTCTCTCCACAGATACTGCTGGAACTGCTGAGTGTTTCCAGAATCTTCTGTTATTATTCAGATTTCCAGTGTGTGCAGTATTTCTCTTTTTGAAAATAAATTATTCCCTGAGAGGAAGGAACTTTACATAAAAAATAGGAGTGGGCCATTCGGCCCATCGAAATAGCTCTGCCATTCAATAAGATCACAGCTGATTTCCGACATCAACTCCATCTTACCACACGAGCACAGATCCCTTGATTCCCTGAGTATCCAAAAACCTATCGATCTCTCTCTTGGATATACCCAACGAGCATCAACATCTCTAGAGTCACAGAGAGATGCAGCACTGAAAAAGGCCCTTCGGCCCACCGAGTCTGTGCCGACCAACACCCACCCATTTATACTAATCCTACATTCCTACCACATCCCCACCGACCCTATATTTCCCTCCCACCTACCTAAACCAGGGACAATTTATCATGGACAATTTACCTACCAACAAGTATTTTGGCTTGTGGGAAGAAACCGGAGCACCTGGAGAAAACCCACACAGACACAGGGAGAACTTGCAAACTCCACATAGGCAGTACTCAGAATTGAACCCGGGTTGCTGGAGCTGTGAGGCTGCGGTGCTAACCACTGCGCCACTGTGCCGCCCATAATGTGTGATCTCACCAAGGCTCTGTCTCATTGCAGTCAAACTTCTTTATTCTTATAAAAACTCTTCACAATGTTGAACACAACTATTAACTGCCATTCTGCTCTAAGAAGAAGGACCCCAGCTTCTCACACCCCAGACCCCTATTCTTTCCACATTAGCTGAATTCCTGCATTTCTGATACCATTCCAGTAAATCTCCTCTGCACCCTCTCTAAGGCCTTGACATTCCTGCTAAAGTGTGGAGCATGGAATTAGACACAACACTCTAACTGAGGCCTATAACCAGTGAGATTTCTAAAGGTCCAGCGTAAATTCCTTGTCTGTGTCCCGTACTCCCATTTCTGGTTTCTGACTCAATGTCGGCTCTGAGCTATTGAAACTGCCTGAATAAATATTTCCACCCAACAAAGCGCTCGGAATGTGAGAAGGGACAAAGTGAGTGACCAAGTACATCAACTCCAAGTAAAACTCCACCATGTAGTGAAAACACTCGAAACACAACGGCTCTTTTAAGAGCCACCCACAATCTCTCTGAAAAAAACTGCACCAACATCTCTCTAGAATTGGTTTATTTCATTGGTTTTAATGCTCAGTAACTCTCTGGAACTTTCTCACTGTCTTTGTGTTTTCTGTTTCAATCTGGTATGGAGATTCTGGGAAGATGAGTTTCACTGCCTGGGAGGATCTTTGTGGTTTTCCTGCAGAAACACAAAACAAAGTCTCTTTTCAGAGTCACACACCGCCTCATAGGGACAGCAGTGACCTGGGAACGGGAGCTGGGGTGTGTTTTATGCCGGAAATAACAGTTAATGATTTATGCAGTGCTCTCATTATATTCCAATCTCTGAATTGAGCCTTTCCACCACACCAGGGTTATGGGGAGAGTTTTCATCGTTTCTTTTCCAAACGTACAGACGATGTTATAAAGTTGCTGATTTACCCAGATGGCGGATTATCCCCTCACAGTGAAAAGTAACATCACACCTTCACATCTGCCCATTGTTTTATAATTGAATAATTAGTCAAATGGAATTATTTGTGATGTTATTTCCCCCGAGACGGTGTTTCCTGCAGTAAAACTGATCAGTTTCAGCTCAGTCATTCAGGGACCTGGAATTCCTGCAGTTCGAGCCCGCTGTGACCCCAGCCCACTTCTGATTGGTCACCCTCTTCTCATAAAGTCAGTGACAGCACATGAGGAGGCCATTCGCCCCATGAAATCCATGTCGGGTTTCCAATCTGTTCAGTCCCCGACTCGATCCCCAAATCCCTTTGGGTCAAAATGACCGTGGCAGGACTCAAACCTGCAATCTTCTGACAACATCACAGAATACACCGAAGTCAGACGCCCTATCCATTAGACCACACAGCCATTAGCTTACTTGAATGATTCAATCAGAGAACCTCGAAGCACAAAATACAAAAAATCATTGGTTGAACCTGTCAACCTGGCAGAATATTTGAATTTGTGAAAGCCGCCAATTTCACTGTGGAAAAGAAGTGATCAACTGGAAAAGTACATAAAAATCTATTTTCCCGTAGCGGTTTAAATATACTTTTAAAACACAATTTTGCTTTTACCGACTCAAATTGCTGGTGCTATTTTATGAACAGCTTTATTTTGCCAATTTTTGTCAACTTCTCATCCGTAACTGACAGTAAAAGACTCCGTTCAGCAATCTTTCACGCGACAAATAACTCAAACTCGGTGTGGAAGTAATAAATTACAGACTATTGGTAATTCCCCTTCACACAGGCTTCAGGGGGACAGTGAGAAGCCACTGAAATAGTTGCTTCATCCTTTTAAAAGGTTCCCATTCTGTCCTGTTACTGACGTGTTGGAATCAGATTTGTATTTAACAAGTTATTTCTGTGAAAACAAAATCCTCAACAGACCAGCTGGGAATCTGGGAATCACTGCAGTAAAATAAAAGGCTTTTGATTGAGAAGACGGGACCTTCTCACCAGCAGCCGGGTTACATTCCCCTCACATCCTTACACAGTGAGCTGCTCTTTCCCTCGAAAAATAGACAGCAGCAGTTGGAAGTTCAGTAAAAGGATCGGTTCATTGAGACAAGTTTCTGACTGACAGGTGGTGCTGAATATTAATACAAGAAGGTCCTGGAATGCGAAACAAGTGTCCAGAGTGGGGTCTGAAATCAGGACAGGGAAATGGCCAGCACTGACACAGATCATTTCATTATTACATTGATATCTGACTGTCTATAAGGAGAAGCGAGTTAAACACATGATGGTGAAAGGAATGGAAGATGACGCTGGTTGTTCTCGATGAAGAGGGATAGACAGAGGTGTGGGTACAGCAGACTTCAGACAGTAATCAGCCCTTTCAGATACTGTGGGTGGATCTGAAAAGAGCCTTTGGGATAGGGAAAAAAGCTCTTTGTTTAAAAACCCTCAAATAGCGACCTTGTAATTGGTCAGGTTACTAATGTTTTAGTTAGTGTAATTTATTAATATTTACTAATTAGAAAGTGCTGTTTGGACAGAGTGTAAAGCTGTGAGTTGATGTGTGAGGGACTTCACTGACTAGGGAAAAGAGGTGCTCTTTGGTCTCTCTTTTCTTTTCTGCCTTTTCAGCCTCCATGGTACAGGGGAAGAAGCTGATCGGTGAGTAACTGGTAAATTATTCTACTTATTACACTTATTACACGAGCAATAATGAGTTTGTAAATCTAAGTAATGGCAGGGCAGCTCGAAAAGTAAAAGTTCGAAATTGGGGGAAGGCAAATTTTACAAAACTGAGAGGTGCTTTGGTGGATGCGGACTGGATACAACTACTTGAAGGAAACCCCAAGGATGTTTTCTCAGTCCATTAAGAGCAATAGGATAACTAAGGAAAGGGTATGACCTATCAGAGATGTACAAGGGAACTTCTGTGTGGATCCAGAGGATGTGGGCTGGGTTCTTAATGAGTTTTTTGTCTCTGCCTTCACAAAGGAGAGGGATGATGCAGACATTGTCATAAAAGAAGAGGAGTGTGAAATATTAGATACAATAAGCATAATGAGAGTGGAAGTACAGGAGAGTCTGACATCCTTGATAATGAATAAATCACCAGGGCCAGATGGTTTGCATCTGAGGTTGTTAAAGGAAGCCAGGGCGGAAATAGTGGATGCGCTGAGGATCATCTTCAAATCCTCACTGGATATGGGGGAGGTGCCGGAGGATTGGAGGTCTGCGAACGTTGTACTATTATTTAAAAAGGATGTGAGGGATAGGCCAAATAGTTATAGGCCGGTCAGTCTGACCTCGGTGGTGGGTAAATTATTCGAATCAATTCTGAGGGACAGGATAAACTACCACTTAGAAAGACATGGATTAATCAGGGATAGTCAGCATGGATTTGTTAAGGGAAGGTCATGTCTGACTAACTTGATTGAGTTTATTGAGGAAGTAACAAGGAGCATTGATGAGGATCGTGCGGTGGGTGTAGTTTACATGGATTTTAGTAAGGCATTTGATAAGGTCCCACATGGCAGACTGGTCAGTAAAATGAAAGCCCATGGGATACAGGGGAATGTGGCAGGTTGGATCCAAAATTGATTCAGTGGCAGGAAACAAAGGATAGTAGTCAATGATGTTTTTGCGAATGGAAAACAGTTTTTAGTGGCGTTCCACAGGGCTCAGTGTTGGGTCCCTTGCTGTTTGTGGTATATATTAATTATTTGGAATTAAATGTGGGAGGTATGATTGGGAAATTTACTGATGACACAAAAATTGGCCGTGTAATTGATGGTGAGGAGGATAGCTGTCGACTTAAGAATGATATGAATGGATTAGTTGAGTGGGCGGAAAAGTGGCAAATGGAATTCAATCTGGAGAAGTGTGAGGTAATGCATTTTGGGAGGGCAAACAAAGTAAGGGAAAACACAATGAACGGGAAGATATTGAGAGGGGTAGACGAAGTGAGAGACTCTGGAATGCATGTCCACAGGTCCCTGAAAGTGACAGGATAGGTAGATAGAGTGGTGAAGAAGGCATACGGAATTCTTTCCTTTCTTGGTCGACAAAAGCAGAGATGTAATGCGAGAACTGTTTAAAACGGTGGTTTGGCCACAGCTGGAGTATTGCGTACAGTTCTGGTCATCACATCACAGAAAGGACATAATTGCTGTGTAGAGAGTACAGAGGAGATTTACAAGAATGATACTGTGGGTGGCTCTGTAAAGAACCTTTGGGTGTTTGATAAAATCCTGGCAGATTGACTTGGTTTTGGTGCCCGGAGCGCTGGTTTTCTTGGGCAGCAGCATGGCCTAGATATTAGGCAGCACTCAGCCATGAGTGATGGTCACCCCTCCCAGCAGCTTGGTGAGCTCTTTGTCATTCTGGACAGCCAGCTGTAGGTGTCTGAGGATGTTGCGGGTCTTCTTGTTGTCCTGGGCTGCGTCACTGGCCAACTCGAGGATTTCAGCGGTCAGATACTCGAGCACAACAGCCAGATAGACCGGGGCTCCGGCACCCACATGCTCAACATAGTTGCCCTTTCTCAGGAGCCTGTGTACACGGCCCACCGGGAACTGCAGTCCAGCCCGGGAGGAGGGAGACTTGGCCTTGGACCGAGCTTTCCCGCCGGTCTTTCCTCTTCCAGACTTTTCTTTTCCAAAAATATACTTGAGGACATTCCGTGCAGACCACTGCCTGATGGATTAGTGGTCAAAGGTGTTTTTCCACACAAACATTTCCACGAACGCACAGTCCAACTGGATGGAGCGTTCCGTGACACTGTGACCAGATCCATCCTTCGCAACACCGGGGTCAGATTGAACCTCAGCACAGAGTGACACTTGGTGTTTGCATACTGGGGCTCTACGCACAGCTTGATGCAGCCACATACTAAGGCGGCCATCAGGTTGAGGGCGACGTTGAGTACATTTTTTCGCCTTTATCCAGAGGTTTGAACATCGTGTCCCTCTGGACCCTGTCCATTTTGCATCTTCAGATAAAGCGGGAAATGGCTCGGGTGACCGCCACAGCGCAGGAGTGGGGTATGGGCCAGACCTGTGCCACTTACAGCAACAACGTGAGCACCTTGCACCTGATGACCAGGTTCTTACCCGTAATAGAGAGAGAACGCTGCTCCCACATTTTTTTTTAATTTCCAAAATATACTTTATTCATAAAAATCTGTAAAAATTACATTGCCAAACAGTTTCCAAACAGCACCAGAAAATACAAACATTGCAAGGGGGATCAGTTTCCTTCAATACTGTCATGAGTTTCTTCCCAACCCTTGTTACATTTGTGATTTTGTCCAGTGTTTATTTGCGCAGTGTCTCACTGTCTTTTGCACAACTGCCTTGGCTAATTTCAAGTCATATAATGTTCTGGCTGCTGGTTTCATGTTGTGCATCAGGTCGGTTCTGCTTTTTGCTTCAATCACAGATGTCATCTCTGCTGAGTAGGTGGGGAAGAGGCAGTTGCCCACCTCCTTCTGGAATGTGTCTTTGCAAAGCAGGTGTGGAAAGAGATGCAGTGGTTTTTGTCGAGGTTCATCCCAAGCAGCTCTGTAACACAGGAGTCTGTGCTCTACGGGCTGTTCCCAGGGATGCACACCGAGATAAACATTAACTGCTGCTGGAGGACCATCAATTTGGTGATAGACACTCTTTGGTCTGCCCGAAACCTGCTGGTCTTGCAGCACAAAGAGTTGTCCACGACCGAGTTTTGCAGACTGGCACATTCCAAGGTCCAGGACTATGTGCTGAGGGACGCACCAAAGCTTGGGGTAGCCACTGCAAAGGCTCAATGGGGAAAGACCACTGTGTAAGGTCCCCCCGCCATAGTGAACTGGGCAGCTGGACCCATTGGAAACCCTTGTGCTGTATACACCAGATATGGGTTTGCTGTAAAATGTCCATGTCAGGTAAAATGGAGTGGAAGGGTTGTGAGGCAACTCACTCCTGTATTGAAGAAAACTGATTTCCTTTGCACTTTTTGGAATGTCAACTTGGTGCTGTTTTGAACTGTTGTATAATGCATTTTTTACATATTTATATGAATAAAGCATATTTTTAGGAATAAAAACCTGGGGATTCATATGCATAGTTCTTTGAAGGTGGCAGGACACATTGAGAAAGTAGTTAGCAAAGCATATGGGATCTTGGGCTTCATAAATAGAGGTACTGAGTACAAAAGTAGGGAAGTTATGCTGAACCTGTATAAATTTCTAGTTGGGCCACAACCAGACAATTGCATCCAGTTCTGGTCAACACACTTTTGGAGGGATGTGAGTGTCCTTGAGAGGGTGGAGGAGATTTAACAGAATGGTTCCAGGCATGAGGGATTTTAGCTGTAAGGTTAGGTTGGAGAAGCTGGGGCTGTTCTCCTTGCAGCAAAGGAGATTGAGGGGAGATTTGATAGACATGTACAAGATTATAATAAATATGACAGGTTTAGATAACTTACAGGGCGATGGGGATAGAGCGGGGGAATGGGACTGAATGGATTGATTTACATGGGCTTGATGGGCAAAATGACTTCCTGTACTGTAGTGACTCCAGGACTCAATGACTCTCTCTCCTTCTCTCTCTCTCCCTCTCTCTCTCTCTCTCTCTGTCTATCGCTTTACCTCTCTCTGCCTCTCTCTCTCTATCTGTCTTTAGCTGGTCCTCTAACTTTCTTTTGCACTCTCTCTCTCTTTTTTTTCACTCTCTCTCTCTCCATTACACACATATTTGTCAATCACATGTCAAAGAAGGAAGCATAATGAAGGAATGGCTGCGCCCTTGAAAATGTTTCCAGCAGAATAGTTAAATGTTTAAAGTTTCTGTCGGGAGTTTGACCTGAGATGGTGAGACACAATGATGTGAGGTTATTAAAGTCTTCACCAAATGTAATAGGGAATAATTTTCTTCACTGGTGAACCCAAAGGAACAAATATGGCACAAGAATGAGAAAAGTCAGAGGATTGAGAAACATCCAATGGTTCTTCACATATACAAGTCAGCAGACCCACAGAAAAACGGTAGGTTGAGAGTTCAGATCCAGTGATAGACTGGACAAATATCGAGCCAGTGCTTTTTTCTTTATAAACCTGACATCTGTCCACTTGGCTATTGCACCTCGTCTCGATGTATCTGATAATACTGATACTATTTGTATTCCACAGTTGCTTTGAAATCACAGGCAATATAAATGGATTGGGAATGTCAATGGTCAGGAACCATTAATGGATTGGGAAAGTCAATGGACTGGAAAATATCAGTGGATTGGGAAATTCTATGGGCTGAGTTATATCAATGGATTGGGACAGTTCAGTACATTGTGACACATCAATGGATTAGGAAACAGGAATTAAAGGGACAGATGGAGTTCAACCTGGAAAAGTGTGAAGTGATTCATTTTGGAAGGTCGAATTTGAATGCAGAATACAGGCTTAAAGACAGGATTCTTGGTAGTGTGGAGGAACAGAGGGATCTTGGGGTCCATGTCCATAGATCGCTCAAAGTTGCCACCCAAGTTGATAGGGTTGTTAAGAAGGCGTATGGTGTGTTGGCTTTCATTAACAGGGGGATTGAGTTTAAGAGCCGCGAGGTTATGCTGCAGCTCTATAAAGCCCTGGTTAGACCACACTTGGAATATTGTGTTCAGTTCTGGTCGCCTCATTATAGGAAGGATGTGGAAGCTTTAGAGAGGGTGCAGAGGAGATTTACCAGGATGCTGCCTGGACTGGAGGGTATGTTTTACGAAGAAAGGTTGAGGGTTCCAGGGCTTTTCTCATTGGAACGAAGAAGGATGAGAGGTGACTTGATAGAGGGGTACAAGATGATGAGAGGCATAAATAGAGTGGATAGCCCCAGACTTTTTCCCAGGGCAGAAAGGGCTATCACCAGGGGGCATAATTTTAAGGTGATGGAGGAAGGTTTCGGGGAGATGTCAGAGGTAGGTTCTTTACACAGAGAGTGGTGGGTGCGTGGAATGCACTGCCAGCGGTGGTAGTAGAAGCAGATACATTAGGGACATTTAAGCGACTCTTGGATAGGTACATGGATGATAGTAGAATGAAGGGTATGTAGGTAGTTTGATCTTAGGGTAGGTTAAAGGTTCGGCACAACATCGTGGACCGACGGGCCTGTACTGTGCTGTACTGTTCTATGTTCTATGTTACAGATGAAAGGATTGCATTAATCAATGGATTAGAATGTGGAGAGGCAGGAGAAAATGATGCCATTTTAAGTAGGGGGCCGGGGGTTAGTAGAAACAGACCAGGGCTATTTTACTCTCTATCTCACTCCTTTCTTCTATCTGGCTCATTATCACATCCTCTCTCTCTCAGAGCGGTGGGAATCACTGGAACCCACACTTGTTGCTCAGGTTGTTTGGTTCCGGGAAAATACAAGGTCCACATCAGATTGACAGGAAAGATAAATGTGATTCAGAGCCACTCATATTCCTTTTGGTGATGTGTGCTCAGCCTTGTTATATCAGCAAAGGCAGCAGGAAATGCAAATCCTGAAGAGTTTTGATAGAGTAAAGAAGGAGAAAGTGTTGCCAGTGACAGAAGGGTCAGTAACCAGAGGAAACACATTTAAAGTAATTGACAAAAGAATTTGAGTTGTGATGAGGAGATTGTTTTTTCAGCAGTGTGTTGTTCTGGTCTGGAATGCAATCCTGAAAGGTCAGTGGAAGCAGATTCAATGGGAACTCTAAATGGAATTGGATATATACCTGACATGGAAAATATAACAGGGCAATGGGGGAAAGAACAGGAGTGCGGGATGTGGGATTAATAGAATAGCTCTGTTAAATATCAAGCAAATGCACAGTAATAAGGTTCAGTGCTTGAACCTCAGATATTTTCACTCTATCAATGGCAGAGAAGGCTCAAGGGACCATGTGGCTGCTCCTCATGTTCTTCCCAGTGTCCAGGATAAAGTGTAACATGACACTGATTTCCAGATGGCCGAAACAAATGCAACAGACATCTATTCTGGAAACATCACATTTAAAGTGAGAAACTAATCATAAGGCATGTACAAGGATTGAACCCATGATTTTCAGTTAACGAGACTGACGCCTTACCACTTGGCCGCCATGCCTTTTGTTAATGGACACCTGAGGCTGCAGAGGAGGATTTGTGATTCTTTTTCAATTTGGTTGAAACAGCATCGAGAAACATGCACAGAAATAAACAGGGATTGTGGAATGGGTAACAGATCAGCCTCATTTACATCATCAGCATCATGAAATCTTCATTCAGACATTCCATTCCCATCCTCAGCTTTTCTCACATCTGTACAATAATATAAGAGTGGACATTGGGTTGTTACTGGGCAGATTATATAAATAGACTATGTGCATCATCACAGGAAGTGATGTAATATAATCTGTACGGCACCTCATGGAGAGTTGTAGATGAAACCTTCAATGCAAGATGTGTAGAATAAACTCAGGTTATTTTAACCGTCAGATTGTTATAAATTGTGTACTAAGCCTTGACAGATATCAGAATATTATATGGGGGCCGCAGTAAACCAAAGCGAAGATGGAGAAATCTTTGCCTGTACCTTTGAAAAGGTCACTGGACTGAACCAAGCCGAGGAGTGGCCGAGATGGTTCCAGAACTTTGCAAGGTATTGTACTGCATCGGGTCTCGTGCAGAAGCCAGACATGGAGCAGGTCAGTACGCTATTGTCTGCAATGGAGGGAGTGTGCAGGCAACATCCTCATGAAGAACAGAAGGCTACGTGTGAAGAAGTTATTAAGGCACTCAAGAACTATTTTAATTGAGGAAAACAATGTCATCGTGGAGCCAAAGTTAAAACGCTGCATTTGCTGACAACGCAACCACCAGGTGACGCTGTACTAGCACATACGCAAATGCAGCCTCTTCCATTGAAACGTCACTGTCTGTGACATTCAGGCAGCTGCCAGGATTAAAGATGGAGCTACTCAATTTATCACAGAAAACAACTTCGACCTAAAAATCCCCTCGAAGGTTGCCATCACCGCCTCCATCCCACCCTGAACAGTCCCCCGCTCCCTCTTGCGCATTCGCCAGTTATACAGTACCAAGTCATTTAATTCACCTAAAGTGAATTACTTTCGGAGCAGTGACTGTCATTTCATAAGCAAATATGGCACAGTGGCACAGTATTCTCACAGCTCCAGCCACCCGGGTTCAATTCTGGGTACTGCCTGTGTGGAGTTTGCAAGTTCTCCCTGTGTCTGCATGGGTTTTCTCTGGGTGCTCCGGTTTCCTCCCACAAGCCAAAAGACTTGCAGGTTGGTAGGTAAATTGGCCATTATAAATTGCCCCTAGTATAGATAGGTGGTAGGGAAATGATGGGATGTGGTAGGAATATGGGATTAGTGGAGGATTAGTATAAATGGGTGGTTGATGGTCGGCACAGACTCGGTGGGCCGAAGGGCCTGTTTCATTGCTGTATCTCTAAAATAAAATATCTACACAAAGGACACGTTTTGGTTGATATTCGGAGAACGTTGCGCTGTTTGAAGTCTCATTAGAAGGACAGCACCTCTGACAGTGCTGCACACCCTCTGTAATTCAGTGAGGTTTCATAGAGTCGTAGAGTTATACAGCACAGAAACAGGCCCTTCGGCCATCATGTCCGTGCCGGCCATCAAGTACCTATCTATTCTAATTCCATTTTCCAGCACGTGGCCGTCGCCTTGTATTCTGTGGCGTTTTGAGTGGTCATCTAAATACTTCTTAAATGTTGTGAGGGTTCCTGCCTCTACCACTCCTTCAGGGAATGTGTTCCAGATTCCAACCACCCTCGAGGTGAAACATTTTTTCCTCAAATCCCCTCTAAACAGTGCCATCCCATTCTCCGGACGATCATTCCCCGCTTCCCCCCATCCCACTCTCTGACTGCTCACTCCCCGCTTCACCCACCACCAGCCCCATCCTGCTCTCTGGCTGCTCACACTCCAGGCCATGGGCTCTGCCGCTTCCCTCCTCTCGGCCACTCGCTCCAACATTGCCCCATCACCCCTCGAGGCTCGCCTTGCTTTATCGGGTGGTGCGGTGAAGAATGATCGAATGTTGGAGCGAGAGGCCGAGAGGAGGGAAGCAGCATGGCTTAGAGCTAGTGTCTGGAGGGACGTGGGGGGGAAGCGGGGCGTGCGTGGACGGAGAGAGGGCAGTGCGGGGGTGGGGGTGTAGCAAGCGGCCGGAGGGCGGGGGAGCGGGGTAGCGAGGAGCGGGCAGCGAGCGGCCTGGAGTGACTGGCCGAGGGGGGGGAGAGAGTTTTCCCGCGCATGCGCCACTTTGTCCTGGAAGACGTAGGCTGAGCATGCGCAGCATCTCAGAGCGCAGGAGACTGTTTGTGCATGTGCGCAGCTTGGAGCGCTCTGATGACGTCGGCTGGCCGCTGCATTGTCAGGAATCACTTTGAATTTAATAAGCGTACAAAACAGAAAGGGGAGAGTATTCATTCATTTATCAATGACTTGTACAATCTCACGGAGGATTGTGAATACCGCAACTTAAGAGAAGAGCTGAATGGAGACAGGATTATGTTCGGGGTATTAGACAACACCCTTTCAGATCATCTGCAGTCCAGGGCTGATCTCACATTAACGAAAGAGTTTCAATTGAGCAGACAAACAGAGGTTAGAAAGTTTAACCAATCCGTTGTCCGAGGGGACAGGGAGAGTCTGATCTCGAGAGTTGCAGACTCAATTGAATTTGTTAAGAAAGCAAAAGGAAACATTAGTGGTAAAAGACAAGAAAGACGGGAAGAGCATCTGGTGGTAGCTGCAACCAATTGCAGTAGGTGTGGCCGAGAGAGACACAAGTGGGAAAACTGCCTCGCCAAAGAAGCTGAGTGTTTTTCCTGCAGAAAGATGGGACACTTTCAGTCAGTGTGTGGCAGTAAAATACCAGCGGTGAATATAATTAAAGGGAGATCCCGAGAGAGAAAAAACATTAATGAAGTACAGGATATCCAAAGTGTGGAAATAGATTTCTCAGGTGAAATCAGGAAACAAAGTGAGAGTTGCTGGACGACAGAAATTCTGAAATATTTTAAGATAGAGGTAGATAGATTCTTGATAAACAAGGGGGTGAAAGGTTATCGGGGGCAGGTTGGAATGTGGAGTTGAGGTTGCAATCAGATCAGTCATGATCTTATTGAATGGTGGAGCAGACTCGAGGGGCCGAGTGGTCTACTCCTGCTCCTAATTGGTATGTTTGTATGTAAGAAAACATGTTCTAGATACAATGAGAACTATCATTTGTTTGGAAATGGATTTGAACCCCCTTTTATCAAAAGGTTATTGAGCTTTAATTTTTCTACAATTAACAGGCAAATCCTTGTGGAGTTGAGATTGACAGAAACAATGGGCTGGATTCTATAGATCCCTCGACGTCAAGATCTGTGGTGGGGGTGGGGTGGGAGCCGCTTGAAGAATGCCCCGGATGAGGCCCGCCACGGACCTCAACGCCGGCAGGGCCTGGCTCAATATTGCCGGCGTCGGCGAGGCCTTGTGGGGGACCCCCACCGCTCGGCAACGGGACCACAAACCTGCATTAATTATTATCCCATCACTTCCTGATATCCTGCTGCAATCTTCAGCCCAGTGACCGGCACTGCCGTGCCTTCGGAGCCCCATCCGGGGAAATGAGGTGCAACACTGGTGGGGAGGGGGTAGAAGGTAAGTTTCTCAGTGTGAGGGTGGGGGGACGGAGTCAAATTAATGTCATGGGTGTAGGGGATGGTGGGAAGGGTTATAGTTTACAGTTTGTGCAGTTGGGGTCAGATGGTAAAGGTAGGTTTTGGGAGGGAAAGGGCAAATAATTAATTTAACTCTTATTGGTGGGATGGGAGAGAGGCAAAAGCAATGTATTTATTTCATTTCATTTAATCTTTCTTTAAATATTTTCCAGTAGGACTAACAGCACTTTAAAAATGGCTGACACTCCAGTACAGTACTAAGGCAGTGCTGCACTATCAGAAATGCTGTTTTTCAGGTGAGACAGAAAACTGAGGATCCCTCTGCCCTCTCAGGTGGATGTTAAAGGTACCATGGCACTATTTCAGAGAATAGAAGGGGAATTATTTCTGGGGTGCTGGTCATTGTTCAACCCTGAATCAACATCACTTAAAAACAGATTATCTGGTTTTTATCACATTGTTGTTTCTGGGAGCTTGCTGTGCGCACATTGGCCACCATGTTTCCTACATGACTACAGTGACTACACTTGGAAAGTCCTTCATTGGCTGTAAAACACTTTGCAACGTCCTGTGGTCGTGAAATGCAAGTCTTGCTTTTTCCATTGTTATCAGTGTCATTGTGATCAAAAGATAGGATTCGTGAGCACAAAATTTAAATCAAATTCGATTAAAATAATGTAAAAGCATCTATATTCTTGCACTGTACTTAATAATCTCCATCTTCCTATCCTTACAGAGTGCAATGTCATCGACCCTGAAATTGATTCCAGAATCTCATAGAATCTTAGACTCATAGAAAGTTTAAGGCACAGAAAGAGGCCACTTGGCCCATCGTTTCTGTTCCACAGACAATTTCAGCCCTGTTCAGATGAAAGGTCACAGACCAGAAACGTTAACTCTGTTTCTCTCTCCACAGATGCTGCCAGACCTGCTGAGTATTTCCAGCATTTTCTGTTTTTATTTCAGATTTCCAGCATCTGCAGTATTTTGCTTCTGTGTTACTTTGAAAGTTAAAACTGACCCAACTGTCTACAATTCACACTGGGGTCTCCCATGAAATGATTTTGTTTAATGTTGTTATAATGAATACAGACTCTGAGCACAGAGCTTCCTGTGGGGAATTGGGGATCTGAAAACCTGACTGCAGGAATTTCCACTGGGAGCACAAATTCACAAAATCTACCTTTTATATATCGATTCATTTTAATTGTCCTTCTGGAAAATTATTTTGAAGCAATTTAAACATCAACCCACAGCTCCATGAATGGGTCAATTATGAGGTCATCCTCTGACAGGTCATGTGACAGTTGGAGCCACAAGACATCAGAACCAGATTTGTGACTGGATTAAAACCCGGAATCCTGTCACAATGGCTTTTCAAATAAAGCTGTTGCTGTTTGAAAACACAGCAGTTAAACTTTCTGCCTGACCATGAGGGGAGCTAGGGAGAAATTTACAAAACTCAATCCTTCAACAAAATAGTTCAAAAATCATTAACATAGAAATCATGTGAGGATTCATCTGCAGTAGAGAAACAAGCAAAATACAGAAAGTACAGAGGAGAGCTGAAAAAGGAAATGAGATCAGCAAGAGAATGTATGAGAAAAGATTAGCAGGTCACATAACTGGGAACACTGAAGTCTTTTACCAACATATGGACAGACAATGAAAGGGTGGGTCAATTAGGAGATCCTGTGGAGGCAGAGGGTGTGGCTGAGATACTAATTAAGTACATTTCATCTGTCATCACAAAATGAGCGGATGTTGCCAATGTCACAGTAAAGGAGGAGGAAGTGAGAAAATTGGACGGAATGAAAATAGATAAAGAGGAGACAATTACAAGGTTGGCAGCTCTCACAGTAGAAAAGTCACCCAGTTTGAATGGGCTGCATCCTGGGTTGCTGAGGGAGGTAAGGTTGGAAATAGCGGAGACTCGCACCACAATCTTTCAATCCTCCTTGAATATGGGAATGATGCCAGAGGACTGGAGGAATCTCTTCAAGATTCCACATGAATCAGTGTCCATAATTCAACTTTGCATATTTAAAACATGTTTACAAAAGCAGTAGAAGTACTCTCATAACATAAAAGCAAAATACTGCAGATGCTGGAAATCTAAAACAAAAACAAAAAATGCTGGAAATACTCAGCAGGTCTGCAGCATCTGTGGAGAGAGAAGCAGAGTTAACGTTTCAGGTCAGTGATTAGGCACGCCACATCCTGCCGGACTGAACATTAAATTCAATCATTTCAGAGCATGACGGACCCCACCCCCACCCCCACCCCCCCCAACACACTTTTTTATGTTTAGTTTTTCCTTTTTCTTTGGTTATTTTATTTCAGTTTTTTTTTAGTTTGGTTAGTTTGTTTCTACTGTGTCTACCCATTGGTTCTGTTTTTTAAAAAATGTTTAATGTTTGTGTTCGGAGTGCTTTGTGCATTACAGTCAATTCACACCTTCTCTGTACGAACGCTTTGTCTTTCAGCACACCACTGAGCACTGTTCAGCACTGTTCGCCTTTGTTCCATGCCCTTCTGGTCAGTTATTCTCTGTGACCTTGTCCAATCAACACCTCTTTTGTTATCTCTTGCCCCACCGCCAGCTTTACTTGCTTAAAACCTTTTCATTTATAATATTTGTCAGCTGTGATGAAGGGTAACTGACTTGAAATGTTAACTCTGCTTTTCTCTCTCTGCACAGATGCTGCCAGACCTGCTGAGTATTTCCAGCATTTCCTGCTTTTACTCTCATAGCACAGTTAACCTGTTTTTTCTCTCTCTGTTCTTATTCTGTCTCAGTGTTTGGATCGCTCACTGTTTGGATTGAGAATTGAGCTTGTATCAGTCCTGTGATGGACAGATCTGCTGAGTATTACCAGCATTTTCTGTTTTTTCTTCATTTCAGATCAGAATTTCTTATTGAAACACTGGGAATGCTGTTTCAACTGCTCCGGGGATACCTTCATGAGTTGCTGAAACATTCTAATTCCCATTCCCACACGGAACGAAGCCAGGCAGGAGGAGATACCTGTGACTCAATGATCAGACATTGCAGCTCATGAAGTGTGTTTTCTGATGGTCGATGGGTTCCTGTGTGAAGGTGACACGGGTTTGGTTTTTCTCCCTTACACTTTGACCCTTCAGTTAGTTCTTTGTGTTCAGCTGTTTCAGGTGATGTTACTGAGTCAGGAATGTTGGTCAGGACAGTGCGAGAATTCCCTGTGATTCTTTCAATAGCGCTGGGGAATCTTTAACATCCACCAACAGGGCCTCATTTAATTGTCACTTCAAAAACCTGCTGGCAATTATTGCTCAGGATTACACTGAGCTGGGACACTAAGGATATTCAATTAATGAAATCAGTACTTTAAACTGAGAGCAATAGTCCCTCCAACATCCTGATACCTTAGGATTTCTGAACTTTAATTACTGCTTCATTCCTTGGTTTGTGGGCTGGTTCACCACCTGTAGACATTTGAGGCACTCACAGGCACTGGTAATCTCTAGGCTTAGAGTCATAGAATCATAGACAGGTTACAGCACAGAAGGAGGCCATTCAGCCCTTTGTGTCCATGCCAGCTCTCTGCAAGAACAAGCCAGCTAGTCACACTCCCCCGCCTTTGCCTGTAACCCTGCATTTTCTTTTCTTCAGATAATTATTCAATTCTCTTTCAAAAGTCATGATTGAATCTGCCTCCACCACACTGTCAGGCAGTGCAATCCAGATCCTAACCAGACGCTGCATAAAAAAGTTTTTCCTCATGTTGCCTCTGGTTCTTTGGCCTTTCACCTTAAATCTGTGCCCTCTGGTTCTTGACACTTCTGCCAATGGGAATAGTTTCTCCCTATCTACTCTGTCCAAACCCTTCATGATTTTGAACACCTCTATCAAATCTCATCTCAACCTTCTCTTCCCAAAGAAGAACAACTCCAGATTCTCCAAAATAGTAGAAGGCTTTCTATTTCTACTGGAAAATGGGCAGAGAGAAAGAGTATGAGACAGAGTTCACAAGAGAGAGAAAAAATTGGGTATGTGTCTGTGAGAGAGAGCAAGACAGAGGGAGGGAGAGTAACTGTCTGTGTGTGAGAGAGAACACAACCCAGTCCCAATATAATTGCTCTTTCTTGATACTATTCGATAAACTCAGACCCTGCCCAGATACCGACAGCTTCTCTCCCTCACTGCTGTTCCCCGCCCTGACTGTACAGAAATCCCCTCTCAAAGCTGCACATTAACACTGGTCTCACTGCTTTTCCCTGCCCTGATGGTGCAGAAATCCCCTCTCATAGCTGCACATTAACACTGGTCTCACTGCTGTTTCATTCCCTGACTGTACAGAAATCCCCTCTCATAGCTGCACATTAACACTGGTCTCATTGCTGTTTCATTCCCTGACTGTACAGAAATCCCCTCTCATAGCTGCACATTAACACTGGTCTCACTGCTGTTCCATTCCCTGACTGTACAGAAATCCCCTCTCATAGCTGCACATTAACATTGGTCTCACTGCTGTTCCCTGCCCTGACTGTACAAAAATCCCCTCTCATAGCTGCACATTAACACTGGTCTCACTGCTGTTCCCTGCCCTGACTGTACAAAAGTCCCCTCTCATAGCTGCACATTAACACTGGTCTCACTGCTGTTCCCTGCCCTGACTGTACAGAAGTCCCCTCTCATAGCTGCACATTAACACTGGTCTCACTGCTGTTTCCTGCTCTGACTGTACAAAAGTCCCCTCTCATAGCTGCACATTAACACTGGTCTCACTGCTGTTCCCTGCTCTGACTGTACAGAAATACCCTCTCATAGCTGCACACTAACACTGGTCTCAGGTGAATTTTGAGTGGTCATTAAATGATCCGACAATGGCGTGGCCTCGGTTAATAGCAGTTTGAAGCCGGATATCAGTTTTAAATTCCATCGGCTCATCCCAAAAACCGACCTTTAAACAAGTCAAAACACTGGAAACACACGATGGCTCATTCAACGTCTATGGAGAGAACAAAGACGTTTACTGTTGGGGTTTGGACAATGAAGAGAAACATAGGAACTTGATGAGGACATTCAGCCTTTCGAGTCTGTTCCACCATTCAATTAGATATTTGCTGATCTGTATATTAACACCATTTGTCTGCTTGTTTCTGTAACCCTTGGTACCTTACCGAACTCAAATCTATCATTTGTCAGAAATAAATAAGGAAACTGATTCATCGAATTTCTTAAAAGCAAAATACTGCGGATGCTGGAAATCTGAAATAAAAACTGAAAGTGCTGACAAGACTCAGCAGGTCTGGCAGCATCTGTGGAGAGAGAAGCAGAGTTAACGTTTCAGGTCAGTGACCCTTCTTCAGAACTGGCAAATATTAGAAATGTAAAAGATTATAAGCAAGTAAAGCGGGGGTGGGGCAAGAGATGACAAAGGAGAAGGTGTAGATAGGACAAGGCCACAGAATAGTTGACCAGAAAAAGGCAAACAATATGTTAATGGTGTGCTGAAAGACAAAGCATTAGTGCAGATAGGGTGTTAATGGACTGAAAAAAACTAAACAGCCACAATCACAAACATGAAAAAAACAGTGGGTCGGCACAGGAGAAACAAACTGAACAAACTAAAATAAAGTTTTCTTTTTTACTTTGCCGATGTCTTTGTATATATTGTGGATCGTTCTTCAGACTGTCTTCTTTCACAACGGAGTTCTGACCTCTGGTGATGTTGATCGGAATCAGCTTCAACTTGCTGATAGTTTTGGAACTGAGCAGATTTTCTTTGCTTGATTCTACAACATGGAACTCAGTCTGACATGTGGACCCCTGGGAGGATTTAAAAGTAACTTGGATGATCCCTAGGACTGGTGAAGGAGTATCTGATCCATGGGAGAAGATTTTAGATATCAGCTTGTTCAATTACAGTTTCTGTTTTCTCTGTTTCTTGTGGAATGTCGGAGCATCCATCATGTTGATCATTGCTCCGAGTCAATTTCTGCAGATGTTGTCGAATTGCCTCTGAACACATCACACATGGGCACGTGTCGGGACTTGTGGTCGCGAGCAACAAAAATCTTCTCTCGTGCTGCAAATATGTAATCTTCCTTCTGGCATTTAAATCTATGAATGTTTCCTGCAGGCTTCGATCAGCACACTGTAGTGAAATGTCCCATTTTTCTGCAGACTTGACACTTCTTCCCTCTCGAAGGACAAGTTTTGTAATAAGGATCCTCACCACTGCAATGATTGGATGTTTGAATGTGATTGTGACATCTGTCTTGGTCTTCCTTGACCTTGCTCTGGGTTTCCTCGATGTCCTTGTGTTTTGTGTGTTTCTCAGGGGAATCTCGTCGTCACGTTATTTGCCTCTTTCTCAGACTTCTGAGTCTCATCATGTAGTGGTCAAGAGTCTCGCACCATATTGTTTTGCTTGCCTGAAACATAAATTTCAGAGTGAGGATTTGCCCTTGCTTGAAAATATCTTGTTAGAAAATGCATCGCAACATCATAATCATTATCGGTTCCAGTGTCTCTGAGTGTATTGAAGGTATTGTCAACTTTTGGTCCAGCAGAGTGCAGGAGTAACGCTCTCTTTCTTCGGGGTGTATTGATAGCGAGTGCCATCATTAGGAGTTCAAGTCTTGTGAGCCATTTGCTCCAGTGTGGCCCTGGGTTGCTGTCTATCTCTGTAAAGGCTGGAAAGACTGGCTGTTGTTGTGTACACATGATGATCGTTATTTATTTAAATCTGGAATTGTCAATGTAAGTCTTCTGTATGTCCCTGGTTGTCTGTGTGATTACTTCTTTTTAATCCTCAATGTCAGAAAAATATAGTGTTGTGCTGTGTTCTTACGTCTACATTAAATGATGACCCCAGGCTTTATATTCAGATTCAATACAAACAGTATTTATTGTCTTTCTTATCTACATGGCATGATCAAAGGTCCCAGGTCTTTTTCTCATTGGTGTGTGTGTGCTCTCCACAAGCCATGTGTAGAATGTGTCTCTCAAAATGGTGTCTCCTTATATATGTATGATGATGTCATCTGTTGCATCAGTGGCTTGGTCTCTTAAAGGTACAGTTTCTTAAAGGTGAAGTCACCATTACACAACATTGCAAACAATGAGTCAGCCACGGTCGATAGAGTGTCAGGAATGAAGGTCAGAGGAGCAGACCAGGCTGGAAACACATAAAGAACGAGGGGCAGCCAATGTGAAAAACAGAGAATAAACAACATGGCATGGGTGGTGTTTACAATACCTCGAATCGGTTTGATTCTCTTCCAGGTCAGAGGGAATTCTAGTAACATGATGTCTATGGAATCACAGAATGACGAACAGAGAGACCATTTGGTCCATCATGCCAGTGTTGTCTCTTTGGTAGAGACAAATTACAATTAGTCCAGCTGCGTGGCTTTTTCCTGTAATCCTGTACATTTTCCCTTCCAGCATCTATCCATATCCCTTTTGAAAGTTACGATTGAATCTGCTTTCATCTCCCAATCAGGCAGTGCATTCCACATCACAACACATTGCTGTGTAACAAATGGTTCTTCATGTCACCTCCAGTTCTTTTGCCAATCACCTGATATCTGTGTCCTCTTACTGACCCTTTTGCCACAGGAAACAGTTTCTCCTGATTTAAAGTGTTGAGAACCATCATAATTTTGAACACCTTGGACAAATCTCTTCTGAACGTTCTCTGCTCCAAGAAGAACAACCTCAGCTTCTCCAGTCTCTCCACATAACTGAAATCCTTCACCCCTGGTATCATTGCAGCAAATCTCTTCTGTTCATTTCTTGCCCCAGAAATAATTGAAATGAAATGTTTCTAAGAAAATACATGAACTAAATAAAAAGGAGAGAGAAATAAATGCTGAGCAAAATGGAGATCAATGTTTGGAAGGTAAAAAGAGCAAAGAGATCGAAATTTTATTGTCGAGGAGTGAGAGGAATAAATAACACTTTGGAGATTTTGTCAGTGGATTTACTGATAAATTTGGGAATTGAGATGAAGCTGGTTCACAGAGAAAAAACTGCCAACCCTGGGGTGGAGCCGACAACTGCATCCGTCCAATAAGAGACAGAGTAGAAGTGACAGTTCAGTCAGTGGAACAGGACACTTTTAATCTCAGGATTATGGGTTGGATGATCCACTGTGGGTGCCCGTGAAATTCCACAGGAGCTAATACAACACCTTGCTGTCAGTGGCTCCTTGGTCAACGGGTGTGATTCTTGTTTAAAGAGTGTGATTAATGAAAGTGTGAGCGACCCCAGGTTCAAATCACCAATGAGCTCTTGGCATTTTTAGTTTAATGTTACTGATTGGTGTCAGCCTTACGGAGCTGGCTTGAGGACCAGAGAACTGGATTCAAAGAGCTTGTCGACAAAATTGAAATTTACAAAATGTACAGTTGCCAAGTGAGAATATAAAGTTGTCGCAGTAATTGAGACCTGACTCCAAAAACAACAGGACTGTGTTCTGGAATGGAATGGAATGGAATTCTTCAGTGTTTCTCTTGTTTGGCTTGCATTGACTCATCGATTTTCTTGTTTTTCACTTTGTCGATGCCTTTGAATAATTGTGGATCCTTCTTCAGAGTGTCTTCTTTCACCAGGTAGTTCTGACCTCTGATGATGTTGATTGCAATCAGCTTCAATTCGCTGATAATTTTGGAACGGAGCAGATTTCATTTGCTTGAGTCTACAACATGGAACTCAGTCTGACATGTGGACCCATGGGAGGATTTGAATGCCACCCCTGCGTTGGAGTTGCATCCATCCAATAAGAGACCGAGTAGAAGTGACAGTTCTGTCAGTCGAATATGAGATTTTTAATGGCAGGGTTGTGAGTTTGAGTCAAATACAAGAAATGCTGGAATCACTCAGCAGGTCTGGCAGCATCTGTGGAAAGAGAAGCAGAGTTAACGTTTCGGGTCAGTGACCCTTCTTCGGAACTGACAAATATTAGAAAAGTCACAGATTGTAAGCAAGTGACGTGGGGGTGGGGCAAGAGATAACAAAGGAGAAGGTGCAGATTGGACCAGGCCACATAGCTGACCAAAAGGTCACGGAGCAAAGGCAAACAATATGTTATTGGTGTGTTGAAAGATAAAGCATTAGTACAGATTAGGTGTGAATACACTGAATATTGAACAGCAGCAAGTGCAAACCTGAAAAAAAACCTGAAAAAAAAACAGTGGATCAGCAAACTGAACAAACTAAGATGAAATGAAATAAATGCAAAAAAAGATTGTAAAAAATGTAAGAAAGAATGTAAAAAAAAGGAAGAAGAAATAACTAAAAATGAAAGTAAAATGGGGAGCTGTCATGCTCTGAAATTATTGAACTCAATGTTCAGTCCGGCAGGCTGTAGTCTGCCTAATCGATAGATGAGATGCTGTTCCTCGAGCTTGCGTTGATGTTCACTGGAACACTGCAGCAATCCCAGGACAGAGATGTGAGCATGAGAGCAGGGGGGTGTGTTGAAATGGCAAGCAACCGGAAGCTCAGGGTCCTGCTTGCGGACTGAGCGGAGATGTTCCGCAAAGCGGTCACCCAGTCTGCGCTTGGTCTCCCCAGTGTGGAGGAGACCACACTGTGAGCAGCGAATACAGTATACTACATTGAAAGAAGTACGAGTAAATCGCTGCTTCGCCTGAAAGGAGTGTTTGGGGCCTGGGATAGTGAGGAGAGAGGAGGTAAATGGGCAGGTATTACACCTCCTGCGATTGCAGGGGAAGGTGCCCTGGGACGGGGACGAGGTGGTGGGGGTAATGGAGGAGTGGTCCAGGGTGTCGCGGAGGGAACGATCCCTTCGGAATGCTGACAGGGGAAGGGAGGGGAAGATGCGACTGGTAGTGGCATCACGCTGGAGGTGGCGAAAAAGGCGGAGGATGATCCTTTGGATATGGAGGCTGGTGGGATGAAAAGTGAGGACAAGGGGAACCCTGTCACGGTTCTGGGAGGGAGGGGAAGGGGTGAGGGTAGAGGTGCAGGGAATGGGTCAGACACGGTTGAGGGCCCAGTCAACCACAGTGGGGGGAAATCCTCGGTTGAGGAAAAAGGAGGTCATATCAGAAGCACCGTCATGGAAGGTAGCATCATCAGAGCAGATGCGTCGGAGATGGAGAAACTGGGAGAATGGAATGGAGTCCTTACAGGAGGTAGGGTGTGAAGAAGTGTAGCCGAGGTAGCTGTGGGAGTCGGTGGGCTTATAATGGATATTGGTAGACAACCTATTCCCAGAGATGGAGACAGAGAAGTCGAGGAAGGGAAGGGAAGTGTCAGTGATGGACCATGTGAAGGTGAGAGAAGGGTGGAAATTGGAAGCAAAGTTGATAAAGTTTTCTAGTTCGGAGCGGGAGCAGGAAACGGCACCGATACAGTCATCAATGTACCGGAAAAAGAGTTGGGGGAGGGTGCCTGAGTAGTAGTGGAACAAAGAATGCTCGACATATCGCACAAAAAGACAGGCATAACTAGGACCCATGCGGGTACCCATAGCGACACCTTTTACTTAAAGGAAGTGCGTGGAGTTGAAGGAGAAGTTGTTCAATGTGAGAACATTGTCCCCCTGTGAACTTGAGGCACTCCGTTCTCTCAGGTCTAACCCCGACATGGTCATCAAACCTGCAGACAAGGGTGGTGCTGTTGTTGTATGGCGTACCGACCTCTACCTTGCAGAAGCTCAACGCCAACTCACAGACACCTCTTCCTACCTCCCTCTGGACCATGACCCCACCACCGAACATCAAGCCACCGTCCAAAGGACTGTCACTGACCTCATCTCCTCTGGAGATCTTCCCTCTACGGCTTCCAACCTCATAGTCCCACAACCACGGACAGCCCGCTTCTACCTCCTTCCCAAAATCCGTGACTCTTCTGACGCCCTACGTCATTTTGACAATTTCCACTTTCCTGGTCCCAACCGCCTCCTCTTCACTATGGACGTCCAATCGCTCTACACCTCCATCCCCCACCAGGATGGTTTGAGGGCTCTCCGCTTCTTCCTCGAACAGAGGCCCAACCAGTCCCCATCCACCACCACCCTCCTCCGCCTGGCTGAACTTGTTCTCACATTGAACAACTTCTCCTTCAACTCCACGTACTTCCTTCAAGTAAAAGGTGTCGCTATGGGTACCTGCATGGGTCCTAGTTATGCCTGTCTTTTTGTGGGATATGTCGAGCATTCTTTGTTCCAGTCCTACTCAGGCCCCCTCCCCCAACTCTTTTTCCGGTACATTGATGACTGTATCGGAGCCGTTTAGTGCTCCCGCCCCGAACTAGAAAACTTTATCAACTTTGCTTCCAATTTCCACCCTTCTCTCACCTTCACATGGTCCATCTCTGACACTTCCCTTCCCTTCCTCGACTTCACTGTCTCCATCTCTGGGAATAGGTTGTCTACCAATATCCATTATAAGCCCACCGACTCCCACAGCTACCTCGACTACACCTCTTCACACCCTACCTCCTGTAAGGACTCCATTCCATTCTCCCAGTTTCTCCGTCTCCGACACATCTGCTCTGATGATGCTACCTTCCATGACGGTGCTTCTGATATGACCTCCTTTTTCCTCAACCGAGGATTTCCCCCCACTGTTGCTGACAGGGCCCTCAACTGTGTCCGACCCATTCCCCGCATCTCTACCCTCACCCCTTCCCCTCCCTCCCAGAACCGTGACAGGGTTCCCCTTGTCCTCACTTTTCATCCCACCAGCCTCCATATTCAAAGGATCATCCTCCGCCATTTTCGCCACCTCCAGCGTGATGCCACTACCAGTCGCATCTTCCCCTCCCTTCCCCTGTCAGCATTCCGAAGGGATCGTTCCCTCCGCGACACCCTGGTCCACTCCTCCATTACCCCCACCACCTCGTCCCCGTCTCAGGGCACCTTCCCCTGCAATTGCAGGAGGTGAAATACCTGCCCATTTACCTCCTCTCTCCTCACTATCCCAGGCCCCAAACACTCCTTTCAGGTGAAGCAGCGATTTACTTGTACTTCTTTCAATGTAGTATACTGTATTCGCTGCTCACAGTGTGGTCTCCTCTACATTGGGGAGACCAAGCGCAGACTGGGTGACCGCTTTGCGGAACATCTCCGCTCAGTCCACAATCAGGACCCTGAGCTTCCGGTTGCTTGCCATTTCAACACTCCCCCCTGCTCTCATGCTCGCATCTCTGTCCTGGGATTGCTGCAGTGTTCCAGTGAACATCAACGCAAGCTCGAGGAACAGCATCTCATCTACCTATTAGGCACACTACAGCCTGCCGGACTGAACATTGAGTTCAATAATTTCTTAGCAAGACAGCCCCCTATTTTACTTTCATTTTTAGTTATTTTTTCTTCCTTTTTTGTGCATTCTTTTTTACATTTTTTACAATCTTTTTTTGCATTTATTTCATTTCATCTTAGTTTGTTCAGTTTGCTTACCCACTGTTTTTTTTCAGGTTTTTTTTCAGGTTTGCACTTGCTGCTGTTCAGCATTCAGTGTATTCACACCTAATCTGTCCGAATGCTTTGTCTTTCAACACACCATTAACATATTGTTTGCCTTTGCTCCGTGCCCTTTTGGTCAGCTATGTGGCCTGGTCCAATCTGCACCTTCTCCTTTGTTATCTCTTGCCCCACCCCCACCTCACTTGCTTATAATCTGTGACTTCTCTAATATTTGTCAGTTCCGAAGAAGGGTCACTGACCCTAAACGTTAACTCTGCTTCTCTTTCCACAGATGCTGCCAGACCTGCTGAGTGGTTGCAGTATTTCTTGTTTTTGTTTCAGATTTCCAGCATCCGCAGTATTTTGCTTTTATTTTTGTGAGTTTGAGTGCCATTTTGTTTTTCCCTTTTTTAAGGCTTCATGAGCAGAGAGTACAGGGAGTGTTTGAAATGAGCAAGTGTCGCTTTGATTCAGGACTCTTACCTCTCAGCAGCATCTCACTATGAAAGATTGAATTTGATCTCATTTCATTCTCAGCTCGGGGTCTGTGCGGCTCAGTGGCACTTCTGTCTGTCTCCCGCTTCACAATCCATCAGTACTGAGAAAGCAATGGGGAATATTACTCACATGTTGTGTTCTTTAATTTTTTGGAAAACTTGAATGTATGTATTTTCTTCCAAAACACGGACACCAAGATGCTGTTAATGTAGGGCTGAAATAGCTTAGTTGGGAGAGCGTTAGACTGAAGATTTAAAGGTCTTTGGTTCAATCCTGGGTTTCAGCAATTTCGCTTCCTTATGCTTCCCTTGCCTTGGTTCTGATTTTCTGGTTGCACAATTTACTTTGAAATTATTTACCAAGCACCAGTGGATTGAATTTGAGAAACAACACAGAGTCATTTACAGCACAGAAGGTGGTCGTTTGGCCTATCAAGTCCATGCTGGCTCTCCCCGGAGCAATCTAGTCAGTTCCACTCACCAGCTCGGTCCCTTTCCTCTTGCAAGTTTCTTTCCTTCAAGTATCCATCCAATTTCCTTATCAAATCATTGATTGTCTCTGCTTCCACCACACTCATGGGCCAAGTCATTACCACCCACAACATAAAAAAGTTCCACCTCATCAAGGATGGGAAATACTTATATCTTCTATATTTGCTTATTCTCTATTTCTATGAGAATAGACTGGCAGTCAACATGAAAGGGAACCCAAAAATCTTCGAGCAGCATGTAAATGATAAGTGGGTAGTAAGAAGTTGAGTCGGGCCTATTAGGGACAAAAAGGATAATATAAGCTTAGAGATGCAGGGCAATGTTAATCTACTTAATGAGTACTTTGCATCAGTGATCACTAAGGAAGTGGAATTTGACAAAATATCAGTTGAAGTGAAGAAAGTAGAGGCAATGGAGAGAGTACAAATTAGGAGAGGGAGGTACTAAAAAGGCTGGCTGTGCTTAGGGAAGATAAATCACCTGGTCCGGATGGCTCACATCCCAGGTTGCGAAAGGAAATGCGGATGCAGATAACGGAAGGGCTTGCTATAATCTTCCAATCTTCCCTGGATACGGGGGAGGTGCCAGAGGATTAAACAGTGGCAAATGCGACACCCTTATTCAAGAAACGGTGTAAGGACAGTCCGGGTAACTACAGGCTAGTTAGATTAACAGCAGCGGTGGGTAAGGTTTTAGAAAGAATAATCTGGGTAAAAAATCAACAGTCACTTGGAGAGGGTCGAGCTAATTAAGGAGAGTGAGCATAGATTTATAAATGGGAGTTCATGCTTGACTAATCTAACTGCATTTTTTGATGAACTAACAGAGCAGGTTGATGAAGGGAATGCAGTGGATGTTGTTTATATGGATTTTAAGGAAGCGTTTGACAAGGTACCACATAAAAGGGCCGTTAACAAAATTGAGGTTCGTGGTATAGGAGGGTCAGTGTCCAATTGGATAGAAAATTGGTTTAAGGACAGAAAACAGTGAGTCTTATTAAATGGTTCTTTGTCAGACTGGAGGATAGTCGACAGTGGTGTTCCCCAAGGGTCAGTGCTAGAACCACTGCTTTTTTTACTCAAGGTAATTGACTTGGATCTTGGAATACAGAGTAGAATCTCAAAATATGCCGATGACACCAAACTTGGAGGAGCGGCAAACAGTGAGGATGATATGAACTGCCTGCAACAGGACAGTGATAGGCTAGCAGAATGGGCAGACAGGTGGAAGATGGAATTTAATAGTGACAAGTGTGAGGTGATGTATTTTGGCATAAGGAATAGGGAGAGGCAATATATACTTAATGGCACAGTTCTAAAGAGTGTGCTGGAATAGAGGGATTTGGGGTTCATGTGCATCAATCTTTCAAGGTGGCAAGTCATATTGCGAGAGTGGTTCGCAAAGCATATGGGATCTTGGGCTTTATAATAGAGGCATTGAGTACAAAAGCAGGGAAGTTATGCTGAACCATTATAAAACTCTGGTTAGGCCCCAATTGGAGTGTTGCCTCCAGTTCTGCTCAGCAGATTTTAGAAAGAATGTGAGGGTCCTTGAGAGGACGCAGAGGCGATTTACCAGAATGGATCCAGGGATGGGGGATTTTAGTTACAAGGTTAGGTTGGAAAAGCTAGGATTATTCTGCCTATATCAAAGGAGATTGAGTGGAGAATTGATAGAGGTGTAAAACACCTCCAGAGAACAGGCCATCCTGGACTGGGTATTGTGTAATGAGAAAGGATTAGTTAACAATCTTGTTGTGTGGGGTCCCTTGGGGAAGTGCGCCCATAATATGATAAAATTCTTCATTAAGATGGAGAGTGAGAGAGTTGATTCCGAGACTCGGGTCCTGAATCTAAACAAAGGAAACTATGAAGGTATGAGGCGGGAGTTGGCTATGATAGATTGGGGAATGTTACTTAAAGTGTTGACAGTGGATAGGGAATGGCTAGCATTTAAAGAGCGCATGGATGAATTACAACAAATGTTCATTCCTGTCTGTGCAAAAGTAAAACAGGAAGGGTGGCTCAACTGTGGCTTGCAAAAGAAATTAAGGAAAGTATTAGATCCAAGGAGGAGAAATATAAAATGGCCAGAACAAGCAGCAAACCTGAAGATTGTGAGCAGTTTGTAATTTAGCAGAGGAGGACAAAAGGATTGATTAAGAAGGGGGAAATAGAGTATGAGAGTAAGCTAGCAGAGAACATAAAAACTGACTGTAAAAGCTTCTATAGATATGTGTAGAGAAAAAGATTAGTGAAGACAAATGTGGGCCCCTTACAGTCAGAAACGGGGGAATTTATAATGGGGAACAAAGAAATGGCAGACCAATTAAATACATACTTTGGATCTGTCTTCACAAAGGAGGATACAAATTATCTCCCAGAAATGTTGGGGAACATAGGGTCTAGTGAGAAGGAGGAACTGTATGAAATCAGTATTAGTAGGGAATGTTTGGGAAATTGATGGGATTGAAGGCCGATAAATTCCCAGGGCCTGATAATCTACATCCCAGAGTACTTAAGGAAGTGGCCCTTGAAATAGCAGATGCATTTCTGGTCTTTTTTCAAAATTCTATCGACTCTGGAACAGTTCCAATGGATTGGACGGTAGTTAATGTAACTCCGCTATTTCAAAAAAGAGGCAGAAAGAAAACAGCGAATTATATACCGGTTAGCCTGACATCAGTCGTGGGGAAAATGCTGGAGTCCATTATAAAAGATGTAATAGCAGAGTGCAATAATAACTCGTCTCCACTCCTAGTATTTCTAAATCCCACACATTCACTATAATGTGAACAATTATTTCCTGTTGTGTCTCTCTCAGATTTGTAAACTTCACTGTATTGGAGTGAGGTGACATCTATTGGCAGGAAGCAAGAACTGCAATCAAGCAGCAGAAACTCCACAGTCTGTCAGGGTTCAAGAAACATTGCAATGTGAGGATACAGCAAAGTGGTTTGATTGGGTAGATGGAGACATGATTCCACTTGTGGTGGTGTCTGAAGCAAAGGCCAGAAATACAAAATTGTCATTAATAAAAGAAATGAGGAATTCATGAAAAATGTAGTAACGTAGTGAATGGTTTGAATGTGGATAGAATGGAAAGTGAGATTGGATGGACAGAAGCAGTCTGAAAGGATGGCTGAAACAAAAGGTGAGTGCCCTGAAACGTTAACTGTGTTTCTCACAGCACAGATGCTGCCAGAGCTGCTGAACATTTCCAGCACTTTCTGTTTTTATTTCAGCATTTGCAGGATGTTGCTTTGATCTGAAAAAAAATGGATGATTGGTTGGGGGGTTCCAGTGAAATTCCACAGCAGCTAATAAAGCCTGACCTGTCAGTTGCTCGTTGGTCTAGGTGTATGATTCTCGCGTAGTGAGTATGGTGGATTAACATGCGAGAGATCCCGGGTTCAAGACCCAGACGAGTCCTGGTCTGCTGGCATTTTTAATTAAGGTTATCTATTGGTTTCAGCCTTGCAGAAGGTGGAATTGACTTCCATACTGCGCTGGCTTGAGGACCAGACAACTGGATTCAAAGAACTTGTTGACAAAATTGCAATTAACTAAATGTACAGATAGCCCAGTGGGAATATAAAGTTGTTGCTGTAATTGTGACCTGACTCCAAAAACAACAGGACTGGGTTCTGGACTGGAATGGAATGGAATTCTTCAGTGTTTCTGTTGTTTGGCTTGCATTGACTCATCGATTTTCTTGTTTTTCACTTTGTCGATGACTTTGAATAATTCTGTATCCTTCTTCAGAGTGTCTCCTTTCACCAGGTAGTTCTGACCTCCGATGATGTTGATTGTAATCAGCTTCAATTCGCTGATAGTTTTGGAAGTGAGCAGATTTCCTTTGCTTGAGTCTACAACATGGAACTCAGTCTGACATGTGGACCCATGGGAGGATTTGAATGCCATCCCTGCGTTGGAGTTGCATCCATCCAATAAGAGACCGAGTAGAAGTGACAGTTCTGTCAGTCGAATATGAGACTTTTAATGGCAGGGTTGTGAGTTTGAGTGCCATTCTGTTTTTCCCTTTTTTCAGGCTTCATGAGCAGAGAGTACAGGGAGTGTTTGAAATGAGCAAGTCTCGCTTTGATTCAGGACTCTTACCTCTCAGCAGCATCTCACAATGAAAGATTGAATTTGATCTCATTTCATTCTCAGCTCGGGGTCTATGCGGCTCAGTGGCACTTCTGGCTGTCTCCCGCTTCACAATCCATCAGTACTGAGAAAGCAATGGGGAATATTACTCACATGTTGTGTTCTTTAATTTTTTGGAAAAATTGAATGTATGTATTTTCTTCCAAAACAAGGACACCAAACTGCTGTTAATGTAGGGCTGAAATAGTTCATTTGGGAGAGCGTTAGACTGAAGATCTAAAGGTCCCTGGTTCAATCCCGGGTTTCAGCAATTTCGCTTCCTTATGCGTCCCTTGCCTTGGTTCTGATTTTCCAGTTGCACAATTTACTTTGAAATTATTTACCAAGCACCAGTGGATTGAATTTGAGAAACAACACAGAGTCATTTACAGCACAGAAGGTGGTCATTTGGCCTATCACGTCCATGCTGGCTCTCCCCGGAGCAATCTAGTCAGTTCTACTCACCAGCTCGATCCCTTTCCTCCTGTAAGTTTCTTTCCTTCAAGTATCCATCCAATTTCCTTTTCAAATCATTGATTGTCTCTGCTTCCACCACACTCGTGGGCCAAGACATTACCACCCACAACATAAAAAATTCCACCTCATCAAGGATGGGAAATACTTACATCTTCTATATTTGCTTATTCTCTATTTCTATGAGAATAGACTGGCAGTCAACATGAAAGGAAACCCAAAAATCTTCGAGCAGCATGTAAATGATAAGTAGGTAGGAAGAGGTTGAGTCGGGCCTATTGGGGACAAAAAGGATAATATAAGCTTAGAGGTGCAGGGCAATGTTAATCTACTTAATGAGTACTTTATATCAGTGATCACTGAGGAAGTGGAATTTGACATAATATCAGTTGAAGTGAAGAAAGTAGAGGCAATGGAGAGAGTACAAATTAGGAGAGGGAGGTACTAAAAAGGCTGGCTGTGCTTAGGGAAGATAAATCACCTGGTCCGGATGGCTCACATCCCAGGTTGCGAAAGGAAATGCGGATGCAGATAACGGAAGGGCTTGCTATAATCTTCCAATCTTCCCTGGATACGGGGAAGGTGCCAGAGGATTAAACAGTGGCAAATGCGACACCCATATTCAAGAAAGGGTGTAAGGACAGTCCGGGTAACTACAGGCTAGTTAGATTAACAGCAGCGGTGGGTAAGGTTTTAGAAAGAATAATCAGGGTAAAAAATCAACAGACACTTGGAGAGGTTCGAGTTAATTAAGGAGAGTGAGCATGGATTTATAAATGGGAGTTCATGCTTGACTAATCTAACTGCATTTTTTGATGAACTAACAGAGCAGGTTGATGAAGGGAATGCAGTGGATGTTGCTTATATGGATTTTAAGGAAGCGTTTGACAAGGTACCACATAAAAGGGCGGTTAACAAAATTGAGGTTCGTGGTATAGGAGGGTCAGTGTCCAATTGGATAGAAAATTGGTTTAAGGACAGAAAACAGCGAGTCTTATTAAATGGTTCTTTGTCAGACTGGAGGATAGTCGACAGTGGTGTTCCCCAAGGGTCAGTGCTAGAACCACTGCTTTTTTTACTCAAGGTAATTGACTTGGATCTTGGAATACAGAGTAGAATCTCAAAATATGCCGATGACACCAAACTTGGAGGAGCGGCAAACAGTGAGGATGATATGAACTGCCTGCAATAGGACAGTGATAGGCTAGCAGAATGGGCAGACAGGTGGCAGATGGAATTTAATAGTGACAAGTGTGAGGTGATGTATTTTGGCATAAGGAATAGGGAGAGGCAATATATACTTCTTGGCACAGTTCTAAAGAGTGTGCTGGAATAGAGGGATTTGGGGTTCATGTGCATCAATCTTTGAAGGAGGCAAGTCATATTGCGAGAGTGGTTCGCAAAGCATATGGGATCTTGGGCTTTTTAAATAGAGGCATTGAGTACAAAAGCAGGGAAGTTATGCTGAACCATTTCAAACTCTGGTTAGGCCCCAATTGGAGTGTTGCTTCCAGTTCTGCTCAGCAGACTTTAGAAAGAATGTGAGGGTCCTTGAGAGGACACAGAGGCGATTTACCAGAATGGATCAAGGGATGGGGGATTTTAGTTCCAAGGTTAGGTTGGAAAAGCTAGGGTAATTCTGCCTATATCAAAGGAGATTGAGTGGAGAATTGATAGAGGTGTATAACACTTCCAGAGAACAGTCCATCCTGGACTGGGTATTGTGGATTGAGAAAGGATTAGTTAACAATCTTGTTGTGTGGGGTCCCTTGGGGAAGTGCGCCCAAAATATGATAAAATTCTTCATTAAGATGGAGAGTGAAAGAGTTGATTCAGAGGCTCGGGTCCTGAATCTAAACAAAGGAAACTATGAAGGTATGAGGCGGGAGTTGGCTATGATAGATTGGGGAACGTTACTTAAAGGGTTGACAGTGGATAGGCAATGGCTAGCATTTAAAGAGCGCATGGATGAATTACAACAAATGTTCATTCCTGTCTGTGCAAAAGTAAAACAGGAAGGGTGGCTCAACTGTGGCTTACAAAAGAAATTAAGGGAAGTATTAGATCCAAGGAGGAGAAATATAAAATGGCCAGAACAAGCAGCAAACCTGAAGATTGTGAGCAGTTTGGAATTTAGCAGAGGAGGACAAAAGGATTGATTAAGAAGGGGGAAATAGAGTATGAGAGTAAGCTAGCAGAGAACATAAAAACTGACTGTAAAAGCTTCTATAGATATGTGTAGAGAAAAAGATTAGTGAAGACAAATGTGGGCCCCTTACAGTCAGAAACGGGGGAATTTATAATGGGGAACAAAGAAATGGCAGACCAATTAAATACATACTTTGGATTTGTCTTCACAAAGGAGGATACAAATTATCTCCCAGAAATGTTGGGGAACATAGGGTCCAGTGAAAAGGAGGAACTGTATGAAATCAGTATTAGTAGGGAATGTTTGGGAAATTGATGGGATTGAAGGCCGATAAATCCCCAGGGCCTGATAATCTACATCCCAGAGTACTTAAGGAAGTGGCCCTTGAAATAGCAGATGCATTTCTGGTCTTTTTTCAAAATTCTATCGACTCTGGAACAGTTCCAATGGATTGGACGGTAGTTAATGTAACTCCACTATTTAAAAAAAGAGGCAGAAAGAAAACAGCGAATTATATACCGGTTAGCCTGACATCAGTCGTGGGGAAAATGCTGGAGTCCATTATAAAAGATGTAATAGCAGAGTGCAATAATAACTCGTCTCCACTCCTAGTATTTCTAAATCCCACACATTCACTGTAATGTGAACAATTATTTCCTGTTGTGTCTCTCTCAGATTTGTGAACTTCACTGTATTGGAGTGAGGTGACATCTAGTGGCGGGAAGGAAGAACTGCAATCAAGCAGCAGAAACTCCACAGTCTGTCAGGGTTAAAGAAACATTGCAATGTGAGGATGCAGCGAAGTGGTTTGACTGGGTTGATGGAGACATGATTCCACTTGTGGTGGTGTCTGAAGCAAAGGCCATAAATTGTCATTAATAAAAGAAATGAGGAATTCATGAAAAATGTAGTAACGTAGTGAATGGTGAGAATGTGGATAGAATAGAAAGTGAGATTGGATGGACAGAAGCAGTCTGAAAGGATGGCTGAAACAAAAGGTGAGTGCCCTGAAACGTTAACTGTGTTTCTCACAGCACAGATGCTGCCAGAGCTGCTGAACATTTCCAGCACTTTCTGTTTTTATTTCAGCATTTGCAGGATGTTGCTTTGATCTGAAAAAAATGGATGATTGGCTGGAGGGTTCCAGTGAAATTCCACAGCAGCTAATAAAATCTGACCTGTCAGTGGCTCGTTGGTCTAGGGGTATGATTCTCGCTTAGGGAGTATGGTTAATTAACATGCGAGAGGTTTTGGGTTCAAATCACAAATGAGCCCTGGTCTGCTGGCGTTTTTAGATTAAGGTCATCTATTGGTTTCAGCCTTGCAGAAGGTGGAATTGACTTCCATTCGGAGCTGGCTTGAGGACCAGACAACTGGATTCAAAGAGCTTGTCGACAAAATTGCAATTAACTAAATGTACAGATAGCCAAGTGGGAATCGAAAGTTGTTGCTGTAATTGTGACCTGACTCCAAAAACAACAGGACTGTGTTCTGGACTGGAATGGAATGGAATTCTTCAGTGTTTCTGTTGTTTGGCTTGCATTGACTCATCGATTTCCTTGTTTTTCACTTTGTCGATGCCTTTGAATAATTGTGGATCCTTCTTCAGGGTGTCTTCTTTCACCAGGTAGTTCTGACCTCTGATGATGTTGATTGTAATCAGCTTCAATTCGCTGATAGTTCTGGAACTGAGCAGATTTCCTTTGCTTGAGTCTACAACATGGAACTCAGTCTGACATGTGGACCCATGGGAGGATTTGAATGCCACCCCTGCGTTGGAGTTGCATCCATCCAATAAGAGACCGAGTAGAAGTGACAGTTCTGTCAGTCGAATATGAGACTTTTAATGGCAGGGTTGTGAGTTTGAGTGCCATTCTGTTTTTCCCTTTTTTAAAGCTTCATGAGCAGAGAGTACAGGGAGTGTTTGAAATGAGCAAGTCTTGCTTTGATTCAGGACTCTTTCCTCTCAGCAGCATCTCACTATGAAAGATTGAATTTGATCTCATTTCGTTCTCAGCTCGGGGTCTGTGCGGCTCAGTGGCACTTCTGGCTGTCTCCCGCTTCACAATCCATCAGTACTGAGAAAGCAATGGGGAATATTACTCACATGTTGTGTTCTTTAATTTTTTGGAAAACGTGAATGTATGTATTTTCTTCCAAAACAAGGACACCAAGACACTGTTAATGTAGGGCTGAAATAGATCAGTTGGGGGAGCGTTAGACTGAAAATATAAAGGTTCCTGGTTCAATCCCAGGTTTCTGCAATTTTACTTCCTTATGCGTCCCTTGCCTTGGTTCTGATTTTCCAGTTGCACAATTTACTTTGAAATTATTTACCAAGCACCAGTGGATTGAATTTGAGAAACAACACAGAGTCATTTACAGCACAGAAGGTGGTCATTTGGCCTATCACGTCCATGCTGGCTCTCCCCGGAGCAATCTAGTCAGTTCTACTCACCAGCTCGATCCCTTTCCTCCTGCAAGTTTCTTTCCTTCAAGTATCCATCCAATTTCCTTTTCAAATCATTGATTGTCTCTGCTTCCACCACACTCGTGGGCCAAGTCATCACTACCCACAGCATAAAAAATTCCACCTCATCAAGGATGGGAAATACTTATATCTTCTATATTTGCTTATTCTCTATTTCTATGAGAATAGACTGACAGTCAACATGAAAGGAAACCCAAAAATCTCCGAGCAGCATGTAAATGATAAGTGGGTAGTAAGAGGTTGAGTCGGGCCTATTAGGGACACAAAGGATAATATAAGCTTAGAGGTGCAGGGCAATGTTAATCTACTTAATGAGTACTTTGTATCAGTGATCACTAAGGAAGTGGAATTTGACAAAATATCAGTCGAAGTGAAGAAAGTAGAGGCAATGGAGAGAGTACAAATTAGGAGAAGGAGGTACTAAAAAGGCTGGCTGAGCTGAGGGAATATAAATCACCTGGTCCGGATGGCTCACATCCCAGGTTGCGAAAGGAAATGCGGATGCAGATAACGGAAGGGCTTGCTATAATCTTCCAATCTTCCCTGGATACGGGGGAGTTGCCAGAGGATTAAACAGTGGCAAATGCGACACCCTTATTCAAGAAAGAGTGTAAGGACAGTCCGGGTAACTACAGGCTAGTTAGATTAACAGCAGCGGTGGGTAAGGTTACAGAAACAATAAACAGGGAAAAATCAACAGTCACTTGGAGAGGTTTGAGTTAATTAAGGATAGTGAGCATGGATTTATAAATGGAAGTTCATGCTTGACTAATCTAACAGCATTTTGTGATGAACTAACAGAGCAGGTTGATGAAGGGAATGCAGTGGATGTTGTTTATATGGATTTTAAGGAAACGTTTGACAAGGTACCACATAAAAGGGCGGTTAACAAAATTGAGGTTCGTGGTATAGGAGGGTCAGTGTCCAATTGGATAGAAAATTGGTTTAAGGACAGAAAACAGCGAGTCTTATTAAATGGTTATTTGTCAGACCGGAGGATAGTCGACAGTGGTGTTCCCCAAGGGTCAGTGCTAGAACCACTGCTTTTTTTGCTCAAGGTAATTGACTTGGATCTTGGAATACAGAGTAGAATCTCAAAATATGCCGATGACACCAAACTTGGAGGAGCGGCAAACAGTGAGGATGATATGAACTGCCTGCAACAGGACAGTGATGGGCTAGCAGAATGGGCAGACAGGTGGCAGATGGAATTTAATAGTGACAAGTGTGAGGTGATGTATTTTGGCATAAGGAATAGGGAGAGGCAATATATACTTAATGGCACAGTTCTAAAGAGTGTGCTGGAATAGAGGGACTTGGGGTTCATGTGCATCAATCTTTGAAGGTGGCAAGACATATTGCGAGAGTGGTTCGCAAAGCATATGGGATCTTGGGCTTTATAAATAGAGGCATTGAATACAAAAGCAGGAAAGTTATGCTGAACCATTATAAAACTCTGGTTAGGCCCCAATTGGAGTGTTGCTTCCAGTTCTGCTCAGCAGACTTTAGAAAGAATGTGAGGGTCCTTGAGATGACGCAGAGGCGATTTACCAGAATGGATCCAGGGATGGGGGATTTTAGTTACAAGGTTAGGTTGGAAAAGCTAGGATTATTCTGCCTTTCTCAAAGGAGATTGAGTGGAGAATTGATAGAGATTTAAAGTACCTCCAGAGAACAGGCCATCCTGGACTGGGTATTGTGTAATGAGAAAGGATTAGTTAACAATCTTGTTGTGTGGGGTCCCTTGGGGAAGTGCGCCCATAATATGATAAAATTCTTCATTAAGATGGAGAGTGAGAGAGTTGATTCCGAGACTCGGTTCCTGAATCTAAACAAAGGAAACTATGAAGGTATGAGGCGCGAGTTGGCTATGATAGATTGGGGAATGTTACTTAAAGGGTTGACAGTGGATAGGCAATGGCTAGCATTTAAAGAGCGCATGGATTAATTACAACAATTGTTCATTCCTGTCTGTGCAAAAGTAAAACAGGAAGGGTGGCTCAACTGTGGCTTACAAAAGAAATTAAGGAAAGTATTAGATCCAAGGAGGAGAAATATAAAATGGCCAGAACAAGCAGCAAACCTGAAAATTGGGAGCAGTTTGGAATTTAGCAGAGGAGGACAAAAGGATTGATTAAGAAGGGGGAAATAGAGTATGACAGTAAGCTAGCAGAGAACATAAAAACTGACTGTAAAAGCTTCTATAGATATGTGTCGAGAAAAAGATTAGTGAAGACAAATGTGGGCCCCTTACAGTCAGAAACGGGGGAATTTATAATGGGGAACAAAGAAATGGCAGACCTATTAAATACATACTTTGGATCTGTCTGCACAAAGGAGGATACAAATTATCTCCCAGAAATGTTGGGGAACATTGGGTCTAGTGAGAAGGAGGAACTGTATGAAATCAGTATTAGTAGGGAATGTTTGGGAAATTGATGGGATTGAAGGCCGATAAATCCCCAGGGCCTGATAATCTACATCCCAGAGTACTTAAGGAAGTGGCCCTTGAAATAGCAGATGCATTTCTGGTCTTTTTTCAAAATTCTATCGACTCTGGAACAGTTCCAATGGATTGGACGGTAGTTAATGTAACTCCACTATTTAAAAAAAGAGGCAGAAAGAAAACAGCGAATTATAATACGGTTAGCGAGGCCTGGACAACGTATGCCAGCCAAGAGCGATGTCTCAATTCATTCCATCTTCGCTGCCTTCGGAGAATACTTGGCATCAGGTGGCAGGACTAGATCTCCAACACAGAAGTCCTTGAAGCAGCCAACACCCCCAGCTTATACACACTACTGAGTCAGCGGCACCTGAGATGGCTTTGCCCTGTGAGCCGCATGGAAGATGGCAGGATCCCCAAATACACATTGTACAGCGAGCTCGCCACTGGTATCAGACCCACCGGCCGTTCATGTCTCCGCTATAAAGACGTCTGCAAACGCGACATGAAATCGTGTGACATTGATCACAAGTCGTGGGAGTCAATTGCCAGCATTCACCAGAGCTGGCGGGCAGCCATAAAGACAGGGCTAAATTGTGGCGAGTCCAAGAGACTTAGTAGTTGGCAGGAAAAAAGACAGAGGCGCAAGGGGAGAGCCAACTGTGCAACAGCCCCGACAAACAAATTTCTCTGCAGCACCTGTGGAAGAGCCTGTCACTCCAGAATTGGCCTTTATAGCCACTCCAGGCGCTGCTTCACAAACCACTGACCACCTCCAGGCGCGTATCCATTGTCTCTCGAGATAAGGAGGCCCAAAAGAAGCCTGACATCAGTCGTGGGGAAAATGCTGGAGTCCATTATAAAATATGTTGTAGCAGAGTGCAATAATAACTCGTCTCCACTCCTAGTATTTCTAAATCCCACACATTCACTTTAATGTGAACAATTATTTCCTGTTGTGTCTCTCTCAGATTTGTAAACTTCACTGTATTGGAGTGAGGTGACATCTATTGGCGGGAAGCAAGAACTGCAATCAAGTAGCAGAAACTCCACAGTCTGTCAGGGTTGAAGAAACATTGCAATGTGAGGATACAGCAAAGTGGTTTGATTGGGTAGATGGAGACATGATTCCACTTGTGGTGGTGTCTGAAACAAAGGCCATAAATACAAAATTGTCATTAATAAAAGAAATGAGGAATTCATGAAAAATGTGGTAACGTAGTGAATGGTTAGAATGTGGATAGAATAGAAAGTGAGATTGGATGGACAGAAGCAGTCTGAAAGGATGGCTGAAACAAAAGGTGAGTGCCCTGAAACGTTAACTGTGTTTCTCACAGCACAGATGCTGCCAGAGCTGCTGAACATTTCCAGCACTTTCTGTTTTTATTTCAGCATTTGCAGGATGTTGCTTTGATCTGAAAAAGAATGGATGATTGGCTGGGGGGTTGCACTGAAATTCCACAGCAGCTAATAAAGCCTGACTTGTCAGTGGCTCGTTGGTTTAGGGGTATGATTCGCGCTTCGGGAGTTTGGTTAATTAACATGCGGGAGATCCTCGATTCAAATCCCAGACGAGCCCTGGTCTGCTGGCATTTTTAGATTAAGGTTATCTATTGGTTTCAGCCTTGCAGAAGGTGGAATTGACTTCCATACGGAGCTGGCTTGAGGACAAGACAACTGGATTCAAAGAGCTTGTCGACAAAATTGCAATTAACTAAATGTACAGATAGCCAACTGGGAAGATAAAGTTGTTGCTGTAATTGTGACCTGACTCCAAAAACAACAGGACTGGAATGGAATGGAATTCTTCAGTGTTTCTGTTGTTTGGCTTGCATTGACTCATCGATTTTCCTGTTTTTCACTTTGTCGATGCCTTTGAATAATTGTGGATCCTTCTTCAGGGTGTTTTCTTTCACCAGGTAGTTCTGACCTCTGATGATGTTGATTGTAATCAGCTTCAATTCGCTGATAGTTTTGGAAGTGAGCAGATTTCCTTTGCTTGAGTCTACAACATGGACCTCAGTCTGACATGTGGACCCATGGGAGGATTTGAATGCCATCCCTGCGTTGGAGTTGCATCCATCCAATAAGAGACCGAGTAGAAGTGACAGTTCTGTCAGTCGAATATGAGACTTTTAATGGCAGGGTTGTGAGTTTGAGTGCCATTCTGTTTTTCCCTTTTTTAAAGCTTCATGAGCAGAGAGTACAGGGAGTGTTTGAAATGAGCAACTCTCGCTTTGATTCAGGACTCTTACCTCTCAGCAGCATCTCACTATGAAAGATTGAATTTGATCTCATTTCATTCTCAGCTCGCGGTCTGTGCGGCTCAGTGGCACTTCTGGCTGTCTCCCGCTTCACAATCCATCAGTACTGAGAAAGCAATGGGGAATATTACTCACATGTTTTGTTCTTTAATTTTTTGGAAAACTTGAATGTATGTATTTTCTTCCAAAACAAGGACTCCAAGCCACTGTTAATGTAGGGCTGAAATAGCTCAGTTGGGAGAACATTAGATTGAAGATCTAAAAGTTCCTGGTTCAATCCCGAATTTCAGCAATTTCGCTTCCTTATGCGTCCCTTGCCTTGGTTCTGATTTTCCAGTTGCACAATTTACTTTGAAATTATTTACCAAGCACCAGTGGATTGAATTTGAGAAACAACACAGAGTCATTTACAATTTAGAAGGTGGTCGTTTGGCCTATCACGTCCATGCTGGCTCTCCCCGGAGCAATCTAGTCAGTTCCACTCACCAGCTCGATCCCTTTCCTCCTGCAAGTTTCTTTCCTTCAAGTATCCATCTAATTTCCTTTTCAAATCATTGATTGTCTCTGCTTCCACCACACTCGTGGGCCAAGTCATTACCACCCACAACATAAGAAAGTTCCACCTCATCAAGGATGGGAAATACTTACATCTTCTATATTTGCTTATTCTCTATTTCTATGAGAATAGACTGACAGTCAACATGAAAGGAAACCCAAACATCTTCGAGCAGCATGTAAATGATAAGTGGGTAGTAAGAGGTTGAGTCGGGCCTATTAGGGACAAAAAGGATAATATAAGCTTAGAGGTGCAGGGCAATGTTAAGCTACTTAATGAGTACTTTGTATCAGTGATCACTAAGGAAGTGGAATTTGACAAAATATCAGTCGAGGTGAAGAGAGTAGAGTCAATGGAGAGGGTACAAATTGAGAGAGGGAGGTACTAAAAAGGCTGGCTGTGCTTCGGGTAGATAAATCACCTGGTCTGGATGGCTGGCATCCCAGGTTGCGAAAGGAAAAGCTGATGCAGATAATGGAAGAGTTTGCCATAATCTTCCAATCTTCCCTGGATACGGGGGAGGTGCCAGGAGTAAACAGTGGCAAATGCGATGCCCTTATTCAAGAAAGGGTGTAAGGACAGTCCGGCTAACTACAGGCTAGTTAGATTAACAGCAGCGGTGGGTAAGGTTTTAGAAAGAATAATCAGGGTAAAAAATCAACAGTCACTTGGAGAGGTTTGAGTTAATTAACTAGAGTGAGCATGGATTTATAAATGGGAGTTCATGCTTGACTAATCTAACTGCATTTTTTGATGAACTAACAGAGCAGCTTGATGAAGGGAATGCAGTGGATGTTGTTTATATGGATTTTAAGGAAGCGTTTGACAAGGTACCACATAAAAGTGGGGTTTACAAAATTGAGGTTCGTGGTATAGGAGGGTCAGTGTCCAATTGGATAGAAAATTGGTTTAAGGACAGAAAACAGGGAGTCTTATGAAATGATTCTTTGTCAGACTGGAGCATAGTCGACAGTGGTGTTCCCCAAGGGTCAGTGCTAGAACCACTGCTTTTTTTGCTAAAGATAAATGACTTGGAGCTTGGAATATTGAGTAGAATCTCAAAATATCCCGATGACAACAAACTTGGAGGAGTGGCAAACAGTGAGGATGATATGAACTGCCTGCAACAGGACAATGATAGGCTAGCAGAATGGGCAGACAGGTGGCAGATGGAATTTAATAATGACAAGTGTGAGGTGATGTATTTTGGCATAAGGAATAGGGAGATGCAATATTTACTTAATGGCACAGTTCTAAAGTGTGTGTTGGAATAGAGGGACTTGGGGTTCATGTGCATCAATCTTTGAAGGAGGCAAGACATATTGCGAGTGGTTAGCAAAGCATATGGGATCTTGGGCTTGAAAAAAAGAGGCATTGAGTACAAAGCAGGGAAGTTATGCTGAACCATTATAAAGCTCTGGTTAGGCCCCAATTGGAGTGTTGCTTCCAGTTTTGCTTACCGCACTTAAGAAAGAATGTGAGCGTCCTTGAGAGGATGCAGAGGAAATTCACCAGAATGGATCCAGGGATGGAGGATTTTAGTTACAAGGTTAGGTTGGAAAAGCTAGGGCTGTTCTGCCTGTATCAAAGGAGAGTGAGGGGAGAATTGATAGATGTGTTTTCGGCTATGAAAGTTTTAAATAAGTTGGCAAGGAAACATTGTTCCCGTTAACTATTGCTACAAGGACTAGGGGACACAGATTGAAGGTTTTGGACAGGAGGTACAGGGGGAATGTGCGCAAGAACTTTCTGACACTGATTGGTGATGATCTGCAACTCGCTGCCCACGAGGGCGGTGGAAATGGAGACAATCGAGGATTACAAAAGGAATTTGAATGGGCACTTGAAGGAAATAATTTTACAGGGCTATGGGGATCGAGCAGACAAGTAATAACCCGTCTCCACTCCTAGTATTTCTAAATCCCACACATTCGCAAAAATGTGAACAATTCTTTCCTGTTGTGTCTTTCTCAGATTTGTCAACTTCACTGTATTGGAGTGAAGTGACATCTACTGGCAAGAAACAAGAACTGCCGTGATGAGATCAGCCATGATTGTATAGAATGGCAGAGCAGGCTCGAGTGGCTGACTTGCCGACTCCGGCTCCTCGTTCTTATGTTCATAGAATCATACAGCACAGAAGGAGGCCATTCGGCCCCATTGTGCCTCTGCTGACTCTCTTACAAAAAGATGCAATTAGTCCAACCCCCTGCCTATTTCCCCATAATCCTGGAGAATTTCACTTTGAAATATTTGTCCAATTCCTTTATGAAAGTTATAATTGAATCTGTTTCCACCACCCTGTCAGACAATTCATTCCAAATCCGAATCAGTTACTGGGTAAAAAGATCTCTCCTCACCTCCCCTTGACATTTTTGGCCAATTATTTTAAATCTGTGTCCTCTGGTTACTGACCCCCAGGACAGTGGAAACAGTTTCTCCCTCTCTACCCTATAAAAAACTTTCATGATTCTGAACACCTCTATTAAATCTTCCCTTAACATTCCCTACTCTGAGGAGAACAATCCCAGCTTCACCAGCCTGTCCAGAGAACTGACACCCCTCATCTCTGGTATCATTCTAGTAAATCTCCTCTGAACTGTCTCAGAAGCTTTGATGTCCTTTCCAAAGCCTGGTGCCCAGAACTGGACACATTACTCGAGCTGAGATCGAGCCAGCGACGCCCACATCCCACGAACGAATAAAAAAACGCTCCCTAACCAATCCCCAATTCTTAAGCATTTATCGACGCTCCCTGCCCAGTCCCCAAATGAGTTCCGAAGAAGGGTCACTGACCCGAAACGTTAACTCTGCTTCTCTTTCCACAGATGCTGCCAGACCTACTGAGTGAATCCAGCATTTCTTGTTTTTGTGACAGACGCTTCCTGACCAGTACCCAAATCTTATTCATTTAGAGACGCTCCCTGCCCAGTCCCCCAATTCTTATCCATTTGCAGACGCTCCCTGCCCAGTCCCCAATTCTTATCCATTTACAGACGCTCCCTGACCAGTACCCAAATTTTATTCATTTAGAGACGCTCCCTGCCCAGTCCCAATTCTTATCCATTTGTAGACGCCGTTTCGGGAAGCCTCACCGGGAAAAGCTTCACCACCGCCATCCGCAGGGATACTGATGGGATTGTTCCATCTTATTGTGGCCCTGAGGCCCAGCTCCAGCTGTGTGAGCCCGCAAAGTCTTCTCGCACTTTGTGAATATCCTGCTCCAACTCCGAACCCGCAGCTCTTGCTGCTGACAAAGCTCTCTACCGCGCCTGCGCGCTCCGCTCCTGTCACAGATAGGGCGGATTCTAGGCCGCTGAGCATTCTGGGTAACACACCTGTCATTAATGCTATTCTTTCAGCTGAAAGGTTTTATTACGTACATTTCATGACCTGGAATCGTCGTGAGTGTTTTATTTTGCACCTGTCAATGCCTGGGAGGATAGAGTCAGCTTCACTTTGTAGCCATGAGTTTCTGGTGTGAGAAAGTGGTGTTTAACTCAGCATATTTCAGTTTTTGGTCTGTGACTGTGGGTATTATTCAGTACTTGTTTGTTTCTGCTCTTGCTCTGTGAGTTTCACCACATATCTTTCAACAACTTGCATGTGAGCATCAGCTTTTGTCTATATCTATCCGTTTCTGAGAAGTGAGAAAGGGTTTGATTCTATCCCTATCAGTTTCTGTTACATGCATGTGTCTTTAATCTGCACCTCCTCTGAGTGTGTCTTCGTCTCTGTACTTGCAGGTGAATATGTGTTTTGCTTTGTATCTCTCAGTCTTTGAAGTGTGAGCCTGGTTTGTACCTAGTTTCCTTTGTACCTTTCAGTTGGGATATGAAAGAAAGATTTTTACACGTTACCTGCCAACTGCTGCTACGTGACTGTGGGTTTCACACTGTATTTGTCAATTTCTTGTCTGGTAATGCGAAGTTTACAGTGTACCTGTCAGTTTCTTGTATGTGAGTGTTGATTTCACTCTGAAAAGAATCATAGATCATAGAATAGTTGCAGAACAAAAGGAAGCCATTCAGCTCATTGTGCTTGTGCTGCTTCTGTGCACGAGCAACTCAGCTCATGCCACAGACTCATGTCTTCCATGAAAACATGCAATTTTTCCACTTCAGATAATTATCTTATACCATTTTGAAAGCCATGGTTGAATCAGCCTCCATCACACTCTCAAGCAGTGCATATCAGATCTTAACCACTCGCTGTGCAAAATAAGTTTTTCCTCATGTTGCCTTTGGTTCTTTTGCCATTCACCTTAAATCGGTGTCCTCAGGTTACAGAGCCGTGAATAATATTCCCCATTGCTTTCTCAGCACTGATGGATTGTGAAGCAGGAGACAGCCAGAAGTCCCACTGAGCCGCAATGACCCCGAGCTGGGAATTAAATGAGATGAAGTTCAATCTTTCACAGCGAGATGCTGCAGAGAGATGAGCCCCGAATCAAAGTGAGACTTTCTCATACTTTTGCTGAATTTCATTTCAAACACTCCTTGTACTCTCTGCTAATGAAGCCTTAAAAAAGGGAAACACAAAATGGCACTCAAACTCACCACCCTGAAATTAAAAGTTTAATGTTTGACTGACTGAACTGTCACTTCTACTCGGTCTCTTATTGGATGGATGCAACTGTATTCTCCAACGCAGGGGTGGCATTCAAATCCTCCCATGGGTCCACATGTCAGACTGAGTTCCATGTTGTAGACTCAAGCAAAGGAAATCTGTTCAGTTCCAAAACTATCAGTGAGTTGAAGCTCATTACGATCATCATCATCAGAGGTCAGAACTACCTGGTGAAAGAAGACAATCTGAAGAAGGATCCACAATTATTCAATGGCATCGACAAAGTGAAAAACAAGAAAATCGATGAGTCAATGCAAGCCAAACAGCAGAAACACTGAAGAATTCCATTCCATTCCAGTCCAGAACCCAGTCCTGTTGTTTTTGGAGTCAGGTCACAATTACTGCAACAACTTTATATTCCCACTTGGCTATCTGTACATTTAGTTTATCAAGCTCTTTGAATCCAGCTCTCTGGTCCTCAAGCAGGCTCCATATGGAAATCAATTCCGCCTTCTGCAAGGCTGAAACCAATCAATGAACTTAAACTAAAAATGCCAAAGAAGAAGGGCTTGTCCAGGATTTGATCCCAGGATCTCTCACACATTAATTAATCACTCACCCTAAGCAAGAATCATACCCCTAGATCAACATGCCCCTGATAGCAGAACTTCCTTTTAGCTCCTGTGGAATTTCACTGGCAGCCAAAGCCGATCATCCATTTTTTTTTCAGAGCAAAGCAACATCTTGCAAATTCTGAAATAAAAACAGAAAGTGTTGGAAATGTTCAGAAATTCTGGCAGCATCTGTGGAGAGAGAAACAGAGTTCACCTTTCAGGGCGTTTTCCTTTTGTTTGAGCCATCCTTTCACACTGCTTCTGTCCACCCAATCTCACTTTCTATTCTATCTAGATTCCACCCACTCACTACCTAAATACAGTTATCATGAATTCCTCATATCTTTTAATAATGACAATTTTATACTTCTGGCCTTTGCTTTGGACTCCACCACCAGTGGAATCATGTCTCCATCAACCCAATCAAACCCATTCACTATTTCCTCACATTGCAATGTTTCTTTCACCCTGACAGACGATGGAATTTCTGCTGCTTGATTGCAGTTCTTGCTTCCTGCCAGTAGTTGTCACCTCACTCCAGTACAGTGAAGGTGACAAATCTGAGAGCACACAACAAGAAGTAATTGTTCACGTTGTTCATTGTTCAGTGAACAGGTCCCTCTATTCCTGCACACTCTTTAGAACTGTGCCATTAAGTATATATTGCCTCTCCCTATTCCTTCTGCTAAAATGCATCACCTCACACTAGTCACTATTAAAATCCATCTGCACCTGTCTGCCCATTCTGCTAGCCTATCACTGTCTTGTTGCAGGTGGTTCATTTCATCCTCACTGTTTGCCACTTCTCCAAGTTTGGTGTTATCGGCATATTTTGTGATTCTACTCTATATTCCAAGATCCAAGTCATTTTTCTGTCGCAAGTAAAAAGCAGTGGTTCCAGCAGTGAACCTTGGGGAACAGCATTGTCGACAACCTTCCAGTCTGAGAATGAATCATTTATTACGACTTGCTGTTTTCTGTCCTTAAGCCAATTTTCTATCCAATTGGACACTGACCCTCCTATTCCATGAACCTCAATGTTGTTAATCACCCTTTTATGTGTCGTTTCTTAAAATCCATATAAACAACATCCACTGCATGCCCTTCATAAACCTTCTCTGTTAGTTCATCAAAAAATGCAGTTAGATTAGTCAAGCATGAACTCCCATTTATAAATCCATGCTCACTCTCCTGAATTAACTCAAACCTCTCCAAGTGACTGTTGATTTTTTCCCTGATTGTTCTTTCTAAAACCTTACCCACCACTGCTGTTAATCTAACTGGCCTGTAGTTAGCCGGACTGTCCTTCCACCCTTTCTTGAATAAGGGTGTCACATTTGCAACTGTTTAATCCTCTGACACCTCCCCCGTATCCAGGGAAGATTGGAAGATTATAGAAAGCCTTTCTGTTATCTGCATCCACATTTCCTTTCGCAATCTGGGATGAAAGCCATCCGGACCAGGTAATTTATCTTCCTGAAGCATAACCAGCCTTTTCAGTACCTCCCTCTCTCAATTTGTACCCTCTCCATTGCCTCTCCACTCTCCACTTCTACTGATATTTTGTCAAATTCCACTTCCTTAGTGATCATTGATACAAGGTACGTATTAACTAGATTAACATTGCCCTGTAGCTCTAAGTATATATTACCCTCTTTGTCCCTAATGGGGCCCACTTCACCGCCGACTACCTGCTTATTATTTATATACTGCTCGAAGATTTTTGGGTTCCCTTTCATGTTGACTGCCATTCTATTCTCGTAGAGATAGGGAATAAGCTAAATATAGAAGATATAAATATTTCCCATCCTTGGGTGAGGTGGAATTTTTTTATGCTGTGAGTGGTAATGTCCTGACCCACGAGTGTGGTGGAAGTAGAGACAATCAATGATTTGAAAAGGAAATTGGATGGATACCTGAAGCAAAGGAACTTGCAGGAGGAAAGGGATCGAGCAGGTGAGTGGAACTGAGTAGCTGGCTCCGATAATTGCTGCAGTCACTGCGATCCCCCTTAATTTTGTACAAGGTGACAATGTTTGCATCACGCATGTTTTGAGCCCTTGTTGAGCTCGACTATGGAGGGCTCACTGTCCAGTTCCTCCATGACAGGGAAGTCTGGAATGGCACTGAGAGCTACTTCAATGACAATGTTCTCCGTTATGTAGAGTTCAAGATAATGCTCCACTCACCTTTCCATCTGCTTGTTAGGTTCAGTGATGATCACCCCTCTCTTTGTCTTCAAAAGGTGCTGATTTAGTTACTACTGGGCCCATTGCTTTCTTAATTCCTTCATACATCCCTCTCGCATCCCCGGATTCATCAGCAGAGTTTTAACCAGTATTGATTGGTGCAGTGCCGAGCAGTCTGCAGAGACTTGTTTCTGGCAGCTCTGAGAGCATTTAAATGTTGTTTGCTGGGGAATTGTTTGTAGTTCATGAGGGCTCTCCTCTTAGTTGCAGTAACTGACTCAATTTCAGTCCAATAAGCCTCAAACCAGTCAGCATTCCTCCCATCTCTTTTCCTATACACAGTGAGTGCAGAGTTATAGATGGTGGTGTGCAGATGATTCCACTTTGACACTGCACTGAGGCCTTGAGCATTGTTGTCTGAAAGAGCCTGATCGAGGATGTTGAGGAACTCCTGGGTCCTTTCTGGGTCAGTGGTTCGGCAAGTGTTGATCAGAAGACGAGCTTTCATCATGGATGGATGAAGCTTCCTTGGCTGAAGCCTGACCTTGCTACACACCAGGGAGTGGTCAGTGTCACAGTCAGTGCTGTGATAACTGCGAGTGATGAGGACACTGCTGAGGGTGGTATGTCTGGTGAAGATAAGGTCTAGCTGGTGCCAATGGCATGATCTCGGATGTCTCCAGGACACCTTGTAGCACAGCTTGACCTGGAAGTAGCTGTTCATCACACAGAATCCATGGTGACAGCATAGCTCCAGCAACCTCTGTCCATTTTCGTTCATCTTGCCAATCCCCTGGTGCCCTATGCACATTGGCAAAGCTCTGTAGTCAGTACCCAAGCTTGTGTTGAAGCCTCCTAGAAGGTACAGTCTCTCAGTGCTGGGAATTTTACTGATGGCAGTGTCAAGTGTCACATAGAATTGATCCTTGACATCTGGGGTGGAGGTGAGTGTCGGGACATAGATGCACATGAGATTAACTGGGCCAACACTTGTTGACAAGTGAAGAGTAAGAAGTCTCTCTGAGCCTACTGTGGGTGGTTCACTCATCTGAAGTGGCGTGTATTTTACTGTGAAACCCACTCCATGCTCACGACCTGCCTCTTGGGCTTTCCCCTGCCAGAAGAAGGTGTAGTGTTTCTCTTTGAGGGATCCACTTTGGACGAGTCTAGTTTCTTGCAGCACAGCAATGTCCACATTGAGCCTTGTGAGTTCTTTGTCAATCACAGCTGTCTTGTGTGTGTCATCAACCTGCAGAAGGTTGTCGGCAAGGCCAGGACACATGGTCCTCACATTCCAGCTTGTGATGCAAAGGACTGGTGTCTTCTTTGTTAAGTTTGTTTTTCTTGGTGCATAGATTATCAATGCGCCTGTTCAGAGATGACTCTCTAAGCTCCAAGCACCCATTGAAGCAAGCAGGTCGTGCCTTCACAGCACCTAACTGACTGGGGGCTGCCCAGCTTGGAGTGAATGGTAGCTATCCAATGAGACACTAAGAGCTCTCCCACTGTCCGAAGTAACCCCTGGCGCTCATACTCTACACCAATTGAATGAGAGCTTATAATCAGTAACTGTTTATTCCCGGGTTGTGCTCATGTTTAACCACGAAGCTGGAGTGTCCTCTCCAGGGCAAAGGCCTGGGCAAACAGTATGGAGACCCTGAGCATCAGGACCCCCTCTCAGCATTGCTAGTATTGTCCAAAGGAAAGGAAAAACCAGTACCGATTGTTACCAGCTCTGATGTAGGAGTTGCTGGAAAACTGCCTGATAAGTCACAGATAACCGCCTCCAGGACTCCACTCCAGATTTACTCTCCAGGTTTACTCCCTCAGCCTTCTTATTTATTTATTTAGAGATACAGTACTGAAACAGGTCCTTCCAGCACACCGAGTCTGTACCGACCATCAACCACCCATTTATACTAATCCTACATTAATCCCATATTCCTACCACATCCCCTCAATTCCCCTACCACCGACCTGCACTAGGGGCAATTTACAATGGCCAATTTACCTATCAACCTGCAAGTCTTTGGCTGTGGGAGGAAACCAGAGCACCCGGCAGAAACCCACGTAGTCACAGGGAGAACTTGTAAACTCTGCACAGGCAGTACCCAGAATCGAACGCGGGTCACTAGAGGTGTGAGGCTGCGGTGCTAACCACTGCGCCTTCGCGAGACACCCCTTGAGAAGTGAGACTTTTTGCCCAGAGAAGGGGCTCTGTTTCTTGTCATCAGGATGGAACCACACACCAGTGGGCCTGTATGACATGCACAAGGATATCACACACTGCCCCATCTCTGGTCCAGATCAGAGTCAGACACTGAACAGATTGCAACCCACAAGGACATCACAACCTTCCCGCTCTCTGGGACAGGTCAGTGTGATACACCAAACAAACAGCACCCCACAGGGACCTCATAAATGCCACGTCCCTGTGACAGATCAAGGTCAGACACTGCAAATATTGCAACCAGAGGAACGTCACAAATTGCCCCATCCCTCGGACAGCTCGGGGTCTGACATTGAACATATTGCAACAACAAGGACATTACTGTATAACTCCCTCCATTCTGAAAAACAAGCATTCACCCTACTTTTTACCCTGCAGCCAATTTTGGATCCACACTGCCACTGCCTCTTTCATCCCATCTGCTTGAATTTTGTTAACAAGTCATAGAGAGATGCAAACCTGAAATAGGCCCTACGGCCCACTGAGTCTGTGCTGACCAACCACGACCCATTATTAGTAATCCTACACCATAATCCCATATTCCCTACCACATCCCCACCATTCTCTTACCTACACTAGGAGCAATTTACAACAGCCAATTTATCTATCAACCTGCAGTCTTTGCTTGTGGGAGGAAACCAGAGCACCCAGCAGAAACACACACAGTCACAGGGAGAACTTGCAAACTCTGCACAGTCAGTACCCAGAACTGAACCTGGGTTGCGAGAGCAGTGAGGTTGCAGTGCCAACCACTGTGCCATTGTGCTGCCCCAAGTCTAGTTTATGGTACCTTTTCAAACACAATTTTGATGTCCAGACACGTACCATCAACCTCACCACCCTCGTCAACTCTCTCTGAAACTTCATCAAAGAAATTAATTCAGTAATTATTTCAGACACAATCTTCTGTTAACCAATCTGTACTGGCTGTCATTTATTAGCCCATGTTCTACCAAGTGACAGTTAATTTCCTCCTGGATAATTGTCTCTAAAAGTTTCCCCACCACTGACATTAGACTAATTGGTCTGTAGTTCCTGGTTTATCTCTCTTCTTAAACAGGGCTGTAATATTCACAACCCTTGCAGACTTATCTTTTAATTCTGGAAAGTCTATTGCAGACAATCACTTTGGGCATGACTTTAACCAATTAAAGCAACAGGATACTTGATTAATAAGTCCAGAACTTTTATTGAGAGTAAAATAGTACTTAATAATTGAAAGTAAAATTATACTTAACAAACTTGGGGAATATAACTTTACAGCTCGAGGGACTGGTCGAGCTTGGTCTCAGAGCGTCACGGTCCTCTTTGTCCAGCCGAGATCCCTCATCAGGTGGAGAACTTGGCTGATGATCTGAGCCTTTACCCCTGAGATCTTCTAGTGTTCCTGCACACTGAAACCTTACAAGATCCCCACTTTTAACCCCTGGATGGCCATCACACCACCATGTAAAATAATAATTGGTCCTAGCTGTTGCTAGGTACATTTAATTAGTTCTTAATAATGTCTTCCACTAACAGTCACCTGTCCTCAGAATCTCAGACATGAGTACAATGGAGTGGTTTCACACTGTCTCCCAATCTGATCTGAAACAAGTTTCCTGTTCATTAAATCAAGACTCTTGAAGGTCACGATGTACCATACCATGGGTTTTATCAGGGGTCTGAGAAAGGTCCATTGTTTGAATACATTTAGCTGAAACTGTCCTTTCCCACACAGACACAGAAACTCACAGTAATTAGATTGAACTAACTTTAAATGAAAACCCATTCTCTCTAAAATGTTTATTGATTCATTAATTGTAACTCAATCAAGGTTCATTACTTTTACAATCATCTGTTTCAGGATGGGTAGCTACTCATTAATTATACAGGATAGAAACGTTAGTACTGAACACAAAATGGTTCCTTTGGTCATGTGTTAATTATAAAATGGCTTTCTTAACGTTGTTAGTTATGACAATGGATACATGATAAAAATGGTCAAGTTAAACTGAGATCGAACTACCCAAGCTTACCTCCATCCTCCAGTCCTCTGGCATCATTCCCATATTCAAGGAAGATTGAAAGATTGTGGTTCGAGTCTCCGCTATTTCCACCCTGACTTCCCTCAGCAACCCAGGATGCAGCCCATCCAGACCGGGTGACCTTTCTACTGTGAGCACTGCTAACCTTGTAATTGTCTCCTCTTTATCTATTTTCATCCCCTCCAAATTCTCCACTTCCTCCTCCTTTCCTGTGACATTTGCAGCACCCGTTTGTTTTGTGATGACAGATGAAATGTACTTAATTAGTACCTCAGCCACACCCTCTGCCTCCACAGGATCTCCTAATTGACCCACCCTTTCATTGACTGTCCATATGTTTAGTAAAAGACTTCAGTGTTCCCAGTTATGTGACCTGCTAATCTTTTCTCATACATTCTCTTGCTGATCTCATTTCCTTTTTCAGCTCTCCTCTGCACTTTCTGTATTCTGCTTGTTTCTCTACTGCATATGAATCCTCACATGATTTTTCAGTGAATGGTTTTTGAACTATTTTGTTAAAGGATTTAGTTTTGTAAATTTCTCCCTAGCTCCCCTCATGGTCAGGCAGAAAGTTTAACTGCTGTGTTTTCAAACAGCAACAGCTTTATTTGAAAAGCCATTGTGACAGGATTCCGGGTTTTAATCCAGTCACAAATCTGGTTCTGATGTCTTGTGGCTCCAGCTGTCACATGACCTGTCAGAGGATGACCTCATAATTGACCCAGTCATGGAGATGTGGGTTGATGTTTAAATTGCTTCAAAATAATTTTCCAGAAGGACAATTAAAATGAATCGATATATAAAAGGTAGATTTTGTGAATTTGTGCTCCCAGTGGAAATTCCTGCAGAGTCTACTGGTTTTCATATCCCCAATTCCCCACAGGAAGCTCTGTGCTCGGAGTCTGTATTCCTTCCATCAACATTGTACAGAATCATTTCTTGGGAGACCCCAGTGTGAATTGTAGACAGGTGGGCCAGTTTTAACTTTCAAAGTAACACAGAAGCAAAATACTGCAGATACTGGAAATCTGAAATAAAAACAGAAAATGCTGGAAATATTCAGCAGGTCTGGGAGCATCTGTGGAGAGAGAGACAGAGTTAACGTTTCAGATCTGTGACCTTTCATCAGAACTGAGCTGAAATTGTCTGAGGGACTGAGATTGTGGAATCAATTTCAGGGTCAAAGACATTGTACTTGGTAAGGATAGGAAAATGGAGATTATTAAGTACAGTGCAAAAATATAGATGCTTTTACATTATTTTAATCAAAATTGATTTAAACTTTGTGCTCATGAATCCTATCTTTTGATCACAATGACACTGATAACAATGGAAAAAGCAAGACTTGCATTTCACGACTTTTCAAGTGCAGTCACTCAACAGTACAATAGAGTACTCTACAATAAAGATGTATAAGATTCCCACCACACAACTGCCAGACGATGACCATCCCAAACAAGAGAGAATCTAACCATCTCCCTTTGACATGCAATGGCATTACCATCGCTGAATCCCCCACTATCAACAACCTGGGGGTTACCATTGAGCAGAAACTGAACTGCAGTAGCCATATAAATATTATGGCGACAAGAGCAGGTCAGAGATTAGGAATCCTGCGGCAAGTAACTCACCTCCTGACTCCCCAAAGCCTGTACACTAGTCAGGAGTGTGATGGAATACTCTCCACTTGTCTGGCTGGGTGCAGCTCCAACAATACTCAAGAAACTCAACAGGACAAAGCAGCCCGCTTGATTGGCACCCCATTTACAACATTCATGCCCTCCATCACTGGCACACAGTGGCAGCAGTGTGTACCATCCACAAGATGCAATGCAGCAATGCGCCAAGGCTCCTTAGACAGCACCTTCCAAACCCATGACCTTTATCACCTAGAAGGACAAGGGCAGCAGATGCATGGGAACACCACAACCTGCAAGTTCCCCTCCAAGCCACACACCATCCTGAATTGTAACTGTATCACCGTTCCTTCACTGTTGCTGGGTCAAAATCCTGGAACTCTCTTCATAACAGCAGCACATGGACTGCAGTGGTTCAAGAAGGCAGCTCAGCACCACCTTCTCAAGGCAATTAGGGATGGATAATAAATGCTGGCCGAGCCAGCGACACCCACCTCCCATGAATGAATAAAAAAAATGATAATATCCTGTAATCCTCCAAAGTAGAAAATACAGATGGAAATGGAAAATAATAAAACACAGTCAGCATGGATTTCACAAAGAAAGACTTGATTAACCTTATCTTTGAAAAATCAACAGCAAGAATAATATAGAAGATGTAGAAGAGTTTAAGTTAATAAAGCCTCATCCGTTTATGTGCTTGAACCATCAAATTGTAGGTGAACAAACAAGCACACTAACTGACAGAGCTGCATGTTGTGCTTTCTAGATTACCCTAAAGCAGGGTGTCAATGAGTTAAATCTTCAGGTTGCTGCAACCAGAATAGCCATTGTCCACGATCAGTTTTACTGTTACAAATAAAAGGTGGAATATTCATTGTGAATCTATAGAAGCAGTCTGGTCCTGCACACTGCAGACACATCCACGTCATCACCAACCAGCTCCCAACCAGCTCTCCTAAAATTGGTGCAGTTATTTGACTTTGCCCCATTCGCTCCATGGAATTACTTTTAAAAGATTTTAAATTACAAGCAGTTTTGTTAATGTTCAGCCTTTGAGAAGAAATCATTCCCTGGCCACAGTGGAGAGAGCATTGAATATAAAACAGTAGACTACCAGGTAACACAGTGAAAGCTTATCAGCTAATCTATAATTACTTAGTTTTCTTATTTTTGCTCTTGCTATTTGGTTTTTCATCATTTTCAGCTCCTGACTGTGGATATGATTGTGATTAAATGTGAAAAGATGCACTGTGTCTCAGCCCCGGTATATTGGCTCTTTCTCTGTACAGTGCTGTACACACTCAGATACTGACAGTGTTTCTCCCTCCCTCAACCTTCCAGCCCTGACGGTGCAGAAAGCGCTGCTCAAAGTTACACATTCTGACTGTTGACAGTTGATTAGTGAGAGATTATTAACGTATCCTTCTGCAGCGCTGCCTCGGTTAATAACAGCAGATCAAAGTCACATTTCAGATACAGAAACAGACGCATCAATTATTCACTCTTTCCCAGAGTGAGTGAGGCCGGGACAAGCAGCAACATTCCAGCCCCACACTCTGCAATTACCCAGCACCAGCGGAAAGCAGTGAATACAGATTCAATCAGTGGGTTAATGTCCATTACCGGGATGCAAGATTCCACGGCCCAGGACAAACATCCCCATACACCGAGAACAAGCTCAGGAAAACCCGGGGGAGTTAATATCCCAATCACTGAGCATTCCAGTAACATTGAAGAAGTTCCAGAACTGAGTGAACCTTTCAAAGTACAGAAGTGATGACGAGGTCAAAAAGGTCTGAACAGTTGAGGTGACTGAGCGGTTTCAGCTTCTCTGTTCAGGTTGCAGCTTTCACTGGAGGCATGTGTTTAAATCCCACTTCTGACAACTTGATTTTCAGTTACTTTGCAGAGCTTCCTTGAAGGTTTGAGGTAGAGTAAATACAGAGGAAGTGCTTCTAACTGCTGAACGGTCAATAACCGAAGGTTACAGATTTAAGGTGACTCACAAAACCAGAAGGAACATGAGGAAAAATTCCTTTCTGCAACGTGTGGTTAGGATTTCAGTTATGTGGATAGATTGGAGAAGCTGGGGCTGTTCTCCTTAGAGAGGAGATTTGATAGAGGTGTTCACAATCATGAGGGGTCGTGACAGACCCGATAGAGAGAAACTGTTGGTAGAAGGATTGCGACTCAGGTAAAAGCTGTGGCTCAGTTGGTCACACTCACCTCGAAATCACAAGCTTCTGGGTTCAGATTTCACAGCTGACACTCCAGTGCAGCACTGAGGGTGTTGAAGGTGCTGCCTTTCAAGTGTGATGTTAAACCAAGACCTGGTCTGCATGTTTGGGTGAATGTAAAAGATCCCATGCTGCAATTTCAAACAAGTGAAGAGCAAGTATTTTATTTTTATTGAGAGCTACAGCACTGAAACAGGCCCTTCAGCCCACCTCGTCTGTGCCGACCAACAACCACCCACTTATACTGATCCGACAGTAATCCCATATTCTCTACCTCCACTAGGGGCAATTTACAACAGCCAATTTACCTATCACCTGCAAGGGAGGAAACTGGAGCACCCGGCAAAAACCCACATGGTCACAGGGAGAACTTGCAAACTCTGCACAGGCAATACCCAGAGTCGAACCTGGGTCCTTGGAACTGTGAGGTTGCAGTGCTAACCATTGCACCACCCCTCGTGTTATGATCAATATTTGTCCCTCAATCAGATCAGTTAGACATTATCACATTGCTGTTTGTGAATATCAGCTCCTGCATTTCTGACATTGCAACAGTGATTGCACTTCAAAAGTATTTCATTGCCTACAAAGTGCTTTGATATATCCAGTGGTCTTGAAAGGTGCTACATAAATGCAAGTCTTTTCTTTCTTTATCACAACACATTGCAGTGTAAAAAATGGTTCTTCATGGCACCTCTGGTTCTTCTGCCAATCACCTGATATCTGTGTCCTCTGCTTACAGACCTTTTACCACTGGAAACAGTTTCTCCTTATTTAAAATATTGAAAACCTTCATGATTTTGAACAAATGTGTCAAATCTCTTCTGAATTTTCTCTGCTGCAAGGAGAACAACCCCAGCTTCTCCAATCTCTCCACATAACTGAAATCCCTCACCCTGCTACCATTGTGGTAAATCTCTTTTTTATTCTTTCATGGGATGTGGGCACTGCTGACACAATGTGATTCCTGTCAATGCAGCGGTCCGCTGACATCATCAGACTGTGCCAAGCTGCTCATAGGCACAGCTACATCTTGCCAGGATTAAGTGGCACATGCGTAGGATGATGTCATTGCACAGCGCCAACATCATCGCATATCTGCACCTGGTCCATCTTCGCACATGTACGCTAAAGCGTCATCGGGTATCCAGCCCCTCACTCAGCTAGAGGAAGCGGTTGAATAGGAGACTTTGAGGCTGGAGCTCTCCCCCCTCGGCAACTCGCTCCAGGCCTCGACGCTTCCTCCCCTCAGCCGCTCGCTCCACACCTCGATGCTCCCCTGGACAATTGTTCCCCGCCCGCGTCATCCAGCTCTATGGCCGCTTGCTCTCTGCCCTCCAACCCCTGCTCCAGCCGCTAGCTCTAGGCCGTGCCACTTCCCTCCTCTAGGCCACTCACTACTCGCTCCTCCGTCACACTTTGCAGCCCACCTTACTTCTTCGGGCGGCGCGTGGAGACTGAACAAACGTGGGAGCAAGGAGCCGAGAGAAGGGAAGCAGCGCGGCCTCGAGCTAGTGGCTGGAGGGGAGGGGGGGTGGGGAGTGAGCGAACGACCGGAGAATGGGGTGACATGATCGGGAGACAATCGGCCAGGGAAGTAGTGGGGGGGGAGCAGCGAGGTCTGGAGCGAGCGACTGTGGAGGGTGGAAGCGGCCGGTGCGAAGGAGGGGGAGAAAGCGAGTTGTGCCACCTAGTGGTTGCATTGTCAGCAAACGCAGCCTTTATTGTCCATCCTTAATTGCCCTTGAGAAGGTGGTGGTGAGCCGCCTTTTTGGAGCTGCTGCAGTCCATGTGTTGTACGTAAACCCACAGTGCTGTTAGGAAGTGAGTTCCAAGATTTTGATCCAGTGACAGTGAAGGAATGGTGATATAGTTCCCAGTCAGGACAGTGTGTAACTTGGAGGGGAGCTTGCAGATGTTGGTGTTCCCATTCATCCAATGTCCTTCTCGGTGGTCGAGATTGGGGGTTTGGAAGGTGCTTTCGAAGGAGGCTTGGTGAGTTGCTGCAGTGCATCTTGTCGATGGTACACACTGCTGCCACTGTTCACTGGTGGTGCAGGAAGTGAATATTTAAAGTAGTGGATGGAGTGCTGATCAAGTGATCTGCTTTGTCCTGGATGGTGTTGAGTTTCTTTGGTGTTGTTGGAGCTCCACTCATCCAGGCAAGTGGGGAGTATTACATCACACTCCTGACTTGTGCCTTGTAGATGGTGGACAGGAGGTGAGTTACTTGCAGCAGAATTCCCAGCCTCTGACCTGCTCTTGTAGCTACGGTATTTATATGACTGATCCAATTCAGTTTCTGCTCATTGATAACCCCCCCGGATGTTGATTGTGAAGGATTCAGCAATGGTAATGTCATTGACTGTCAAGGGGAGATGGTTAGATTCACTCTTGTTGGAAAGGGTCATTGCCTGGCATTTTTGTGGCGTGCATGTTACTTGCCACTTATCAGTCCAAGCCCAATCTTGCCCAGGTCTCTCTACATGTGGACACGGACAGCTTCAGTATCTGAGGAGTTACGAATGCAACTGAACATTTTGCAATCATCAGTGAACATTTCCACTTCTGACCTTATGATGGAAGGAAGTTTATTGATGAAGCAACTGAAGACGGTTGGGGCCGAGGACACTACCCTGAGGAACTCCTGAGCGATGTCTGGTACTGAGATGATTGGCCACCAACAACCAGCACCATATTCCTTTGCGCAAGGTATGACTCCAACCAGTGGAGATTTTTCTCCTTGATTGCCATTGACTTCAATTTTGCAAGGGCTCCTTGATGCCCTTGGCAAGAGCAGTCACTGTCACCTCACCTCACCTCCTGAATTCAGCTCTTCTGTCCATATTTGGGCCAAGGCCATAATGAGGTCAGGAACTAAGTGGCCCTGGCGGAACCCAAAATGAGCGTTGGTGAGTAGGTTATGGCTGTGTAAGTGCTGCTTGATAGCACTGTCAACGACACCTTCCATCACTTTACTGATGATCAAGAGGAGGCTGATGGGGCAGGAATTGACCGGGTTGGATTTGTCCTGCCTTTTGTATGCAGAACATACCTGGGCAATTTTCCACATTGCTGGGTAGATGCCAGTGTTGTAGCTTGGCGGGCGGCGTGGCTAGTTCTGGAGCACAAGTCTTCAGCACTGCAGCCAGGATGTTTTCAGTATCCAGAGCCTTCAGCCATTTCTTGATATCATGTGGAGTGAAGTGGATTTAGCTGAAGATTGGCACCTGTGATGCTGGGGACCTCAGGAGGAGGCCGAGATTGATCATCTACTTGGCACTTCTGGCTGAAGATGGTTGCAAATGATTCAACCTTGTATTTTGCACTGATATACTGGTCTCCCTTATCATTAAGGATGGGGATATTTGTGGAGCCTCGTCCTCCTGTTAATTGTTTAATTATCCACCACCATTCAGGACTGGATGTGGCAGGACTGCAGAGCTTTGATCTGATCTGTTGGTTGTGAGATCACTCAGCTTTGTCTATTGCATGCTGCTTCCGCTATCTGACATGCAAGTAATCCTGTGTTGTAGCTTCACTCATTTTTAGGTCTGCTTGGTGCTGCTCCTGACATGCCCTCCTGCACACTTCATTGAAGCACTATTGCTCCCTTGGCTTGATGGTAATGGTAGAGTGAGGGATATGCCAGGCCATGAGGTAACATATTGTGTTTAAATACAATTCTGCTGCTGCTGATGGCCCACAGTGTCTCATGGATGCCCAGTTTTGAGCTGCCAGATCTGTTCATTTCTTCCCTCAAATATAATTGAAAAAAAAATTCTGAAGAAATGCATGAACTAAATAAAAAGGAGAGAGAAATAAATACTGACAAAATAGATGGCAGCATTTGGAAGGTAAAAAGATTTCAGTTTTATTATTGATGAGTGAGAGGAATATATCACACTTTGGGGCTTCTGGAAGTGGATTTACTGATAATCTGGGGAATTGATCGGAAACTGCTTCATACTTGGTGGAACAAATTCCCGCCCTTGGGGTGGAGCCAACAGCTGCATCCGTCCAATAACAGACAGAGTAGAAGTACTGTATCAGGCCTTGTTAGCTCAGTTGGTAGAGCATGAGACTTTTAATCTCAGGGTCTTGGATTTGAGACCCTTGTTGTGTGGTTGTTCTTCCCTTTTTCAGACTTCATCAGCAGAGAGTTCAAGGAGTGTTTGAAATTAAATTCAACAGCATCACCAGATTTCAACTACTCCCCCCCCGCCCCCTCCCAGTGTAGTTGACAGGACTCTCAACCTCTGCCTGCCCCCTTCCCCTCCCTCCCAGAACTGCGACAGGGTTCCCCTTGTCCTCACTTTCCACCCCATCTGCCTCCACATCCAAAGGATCATTCTCCACCATTTCCGCCACCTCCAGCGTGATGCCACCACCAAACGCATCCTCCCATCCCCTGTCAACATTCTGAAGGGACCTTCAGAGAGGGACCAGAGTGGACCCTGGTCCACTCCTCCATTACCCCCCTACCTTGTCCCCTTCCCAAGGCACCTTCCCATGCAATCGCAGGAGATATAATACCTGCCCTTTTCCCTCCTCTCTGCTCATTATCTAAAGCCCCAAACACTCCTTTTAGGTGAAGCAGCGATTTACTTGTACTTCTTTCAATTATGTATACTGTATTCCCTGCTCACAATGCGGTCTCCTCTAAACTGGAGAGACCAAACGCAGATTAGGTGGAACACCTCTGCTCAGGCCGAAAGCATGACCCTGAGCTTCTGGTTGCTTGCCATTTCAACACTCCCCCCTGCTCTCATGTCAACATTTCTGTCTTTGGTCTGCTCCAGTGTTCCAGTTAAAATCAACCCAAGCTCGAGGAGCAGCACCCGACCTTTTGATTCGGCACTCTGCAGCCCTGTGGATTGAACATTGTGTTCAATAACATCAGAGCATGACTGGTGTCAGGCAACCACAAGCATTAACACACTCTTTGCCTTTGTCCCAGGACAGCTTTGTTATTTAATCTCTCCTGCCCTCTGCCCGATCAAACACCTTCCCCTTTGTTCTCTCCCTCATGCCCCTCCCCTTCACTTGTTTAAAACCTAATTCTTTTCTAACCAGTGTCAGTTCTGATGAAAGGTCACAGACCAGCACAGTGGTGCAGTGGTTAGCACTGCCACCTCGCAGCCCCAGGGACCTGGGTTCGATTCCTGGTACTGCCTGTGTGGAGTTTGCAAGTTCTCCCTGTGTCTGCGTGGGTTTTCTCCATGTGTTCCGGTTTCTAGCCAAAAGACTTGCAGGTTGATAGGTAAATTGGCCATTATAAATTGTCACTAGTATAGGTAGGTGGTAGAGAAATATAGGAACAGGTGGGGATGTTTGGTAGGAATACGGGATTAGTGTAGGATTAGTATAAATGGGTGGTTGATGTTCGGCACAGACTTGGTGGGCCGAAGGGCCTGTTTCAGTGCTGTATCTCTAATCTAATCTAACCAGAAATGTTAACTCCGTTTCTCTCACCACAGATGCTGCCAGAGCTATTGAGTATTTCCAGCGCTTTTTGTTTTTATTTCAGATTTCCAGCATCTGCAGTATTTTGCTTTTATTGTGTCAGAAAGTCTTTCCTTGATTCAGGACTCTTACCTCTCTCCAGAATCTCTCTGCTAAAGATTGAACTTTATCTCATTTCACTCACAGCTCAGGGTCAGTGTGGCACAGTGGGACTTCTGGCTGTGTCCCACTTCACAATCCCTCAGTACTGAGAAAACAATGGGGAATATTACTCACATGTTGTGTTCTGTAACTTTTTACAAACACTTTAATGTATATATTGTCTTCCAAAGCAGTGACAGAATGGTGGCTTTAGTGTGTTGTTGAAATAGCTTTGTTGAGTTCGTGCTGAACTAACAGTTAAACAGTTCTTGGTTCAATCCCAGGTTTTGGCACTTTCAACCTCTCCTGTGTCTTTTTCTTTGGCTCCAATTGTCAAGCTGCATGATTTACTCTGAAATTAGCACCAGAGAACCAAGGCACCAGCGAGCATGAGGAGCTGAAATTAGCACAGATCAAATCCACTTAATATTTCTGACTGAAGATGGTTGCAAATGCTTCAGCTTCATCTTTTGCATTGACGTGCTCAGCACCACCATCATTGAGGATGTGAATGTTTTTGGAGCCTCCTCATCTTGTTAGTTATTTAATTATCCACCACCATTCACGACTGAATGTGGCAGGACTGTGGAGCTGTGATCTGATCCTGAGGGAGATATCTGTGCGTGGAATGGCGGGATGTATGGAGAGTGATCCTGAAGAGGGTGTCCGAGCCTGGAGTGGAAGCTTTCCGTGGAGGTGCAGGAGTAGGTCATTCAGCCCCAGTGTTTTATAAAGGTTTAGCATAACTTATTTGCTTTTACTCAATGCCTCTATTAATAAAGCCAAGTGTCCTGTTTGCTCTTCGCAACCTTTTCAAACCTTGATCAAAAAAGATTGGTGTACATTGTCTCATTCTTCCTCCCAAACTGTATCACTTCACAATTTTCTGTGTAAAATTTTATCTGTTGTGTGAAAGCCCATTTTATCAGTGTGTTTAAGTTCCTCTGAAGTGTGTTACTGTCACTGGCATAGGACGAAATTCACGAGCATTCTTTGATGCTATCTCCGTGGAAAGAGCAATCTTACACACTAGCTCAAATTGGGATTTTGTGTGTTTAGTATCTTTTCTCATCCACCAATATAAGCACAAATCTGTCTCACAATGTACGGTCTAAGAATGTGCCAATGTTGCAATGTGGTGATAAATTCTTCAGTGTCACAATGCACTCACCAACTGTTTCACTACTTTTCTGATTTCTGGATCCAAGTTTGTAGCTTTCCGCGATCTCTAGTGGCTTAGGGTTGAGCCTCACTTCAACGAAGAAACGGAAAATTATGATTTAAAGATTACACTGTCAATCATTCACATCTCTGTCTTCTCCTGAACTTCGAGTTCAAATTTGTTTGTGAAGTTGAGTCACACGTTAAGACAGCACAGTCTTTGTCTTTGTGAAGGAAGTGATTTGGGAATGGCTGTTTGAAACTGTCCCTTCTTGCACAGAAATTCAGTGCAAATACTTGATCACTCACAATTTCCTTGAGAGAAATTTGTTCACAATCGAATTCGACACGGAAACTGCCTCAGCATTAATCTCACTGAAGCAGAATGTGACCGTGTTGTATGTTTCAGAATGTTGGTGCCGTTATTTGTCGCTTTTAACCGAGACCGGGACACAGGGAAAGGTTCAACCGAGTTTGGAATATATTATCATTCAGGAGGAAGAAAAATCAACAGGAACCAAATAAGAAAACCCAGTCTCTGGATTTGAGAATCTGTAGATCCGCTTTGGGAAAGTGAATCAGAGCAGAATGAAGGGTGAACTGTCCAACTGCCCAGAAGAGATGAAGACACAGCTCAGTCAACACGTTCCCCTGGTTTATGATGCTGGAACATTCCTCACACAGAAATGATTCAACCCAATGACAAACATTCTTACAGCTGAAAATTTATGCTACTGATTTAAGGACTGTCTCATGTGGTTACCGAGTGACGACGAGAAGATATTAAACTTTGTTCTATTCAATCGAGCTGTGATGAAGTTTGAATTTTTCTCTCTTTTATAAACAGTATTTGAAGGGTCTCGGTAACAATGTTCAGTGTTGATGAGAGTGGGGTCTGGGTGAGAAGCTGCTGAGTGTGACAGGGTCAGGACTGGATGCAGGAAGTTCTCTGACAGTCTCTCTCTCTCTCTCTAATGGGTTTGAGTTGATTTACGACTGGTAGCTTTGATTTTACTTTTCTTATTTAGAGATACAGCCCCTTGGGCCCACCGAGTCTGTGCCAACCAGCAACCACCCATTTATACTAATCCTACATTAATCCCATATTCTCTACCACATCCCCACCATTCTCCAACCACGTACCTACACTCGGGACAATTTACAATGGCCAATTTACCTATCAACCTGCAAGTCTTTTGGAGGTGGGAGGAAACCAGAGCACCCGGCGGAAACCCACACAGACACAGGGAGAACTTGCAAACTCCACACAGGCAGTACCCAGAACTGAATCCTGGTCGCTGGAGCTGTGAGGCTGTGGTGCTAACCATTGCGCCACTGTGCCGCTGTTGGTGTTTTGATAAATGAAGGAAGTTCCCTCCACCCATTTTTTTTTGGACAGACAGTGTGGTATAAGGATGCCTCGGGTTAATGCTGAAGATAGTGGGATCAACCCCTCCCACTGTCAGAGAGATGATGTAACAGTCACATGAGATGAGGTTTGGGAGAAGAGAGAGCAGCACCAAGGATGCTAGCTTAGCAGGCTTGATGAGTGTGTATATAGTATTGTGTAAATTAGAAAGAGTTCTTAGTTCTTTCAGCAGGAACTGTGTCCAGAAAATATCGAGAAACTCACAATTTTATTATTCAGGAGTCGGAACACAGATATTAGTTCCAAGTGACAGTTCTGGGACCAATTAACAAAAAAAGTAGAGAATAATATTACTCACTGATTGAAATCCCCCAGTGAGGAGACAGTTAAACAGGTGATCTGTTGGGGCATCCTTCAATCCAAGGTTCAGCAACATTTAATCTCCCTTTTTGGGGAAATTCTCTGTTATTTGCAACGTTTTTTATCAGCTTTGATGGACGAGTGAAAAAACTGAAAAAATTGAACAGTTCCATCCTTTCTTTTCTTCCTTCTTCTCTTTTCTGCCCCAGATCAATATAATGATGAGAATCCCAATTTAATCTGCTGTTTCTGGTGTTTTATCCATTCCAATCAAAATTTCAACATTCCAATCAAATCTATTTGTTATTCCACAGTGTCTCTCCATGTGTTTTATTCTGTTGTATTCTCTCACAGTCTGTTTGATGATCAATGTTACATCTCACTCTCTGTTCTGGTGAAGATCAGAAGCAGTGATATCTGTTTACACCACCCGACAAGTCGGCCTGAGGCTGTGCCTCGCTGATCATGTGGAGTTAAAGCAATTCTTCCAGTCAGTTAGTTCAGTTGTCATTTCATGAGAAATTCGGTCATCATGACTTCGTCAGTGACCTAATGGTTCAGGTGTCTGAGTGATGTTAATCATGATGTGATGAAATGATTGTATGTTCCAGTCTTTCCGTGGTGGGTTTTCATACTGAGTAGAAACGTGTTGGACATTGTCTGGAAATGTTTCACACCGCTCCATTCCCAACTTCATTTACTGACAGAAGATATATTTCCATCATTACACAGCTGGCTGCACAGCCAGAAGCTGTGCTGAAGGTGACAGCTATGTCAATGCAACTGACAAGGTGGCCGAGAGGTTAAGGCGATGGACTGCTAATCCATTGTGCTCTGCACACGTGGGTTCGAATCCCATCCTTGTCGCTAGTTTATGAACTGTTCAGTGTATTGTTTATGTGGAAAGTCAGCCTCGAAACCTGTTCTTGTCTTTGTCCAGACCGTGATTCCAGAATTTGTTATCCTTTATTAAAATTGAGACAGACAATTGGAATTCTTCACCCAAGCTGCACTGGAATGAAGATCAAATAGGGATCACGAAACGGAGTAGTATTTTTCCTCCCCTCCTTCCTTCCATCTTTACTTTCTCTGGATTTGCACCAAGTGAAAGACAAATGGGAAAAGCAAATGGCGAGGGAGCAGATGCAGAAAATTATCCTTTGGCAAGAAATTTATTTTCAAATCTTCTTGATAGATTAAGTGATAGAGCAATGCTTTGGCAGATGGAGTTTAAAATGAGGGGTCATCTACTACCTACAATAGATCAGAGTGTTTTTTTGTAAGAGGTGAGATGTCAGAAACGGCGGAGGAGCAGAGACCCGAATACTGAATTAATAAAAGCTAGTGGACTGGAAGAAAATAATGTGAAAAGTGAACAGAATCTGAAGATTGACACTGATGTTGCAGTGATATAAAGCTCTGCGCTCCTGAAGTAAATGTCCAAGCCCAGATTGTGGGGAATCTGTGGAGAGTGATTTGGTTTTTATTCATTCTTGGGTGTATCGCTGATAAGGCTAGCATTTATTACCCATTCCTATTGCCGTTGAGAAGGTGGTGGAGAGCTGCCTTCTTGAACTGATGCAGTCCATATGGTGCAGGAACACCCACAGTGCTATTGGGGAGGGAGTTCCAGGATTGTGACCCAACAACAGTGAAGAAATGGCTATATTGTTCCAAGTCAGGATGGTGAGTGACTTGGAGGGGAACCTGCAGGTAGTGAGTTCCCATGCATCTGCTGCCCTTGTCCTTCCAGGTGGTAGTGGTCACGAGTTTGGAAGGTGCTGTTGAAGGATACTTGGCGAGTTGCTGCAGTGCATATGGAGATGGTACACATTGCAGCCACTGTTTACTGGTTGTGGAGGGATTGAATGTTTAAGGTGGCGGGTGAGGTGCCGATCAAGTGCGCTGCTTTGTCCTGGATGGTGTTGAGCTTCATGAGTGTTGTTGAGTGGGATGTATTCCATCACACTCCTGACTTGTGCCTTGTAGATGGTGGACAGGATTTGGGGTGTCAGGAGGTGAGATACTCGCTGCAGAATTCGTAATCTCTGACCTGCGCTTATAGCCACAGCATAGATGTGACTGGTCCAGTTACGTTTCTGGTCAAGATGTTGATGGTGGGGGATTTAACGATGATAATGCTTCTGAATATCAAAAGGTAGATTTTTTTTCTCTCTCATTGGAGATGTTCACTGCTTGGCACTTGTGTGGCCAGAAGGTTGCTTGTCACTTATCAGCTCAAGCCTGAATGTTGTTCAGGTCTTGCTGCTTGCAGGCACAGACTGCTTCAGTATCTGAAGAGTTGTGAGTCATCATCTAACATTCCCACTTCTGACTTATGTTGAAGAGAAAGTCGTCAATGAAACAGCTGGGATGTTTGGGTCTAGGACACTACCCTGAGAAACTCCTGAGGCAATGTCTTGGGCTGAGATGATTGGCCCACACGAACCACAACATCTTGTTTTGGGCGAGGTATGACTTCAACAAGTGGAGAGTTTTCCCCCTGATTCCCATTGACTTCAATTTTGCTGGGGATCCTTGATGCCACACTCACTCAAGGGTAATTACTCTCACCTCTCCTCTGGAATTCCACTCTTTCGTCTCTGCTTGGACCAAGCTGCAATGAGATCATACGAACATAAGATCAGAAGAACTAATAGCAGGAGTAGGCCATTTGGCCCCTCGAGCTTGCTCCGCCATTCAATAGGATCATGGCTGACCTGATCATGACCTCAACCCCACCTTCTTGCCTGCCCACATAACCCTTGGCTCTCTTGTAGATAAAAAGCTTGAAGACATTCAATGACCCAGCCTCCACTGCTCTCTGCTGTAAAGAATTCCAAAGATTAATGACCCTCTGAGAGAAGAAATTCCTTCTTAAATGAAAAACCCCTAAATCTGAAACTGTGTCCCCTAGTTCTAGATTCCACCACAAGGGGAAACATCCTCTCAGCATCTACCCTGTCAAGCCCCCTCAGAATCTTATATGTCTCAATACGTTCTCCTTTCATTTTTCTCAACTCCAATGAGTATCGGTCCATCCTGCTCAGCTTTCCTCATAAGACAACACCTTCATCACAGGAATCAATCCAATGAACCTTCTCTCAACTGCCTCCAATGCAAGTATATCCCTCCTTAAATAAAGAGACAAAAACTGTACACAGTACTCCAGGTGTGGTTTCACCAGCACCATGTACATTTGTAGCAAGACTTCTCTACTTTTATGCTCCATCCCCCTTGCAATAAAGGGTAACATTCCATTTGCCTTCCTAATTATTTGCTGTACCTGCATGGTAACTTTTTGTGATTCATGTACGAGGACACCCAGATCCTTCTACACCGCAGCATTCTGTAATCTCTCACAATTTAAATAATATTTTCCTTTTCTATTCTTCCTACCAAAGTGGATAACCTCACATTTTCCCACATTCTACTCTATCTGCCAAATTATTTCCTGGAGCTGAGAGACCCTGGCAGAACCTAAACTGAGCATCGATGAGCAGATTATTGCTACATGTGTGGTGCTTGATAGCACTGTTGGTGATATCTTCCATCACTTTGCTGATGATTGATAGTAGACTGATGGGGTGGCAATTGGTCAGATTGGATTTGTCCTGCATTTTTTTTATGGAGAGGGCACACTTGGACAATTTTCCACATTGTCAAGTAGATGCCTGTGTTGTAGCTCTACTGGAACAGCTTGACTGAGGGTGCAGCTAGTTCTGGCGCACAAGTCTTCAGTACTAGATCCGGAATGTTGTTAGGGCCCATAGTCTTTGCTGTATCGAGTGCCTTCAGCTGTTTCTTGCCATTATGTGGAGTGAAGCAAATTGGCTGAAAACTGGAAGCTGTGATGCTGGGGACCTCAAGAGGCCAAGATGAATCATCCACTGAGCAATTTCTGACTGAAGATGGTTTCAAATGCCCCAGCTTCACCTTTTGCACTGACGTGCTCGGCTCCACCAACATTGAGGATAGGAATGTTTTTGGGCCCTCCTCATCTGGTTCGTTATTTAATTGTCCACCACCATTCATTACTGGATACCTAATTTCTCAGGGCAGTGTCCGAGGCCCAACCATCCTCAGCTGTTTCATTGATGGCTTTCTCTTCAACATAAGTCAGAAGTGGGAATGTTCGCTGATGATTCACAACTCCTCAGATACTGAAGCCGTCTGTGCTTGCAAGCAGCAAGACCTGAACAACATTCAGGCTTGAGCTGATAAGTGACAAGCAACATTCCTTGATCTGATCCTGAGGGAGATATCCGTGTGTGGCGCGGCGGGATGTATGGAGAGTGATTCTGAAGAGGGTGTCTGAGCCTCGAGGGAAGAATCTGTGGAGAGTGGTCCTCAAAGGATGTCCGTGTCTGGAGATTTAGGATCTCTGAAGAGGTTCTCCGAGCCCATAGTGCTGGGATGTATGGAGAGTGATCCTGAAGTGGGTGTCCGAGCCTGGAGTGGCGGGATCTGTGGAGAGTGATCCTGAAGTGGGTGTCCGAGCCTGGAGTGGCAGGATCTGTGGAGAGTGATCCTGATGAGTGTGTGTAAACCTGGAATGGAAGCTTTCTGTGGAGGTACAGGAAGAGACCATTCATTCCCAGTATTCTATAAAGGTTTAGCATAACTTATATGCTTTTACTCTGTGCCTCTATTAATAAAGCCAAGTGTCCTGTTTGCTCTTAGCTACCTTTTCAATCCTTCTAACATTGGTGTACATTGTCTCTCTGCTCCTGCACCCAGTTTAGAATTGTAACGTTTCATTTATTTGAGGCTGTGCCTCTCTGATCATGTGGAATTAAAGCAAATCTTCCAGTCAGTTAGTTCAGTTGTCATTTCATGAGAAATTCGGTCATCATGACTTCGTCAGTGACCTAATGGTTCAGGTGTCTGAGTGATGTTAATCATGATGTGATGAAATGATTGTATGTTCCAGTCTTTCCGTGGTGGATTTTCACACTGAGTCGAAACGTGTTGGACATGGTCTGGAAATGTTTCACACCGCTCCATTCCCAACAGGCCATGACCTGATGTGATGGAAATTGCATTTACTTACAGAAGCTGCATTTCCATCATTGCACATCTGGCTGCACAGCCAGGATCTGTACTGTCCAAACAGCTGACAAGGTGGTCGAGAGGTTAAGATTAGATTAGAGATACAGCACTGAAACAGGCCTTTTGGCCCACCGAGTCTGTGCCGACCATGAACCACCCATTTATACTAATCCTACACTAATCCCATATTCCGACCAAACATCCCCACCTGTCCCTATATTTCCCTACCACCTACCTATACTAGTGACAATTTATAATGGCCAGTTTACCTACCAACCTGCAAGTCTTTGGCTTGTGGGAGGAAACCGGAGCACCCGGAGAAAACCCACACAGACACAGGGAGAACTTGCAAACTCCACACAGGCAGTACCCAGAATCAAACCCGGGTCCCTGCAGCTGTGAGGCTGCAGTGCTAACCACTGTGCCACTGTGCCGCCGACGGTGGCGTGCTCATGCATTTTGCTTTGCATGTGTGGGTTCGGATCCCAGTTTTGTTGTTCGTTTATGAAGTGTCTAGTACATTGTTGTGGGGGAGCTTTTGTGGAAAGTTGGCCTGGAAACATGTTCTTGTCAATATCTCGCTGGTGATTCCAGAATTGTTTATCCTTTATTAAAATTGAGACAGACAATCGGAATTCTTCACCCAAATTGGACTGGAATGAAGATCAAATAGGGATCACGAAAAGGAGCAAGATTTTTCCCTCCCTCCTTCCTTCCATCTTTACTTTCTCTGGATTTACACCAAATGAAAGACTAACGGGAAAAGCAAATGGCGAGGGAGCAGAAGCAGAACATTATCCTTTGGCAAGAAATTTATTTTCAAATCTTCTTGATAGATTAAGTGAGTGAGCAATGCTTTGGCAGATGGAGTTTAAAATGTGGGGTCATCTAGTACCTACGAAAGATAGATCAGAGTGTTTTTTATAAGGGGTGAGATGTTAGAAACTGGAGAAGCAGAGACCCGAGTGCTGAATCACTAAAACCTAGTGGACTGGTAGAAAATAATGTGAAAGGCTAATGGAATCTGAAGATTGGAACTCATGTTGTAGTTATATAAAGCTCTGTGCTCCTGAAGTAAATGTCCAAGCCTGGATTGTGGGGAATCTGTGGAGAATGATTTGTTTTTTATTCATTCTTGGGTGTGAGTATCGCTGGCAAGGCTGGCATTTATTGCCCATCCCTAATTGCCCTTGAGAATGTGGTGGGGAGCTGCCTTCTTGAAATGCTGCAGTCAATGTGGTGTAGGAACACCCACAGTGCTATTGCGGAGGGAGTTCCAGGATTTTGACCCAGCAACAGTGAAGAAATGGTGATCTAGTTCCAAGTCATGATGGTGAGTGACTTGGAGGTGAACCTGCAGGTGGTGGTGTTCCCATGCATCTGCTGCCCTTATCCTTCGAGGTGGTAGTGATCACGGGTTTGGATGGTGCTGTTGAACGTTACTTAGCGAGTTACTGCAGTGCATCTTGTAGGTGGTACACACTGCTGCCACTGTGCTCTGGTGGTGGAGGGAGTGAATGTTTAAAGTGGTGGGTGAGGTACCGATGAAGAGGACTGCTTTGTCCTGGGTGGTATTGAGCTTTTTATGTGTTTTTGGAGCTGCAGCTATCCAGAAAAGTGGAGAGTATTCCATCACACTCCTGACTTGTGCCTTGTAGATAATGGACAGGCTTTGGCATGTCAGGAGGTGAGATACTTGCTGCAGAATTCCCAATTTCTGACCTATGCTAAAAGCCGCAGCATAGATGTGACTGGTCCAGTTTAGTTTCTGGTCAATGGTAACCCCCAAGATGTTGTTGGTGAGGGATTCAGTGATGATAATGCTGCTGAGTATTAAAAGGTAGATGGTTTGATTCTCTCTCATTGGAGATGTTCACTGCGTGGCACTTTTGTGGCAACCAAGTCGCTTGTCACTTATCAGCTCAAGCCTGAATGTTGTTCAGGTCTCGCTGCTTGCGGACATGGACTGCTTCAGTATCTGAGGAGTTGTGAATCATCACCTAACATTCCCACTTCTGACTTAAGTTGAGGGGAAACTCATTAATAAAACAGCTGTGGATGGTTGAGCCAAGGACACTACCCTGAGAAACTCCTGAGGCAATGTCCTGGATTGAGATGATCGGCCTCCACCAACCATAATCATCTTGCTTTGTGCTAGGTATGACTCCAACAAGTGGACAGTTTTCCCCTGATTCCCATTGATTTCAATTTTGCTAGGGATCCTTGATGCCACACTCACTCAAGGGTAATTACTCTCACCTCTCCTCTGGAATTCCACTCTTTTGTCTCCATTTGGAACAAGCTGCAATGAGATCATAAGAACAGAAATAATAGCAGAAGTAGGCCATTTGGCCCCTCGAGCCTTCTCCGCCATTCAATAGGATCATGGCTGATCTGATCATGGCATCAACCCCACTTTCTTGCCTGCCCCCCATAACCCTTGACTTCCTTGTAGATAAAAATCCAAAGATGAACTACAGTCTGAGAGAAGAAATTCCTCCTCATTTCCTTCTTAAATGAAAAATCCCTAATTCTGAAACTGTGTCCCCTAGTTCTAGATTCCACCACGAGGGGAAACATTCTCTCAGCATCTACCCTGTCAAGACCCTTCAGGATCTGATATGTCTCAATACGATCACCTCTCATGTTTCTAAACTCCAATCAGAAAAGGTCCAACCTGCTCAATCCTCCTCACAAGACAACCCCTTCACCACAGGAATAAATCCAGTGAACCTTCTCTGAACTTTTTTTTTATTTCCAAAATGTACTTTATTCGTTAAAAAAAACTATAAAAAGATACATTACAAAACAGTTCAAAAACAGCACCAAGTCAACAATACAAAGATTGCAAAGGAGATCAGTTTCCTTCAGTACAGGAGTGAATTGCCTCACAACCCTTCCATTTCATTTCACCTGCCATGTACTTTTTGCAGCAAACAAATATTTTCTGGAATAAAAACAAGAAATACTGGAACCACTCAGCAGGTCTGGCAGCATCTGTGGAAAGAGAAGCAGAGTTAATGTTTCGGGTCACTGACCCTTCTTCGGAACTGACAAATATTAAAAATGTCACAGGTTATAAGCAAGTGAGGTGTGGGTGGGGCAAGAGATCACAAAGGAGAAGGTGCAGGTTGGACAAGGCCACATAGCTGACCAAAAGGTCATGGAGCAAAGGCAAACAATATGTTAATGGTGTATTGAAAGACAAAGCATTAGTACAGAATAGGTGTTAACGGACTGAATATTGAACAGCAGCAAGTGCAAACCTGAAAAAAAAACAGTGGGTAAGCAAACTGAATAAACTAAGATGAAATGAAATAAATGCAATATAAAAGGTTACAAAAAATGTAAAAAAGCAAAAAAGAAGAAAAAAGAAAAAACAACTAAAAATGAAAGTAAAATGGGGGGCTGTCATGCTCAGAAATTATTGAACTCAATGTTCAGTCCGGCAGGCTGTAGTGTGCCTAATCGATAGATGAGATGCTGTTCCTCGAGCTTGCGTTGATGTTCACTGGAACACTGCAGCAATCCCAGGACAGAGATGTGAGCATGAGAGCAGGGGGGAGTGTTGAAATGGCAAGAAACCGGAAGCTCAGGGTCCTGCTTGCGGACCGAGCGGAGGTGTTCCGCAAAACGGTCACCCAGTCTGCGCTTGGTCTCCCCAATATAGAGGAGACCACATTGTGAGCAGCGAATACAGTATACTACATCAAAAGAAGTACAAGTAAATCGCTGCTTCACCTGAAAGGAGTATTTGGGGCCTGGGATAGTGAGGAGAGAGGAGGTAAATGGGCAGGTATTACAACTCCTGCGATTGCAGGGGAAGGTGCCATGGGATGGGGACGAGGTGGTGGGGGTAATGGAGGAGTGGACCAGGTTGTCGCGGAGGGAACAATCCCTTCGGAATGCTGACAGGGGAAGGGAGGGGAAGATGCATTTGGTAGTGGCATCACGCTGGAGGTGGCGGAAATGGCAGAGGATGATCCTTTGGATATGGAGGCTGATGGGGTGGAAAGTGAGGACAAAGGGAACCCTGTCACCGTTCTGGGAGGGAGGGGAAGGGTTGAGGGCAGAAGTACGGGAAATGGGTCGGACACGGTTGAGGGCCCTGTCAACAACAATGGGGGGGATTCCTTGGTTGAGGAAAAAGGAGGTCATACCAGAAGAACCGTCATGGAAGGTAGCATCATCAGAGCAGATGCGTCGAAGACGGAGAAAATGGGAGAATGGAATGGAGTCCTTACAGGAGGGAGGGTGTGAAGAAGTGTAGTCGAGGTAGCTGTGGGTGTCAGTGGGCTTATAATGGATATTAGTAGACAACCTATCCCCAGAGATGGAGACAGACAAGTCAAGGAAGGGAAGGGAAGTGTCAGAGATGGACCATGTAAGGGTGAGAGAAGAGTGGAAATTGGAAGCAAAGTTGATAAAGTTTTCCAGTTCAGGGCGGGAGCAGGAAACGGCACCAATACAGTCATCAATGTACCGGAAAAAGAATTGGGGGAGGGGGCCTGAGTAGGACTGGAACAAAGAATACTCGACATTTCCCACAAAAAGACAGGCATAACTAGGACCCATGCGGGTACCCATAGCGACACCTTTTACTTGAAGGAAGTGCGTGGAGTTGAAGGAGAAGTTGTTCAATGTGAGAACAAGTTCAGCCAGGTAGAGGAGGGTGGTGGTGGATGGGGACTGGTTGGGCCTCTGTTCCAGGAAGAAGCGGAGAGCCCTCAAACCATCCTGGCGGGGGATGGAGGTGCAGAGCGATTGGACGTCCATAGTAAAGAGGAGACGGTTGGGACCAAGAAACTGGAAATTGTCAAAATGACGTAAGGCATCAGAAGAGTCACGGATGTAGGTGGGAAGAGACTGGACCAGCGGAGAAAAGATAGAGTGAAGATAGGAAGAAATAAGTTCAGTGGGGCAGGAACAGGCTGACACAATGGGTCTGCCGGGACATTCCCGTTTGTGGATTGTGGGAAGGAGGTAGAAGCGGGCTGTCCGGGGTTGCGGGACTATGAGGTTGGAAGCTGTAGAGGGAAGATCTCCAGAGGAGATGAGGTCAGTGACAGTCCTTTGGATGGTGGCTTGATGTTCGGTGATGGGGTCATGGTCCAGAGGGAGGTAGGAAGAAGTGTCTGTGAGTTGGCGCTGAGCCTCTGCAAGGTAGAGGTCAGTACACCATACAACAACAGCACCACCCTTGGCTGCAGGTTTGATGACCATGTCGGGGTTAGACCTGAGAGAACGGACTGATTCAAGATCAGAGGGGGACAGGTTAGCGTGAGTGAGGGTGGCAGAGAAATTGAGATGACAAATGTCTAGCCAACAGTTTTCAATGAAGAGATCAAGAGCGGGTAAGTGGCCTGGGGTAGGGGTCCAGTAGAGGGAGAATGCTGGAGGTGGGTGAACGTGTCTGCTGGTCGGGAGGAGGACTCCTGGTCAAAGAAGTGAGCCTGGAGGCGGAGAAATATTTTCTGGATACAGCCTAAGGGGATTTCCATGGATCCAGTCCCTCAGTTCACCTTGGTGGGGGTACCTGACACAGTGGTCTTCCCCAGTGAACCTTTGCAGCAGCTGCCCCAAGCTGTAGTGCGTCCCTCAGCACGTAGTCTTGGACCTTGGAATGTGCCAGTCTGCAACATTAGGTCGTGGACAACTCTTTGCGCTGGAAGACCAGCAAGTTTCGGGCAGACCAAAGGGCGTCTTTCACCGAATAGATAGTCCTCCAGCAGCAGTTGATGTTTATCTCGGTGTGCATCCCTGAGAACAGCCTGTCGAGCACAGACTCCTGTGTTACACACCTTCTTGGGATGAACCGCGATAAAAACCACTGCATCTTTTTCTACACCTGCTTTGCAAAGACAGACAGGGCAGTCCTCTCTCCTCTGTCTTGTTTGTTTGCTGTATTGAACCCTTTGCTGAGTCTATTAGAAAGGATGCAAGCATAAGGGAGGGGTTACAATCCGAGGCAGTGGAGTCACTCAGGTTAAAACTTCCCTGTACCTGGATGACGTCGCCGTCTTTTGCTCGGATCCGCTGTCTGTTCGCAGACTGATCAGCATCTGCGACCAGTTCGAATTGGCCTCGGTAGCCAAAGTTAACCACGGCAAGTGCGAGTCCATGTTCTTTGGGAACTGGGCTGACCGATCCTTTGTCCCCTTCACCGTCAGATCAGACGACCTGAAGGTGCTGGGGATATGGTTTGGAAGGGCCGGGTCGTGCACCAAAACCTGGAAGGAGCGAGTAGCCAGGATCCACCAGAAGCTGAGCATGTGGGAGCAGCGATCTCTCTCCATTGTGGGTAAGAACCTGGTCATCAGGTGCGAGGCGCTCACGTTGCTGTACGTGGTGCAGGTCTGGCCCATACGCCACTCCTGCGCTGTGGCGATCACCCGAGCCATTTTCCGCTTCATATGGGGTTCCAAAATGGACCAGGTCTGGAGGGACACGATGTTCAAACCCCTGGATAAGGGCGGGTAAAATGGACCCAACATCGCCCTCATCCTGATGACGACCTTCGTGTGCAGCTGCATCAAGCTGTGCGCAGATCCCCAGTACACAATCTCCAAGTGTCACTACGTGCTGAGGTTATATCTGTCCTCAGCGTTGTGAAGGATGGGCCTGGTCACATTGCTGCGGAATGCTGCATCCAGTTGGACCGTGCCGTACCACCTATCCTTCGTGGGAAAGTTTCTGTGGAAAAACATCTTTGACCACCAATCCTTCAGGTAGTGGTCTGCACGTAATGTCCTCAAGGCCCGACAGGAAAAGGAGATGGTGGATCCAGTCGGATGGTTCCCCGAGCAAACTGCCAAAGTCATTTGGCGGAATGCCTCATCACCAGAACTTTCACACAAGCACCAAGATGAAACTTGGCTGGTGATGAGAAGAGCCCTCCCCATCAGATCCTTCCTGCACGCCCGAAGTCTCACCCCCTCCGCACAATGCCCTCGAGATGACTATGGTGGGGAAGAGACAGTTGCCCACCTCTTTCTCTGAATTGCCTCCAATGCAAGTATATCCCTCCTTAAATAAGGAGACCAAAACTGTACACAGTACTCCAGGTGTGGTTTCACCAACACCCTGTACATTTGTAGCAAGACTTCTCTCCTTTTATACTCCATTCCCCTTGTAATAAAGGGTAACATTCCATTTGCCTTCCTAATTATTTGCTCTACCTGCATGCTAACTTTTTGAGATTCATGTACGAAGACACCAGATCCTTCTATACCGCAGCATTCTGTAGTCTCTCGCAATTTAAATAATATTTAATTTATCTGTTCTTACTACCAAAGTGAATAACCTCACATTTTCCCACATTATACTCCAGCTTCCAAATGTTTGCCTGGATCCAAGAGGCCCTGGCGGAATCGAAACTGAGCATCGATGAGCAGATTATTGCGAAATGCGTGGTGATTGATATCACTGTTGATGACATCTTCCATCACTTTGCTGATGATTGATAGTGGACTGATGGGGTGGTAATTGGTCAGATTGGATTTGTCCTGCTTTTTTTTTATGGACAGGACACACCTGGGCAATTTTCCACATTGTCGAGTAACTGTTTGTGTTGTAGCTCAAAAGAAAATTATCTTCATAAATTATCGGCTGTAAGCACGTTTGTCATCGGGTTGAATAATTTCTGTGTGAGGAATGTTCCAGCATCATAAACCAGGGGAACGTGCTGACTGAGCTGTGTCTTCATCTCTTCTGGGCAGTCGGACAGTTCACCCTTCATTCTGCTCTGATTCACTTTCCCAAAGCAGATCTACAGATTCTCACATCTGGAGACTGGGTTTTCTTGTTAGGTTCCTTTCGATTTTTCTTGCTCCTGAATGATAATATATGCCAACCATGGATCAACCTTACGTTGTGTCCCAGTCTTGGTTAAGAGCGACACATAACGGCACCAACACTCTGAAACAAACAACACGGTCACACTTTCCTTCAGTGAGATTAATGTTGAGGCGGTTTCCATGTCGAAGGCAATTGTGAACAAATTTCTCACGAAGAAATTGTGGGTGATTTGAGTATTTGCACTGAATTTCTGTGCAAGGAGGGGCAGTTTCAAACAGCCATTCCGAAATCACTTCTTTCACAAAGACAAAGACTGTGCTGTCTTAACGTGTCACTCAACTTCACAAACAAATTTGAACTCGAAGTTCAGGAGAAGACAGAGTGGTGAATGATTGAAAGTGTAATCTTTGGATGAGAAAAGATACTAAACATACAAAATCCAACATTTGAGCTAGCGTGTAAGATTGATCTTTCCATGGAGATGTTCACTGGAACACTGGAACAGGCCCAAGTCAGAAATGTTGACATGAGAGCAGGGGGGAGTGTTGAAACGGCAAGGAACCAGAAGCTCGGGGGTCATGCTTTCGGACTGAGCAGAAGTGTTCGACATAATCTGCGTTTGGTCTCCCCAATTTGGAGGAGACTGCAATGTGAGCAGCGAATACAGTACACTAAATTGAAAGAAGTACAAGTAAATTGCTGCTTCACCTGAAAGGAGTGTTTGGGGCTTTAGAAAATGAGCAGAGAGGAGGAAAAAGGGCAGGTATTATATCTCCTGCGATTGCATGGGAAGGTGCCGCGGTGTCATGGATAATGGAGGAGTGGACCAGGGTGTCGTGGAGGGAACGATCCCTTCGGAATGCTGAGAGGGGAGAGGAGGATGGGTTTGGTGGTGGCATCACGCTGGAGGTGGTGGAGGATGATCCTTTGGATGTGGAGTGGAAAGTGAGGACAAGGGGATCCCTGTCGCAGTTCTGGAAGGGAGGGGAAGGCAGAGGTTGAGGGTCCTGTCAACTACACTGGGATGGGGGCAAGGGGGGGGGGTTGAAATCTGGTGATGTTGTTGAATTTAATTTCAAACACTCCTTGAACTCTCTGCCGATGAAGACTGTAAAAGGGAAGAACAACCACACCACAAGGGTCTCAAATCCAAGACCCTGAGATTGAAAGTCTCATGCTCTACCAACTGAGCTAACAAGGCCTGATACAGTACTTCTACTCTGATACAGTAAATCCACTTACAGAAGCCCCAAAGTGTGAGAAATTCCTCTCACTCATCAATAATAAAACTGAAATCTTTTTACCTTCCAAATGCTGCCATCTATTTTGTCAGTATTTATTTCTCTCTCCTTTTTATTTAGTTCATGCATTTCTTCAGAATTTTTTTTTCAATTATATCTGAGGGAAGAAATGAACAGATCTGGCAGCTCAAAACTGGGCATCCATGAGGCACTGTGGGCCATCAGCAGCAGCAGAATTGTATTTAAACACAATATCTTACCTCATGGCCTGGCATATCCCTCACTCTACCATTACCATCAAGCCAAGGGAGCAATAGTGGATCAATGAAGTGTGCAGGAGGGCATGTCAGGAACAGCACCAAGCAGACCTAAAAATGAGGTGTCAACCTGGTGAAGTTACAACACAGAATTACTTGCATGTCATATAGCGGAAGCAGCATGCAATAGACAGAGCTCAGCAATCTCACAATCAACAGATCAGATCAAAGCTCTGCAGTCCTGCCACATCCAGTCCTGAATGGTGGTGGATAATTAAACAATTAACAGGAGTCACAGAGAGTCATAGAGTCGTACAGCATAGAACCAGGCCCTTCGGCCCACTGCGTCCATGCCGACTATAATGCCTATCTATACTAATCCGACCTGCCTGCATTAATTCCATATCACTCCATGCCTTGCTCATTCAAGAACCTGTCCAGATGCCTCTTGAATGTGACTACTGTTCCTGCCTCCACCAGGCAGCTCATTCCAGATACCCACTATTCTTTCTGTGAAAAATTGACCCCTTTGACCCCCTTTAAACCTCCTCCCTCTTAGCTTAAATCTATGCCCTCTAGTTTTAGTCACCCCTACCATGGGAAACAGACTCTGGCTATCTACACTATCTATGCCTCTCATAAAGTGTGACGTAGGAGTGAAGAAGGAGTGGCCAAGAGGAGGGAAGTGGCACGGCCTAGAGCTAATGGCTGGAGTGGGGGTTGGGGGGCTGGGAGCGAGTGGCAGGAGAGCTGGGTGAAGCGAGCGGGGAACAATCATCCAGGGGAGCAGCGAGGTGGAGAGCGAGCAGCTGAGGAGAAGAAGCATCAAGGCCGAGGGGGGAGAGCTCCAACCTCAAAGTCTCCCATTCAGCCGCTTCCTCCAGCTGAGTGAGAGGCTGGATACCCGATGACGCTTTAGCGTGAATGTGCGAAGATGGACCATGGGCGGATATGCGATGATGTTGGTGCTGAGCCATGACATCATCCTGTGCATGTGCCACTTAACCCTGGCAAGATGTAGCTGTGCCTATGCGCAGCTTGGCGCTCTCCGATGATGTCAGCGGGCCGCTCCGTTGACAGGAATCACATTGTGTCAGCAGTGCCCACATCCCAGGAAAGAATAAAAAAGAGATTTACCACAATGGTAGCAGGGTGAGGGATTTCAGTTATGTGGAGAGATTGGAGAAGCTGAGGTTGTTCTTCTTGGAGCAGAGAACGTTCAGAAGTGATTTGTCCGAGGTGTTCAAAATCATGATGGTTCTCAACAATTTAAATCAGGAGAAAATGTTTCCAGTGGTAAAAGTGTCAGTAAGCAGAGGACACAGATATCAGGTGATTGGCAGAAGAACCAGAGATGACATGAAGAACCATTTCTACACAGTAATGTGTTGTGATAAAGAAAGAAAAGACTTGCATTTATATAGCACCTTTCCTGACCACTGGACATATCAAAGCACTTTGGAGACAATGAAATACTTTTGAAGTGTAATCACTGTTGTAATGTCAGAAATGCAGCAGCTAATACCCACAAACAGCAATGTGATAATGACCAACTGATCTGATTGAGGGGCAAATATTGATCGCAACACCAGGGACAATTGCTCTTCACTTGTTTGAAATTGCAGCATGGGATCTTTTACATTCACCCAAACATGCAGACCAGGTCTTGGTTTAACATCACACCTGAAAGGCAGCACCTTCAACACCCTCAGTGCTGCACTGGAGTGTCAGCTGTGAAATCTGAACCCAGAAGCTTGTGATTTCGAGGTGAGTGTGACCAACTGAGCCACAGCTTTTACCTGAGTCTCAATCCTTCCACTAACAGTTTCTCTCTATCGGGTCTGTCACGACCCCTCATGATTGTGAACACCTCTATCAAATCTCCTCTCTAAGGAGAACAACCCCAGCTTCTCCAATCTATCCACATAACTGAAATCCTAACCACATGTTGCAGAAAGGAATTTTTCCTCATGTTCCTTCTGGTTTTGTCAGTCACCTTAAATCTATAACCTTCGGTTATTGACCCTTCAGCAGTTAGAAACAGTTCCTCAGTATTTACTCTACCTCAAACCTTCAAGGAAACTCTGTAAAGTAACAGAAAATCAAGTTGTCAGAAGTGGGATTTAAACACATGCCTCCAGTGAAAGCTGCAACCTGAACAGAGAAGCTGAAACCGCTCAGTCACCTCAACTGTTCAGACCTTTTTGACCTCGTCATCACTTCTGTAATTTGAAAGGTTCACTCAGTTCAGGAACTTGTTCAATGTTACTGGAATGCTCAGTGACTGGGATATTAACTCCACCGGGTTTTCCTGAGCTTGTTCTCGGTGTATGGGGATGTTTATCCTGGGCTGTGGAATCTTGCATCCCTGTAATGGACATTAACCCACTGATTGAATCTGTATTCATTGCTTTCCACTGGTGCTGGGTAATTGCGGAGTGTGGGGCTGGAATGTTGCTGCTTGTCCCGGCCTCACTCACTCTGGGAAAGAGTGAATAATTGATGCGTCTGTTCTGTATCTGAAATGTGACTTCGATCTACTGTTATTAACCGAGGCAGCGCTGCAGAAGGATACGTTAATAATCTCTCACTAATCAACTGTAAACAGTCAGAATGTGTAACTTTGAGCAGCGCTTTCTGCACCGTCAGGGCTGGAAAGTTGAGGGAGGGAGAAACACTGTCAGTATCTGAGTGTGTACAGCACTGTGCAGAGAAAGAGCCAATATTCCGGGGCTGAGACACAGTGCATCTTTTCACATTTAATCACAATAATATCCACAGTCAGGAACTGAACAGGATGAAAAACCGAATAGCAAGAGCAAAAGTAAGAAAACTGAGCAATTATAGATTAGCTGATAAGCTTTCACTGTGTTACCTGGTAGTCTACTGTTTTATATTCAATGCTCTCTCCACTGTGGCCAGGGAATGATTTCTTCTCAAGGGCTGAATATTAACAAAACTTCTTGGAATTTAAAATCTTTCAAAATTAATTCCATGTCGCTAATGGGGAAAAGTCAAATAACTGCATCAATTATAGGAGAGCTGGTTGGTGATGATGTGGATGTGTCTGCAGTGTGCAGGACCAGACTGTTTCTATAGATTCACAATGAATGTTCCATCTTTATTTATAACAGTAAAACTGATCGCAGACAATGGCTATTCTGGTTGCAGCAACCTGAAGATTTAACTCATTGACACCCTGCTTTAGGGTAATCTAGAAAGCACAACACTCAGCTCTGTCAGTTAGTGTGCTTGTTTGTTAACCCACAATTTGTTGGTTCAAGCACATAAAAGGATGAGGCTTTATTAACTTAAACTCTTCTACATCTGCTGTATTACTCTTGCTGTTGATTCTTCAAAGATAAGGTTAATCAAGACTTTCTTTGTGAAATCCATGCTGACTGTGTTTTATTATATTTTCATTTTCATATGGATTTTCTACTTTTGGGGATTACAGGATATTGTCATTTTTTATTGATTTTATTTTTATTTATTGCATTTATTGCCCATCCCTAATTCCCTCGAGAAGGTGGTGGCGAGCTGCCTTCTTGAACCACTGCAGTCGATGTGGTGCTGTTAGGAAGGGAGTTCCAGGATTTTGACCCAGCCACAGTGAAGGAACGGTGATATAGTTCCAATTCCAGGATGGTGTGAGGCTCAGAGGGGAACTTGCAGGTGGTGGTGTTCCCATGCATTTGCTGCCCTTGTCCTTCTAGGTGATAGAAGTCATGGGTTTGGAAGGTGCTGTGCAAGGGGGCTTGCTGTGTTGCTGCAGTGCATCTTGTGGATGGTACACGCTGTGTGTTGGTGATGGAGAGAGTGAATATAGTGAATGAGGCGCCAATCAAGTGGGCTGCTTTGTCCTGGATGACGTTGAGCTTCTTAAGTGTTGTTGGAGCTGCACCTATCCAGGCAATGGAGAGTATTGCATCACACTCCTGACTTGTGCCTTGGAGATAGGGGACAGGCTTTGGGGAGTCAGGAGGTGAGTTACTTGCCGCAGGATTCCTAGTGTCTGACCTGCTCTTGTAGCCATGATATTTCTTTGGCAACTGCAATTCAGTTTCTGGTCAATGGTAACCCCCAGGATGTTGATAGTGGGGGATTCAGCAATCGTAATGCTGTTGAATGTCAAGGGGAGAGGGTTAGATTCTCTCTTGTTTCAGAAGGTCATTGCCTGGGACTTGCGTGACTCGAATGTGAAATATCCTTATTGTCGGGTATTGTATTGTACTGTACAGTGACTACACTTGGAAAGTCCTTCATTGGCTGTAAAAGGCTTTACAAAGTCCTGTGGTCATGAAATGCATGTGTTGCTTTTTCCATTGATATCAATGTCATTTTGATCAAAAGATAGGTTTTGTGAGCACAAAGTTTAAATCAATGTTGATTCAAATAATGTAAAAGCATCTATATTCTTGCACTATACTTAATAATCACCATCTTCCCATCCTTGCAGAGTACAATGTTTTTGACACTGAAATTGATTCCACAATCTCAGTCCCTCAGACAATTTCAGCCCAGTTCTGATGAAAGATCACAGATCTGAAACGTTAACTCTGTTTCTCTCTCCACAGATGCTGTCAGACCTGCTGAGTATTTCCAGCATTTTCATGAGTCTCGATTTAATGAATAGGAAACTTGTTTCAGATCAGATTGGGAGACAGTGTGAAACCACTCCATTGTACTCATGTGTGAGATTCTGAGGACAGTTGGCTGTTAGTGGAAGACATCATTAATTAAATGTACCTAGCAACAGCTCAGACCAATTATTATTTTACATGGTGGTGTGATGGCCATCCAGGGGTTAAAAGTAGGGATCTTGTAAGGTTTCAGTGTGCAGGAACACTAGAAGATCTCAGGGGTAAAGGCTCAGATCACCAACCAAGTTCTCCACCTGATGAGGGATCTAGGCTGGACAAAGAGGACCGTGACACTCTGAGACCAAGCTCGTCAGTCCACACACCTGCTAGAGCTGTAAAGTTATATTCCCCAAGTTTGTTAAGTATAATTTTACTTCCATTTATTAAGTACTATTTTACTCTCAATAAAAGTTCTGGACTTATTAATCAAGTATCCTGTTGATTTAATTGGTTAAAGTCATGCCCAAAGAGATTGTCCACAATAGACTTTCCAGAACTGAAAGATAAGTCTGCAAGGATTGCTAATTTTACAGCCCTGTTTAAAAAGAGAGATAAACCCAGGAATTACAGACCAGTTCGTCTAATGTCAGTGGTGGGGAAACTTTTAGAGACAATTATCCAGGAGAAAATTAACTGTCACTTGGTAGAACATGGGCTAATAAATGACAGCCAGTACAGATTGGTTAACAGAAGATTGGGTCTGAATTAATTAATGAATTAATTTATTTGATGAAGTTTCACAGAGGGTTGACCAGGGTGGTGAGGTTGATGGTGTGTGTCTGGACTTCAAAATTGTGTTTGAAAAAGTCCCATAAAATAGACTTGTTAACAAAATTTGAGCAGATGGGATTAAAGAGGCAGTGGCAGCGGGGATACACAATTGGCTGAGAGACGGAAAGCATAAAGTAGGGTGAATGCTTGTTTTGCAGAATGGAGGGACTAATACAGTAATGCCACTGTTGTTGCAGTGTGCGCAGTGTCTGACTCTGAGCTGTCCTAGGGAGGGGGCTGTTTGTGATGTTCCTGTGGGGTGTATTATCATCAGGGTATCTCTCTGAGCTGTCCCAGGGATGGGGCAGTTTGTGATATCCTTGTGCATGTCATGCAGGCCCACTGGCGTGTGGTTCCATCCTGATGCCAAGAAACAGAGCCCCATCTATGGGCAAAAAGTCTCACTTCCCTGTGGGTGTCTTGAGAGAGAAGAAGGCTTAGGGAGTAAACCTGGACAGTAAATCCGGAGTGGAGTCCGGTAGGCGGTTACCTGTTACTTATCAGGTAGTTTACCAGCAACTCCTACAGCAGAGCTGGTACCAAACAGTACTGTTTTTTTACTTTCCTTTGGACAATACTAGCAATGCTGAGAGGGGGCCCTGATGCTCAGTGTCTCCATACTATTTGCCCAGGCCTGTGCCCTGGAGAGGACACTCCAGCTTCGTGGTTAAACATTAGCAAAATATGGGAAGAAACAGTTACCGATTATAAGCTCTCACTCAATTGGTGTAGACTATGAGCACCAGGGGTTACTTTTGACAGTGGGAAGATCATCATGTCTCATTGGATAACTACCACCTACTCCAAGCTGTGCAGCCCCCAGTCAGTTAGGTGCTGTCCTGCCACGACCTACTTGCTTCAATGGGTGCTTGCAGCTTCGAGAGATATCTCTCAACTGGCAGATTGATAATCTACGCACCAGGCAAGACAAACTCAACAAAGAAGACACCAGTGCTTCTCATCACAAGCTGGAATGTAAGGACCATGTGTCCTGGCCTTACTGACAACCTTCTGCAGGTTGATGACACACACAAGACAGCTGTGATTGACAAGGAACTCACAAGGCTCAATGTGGACATTGCTGTGCTGCAAGGAACTAGACTCATTCAAAGTGGATCCCTCAAAGAGAAACACTACACCTTATTCTGGCAGGGGAAAGCCCAAGAGGCAACTCGTGAGCATGGAGTGGGTTTCACAGTAAAAAACACGCTACTTGCAATGAGTGAACCCCCCAAAGTTGCTTCAGAGAGACTTCTTACCCTTCACTTGTCAACAAGCGCGGGTGCAGTTAATCTCATGTGCATCTATGTCCCGACACTCACCTCCACCCCAGATGTCAAGGATCAATTCTATGAGACACTTGACACTGCCATCAGTAGAATTCCCAGCACCGAGGGACTGTATCTTCTCGGGGATTTCAACGCAAGCTTGGGTACTGACTATAGCTTGGCCAATGAGCATAGGGCACCAGGGGATTAGCAAGATGAACAAAAATGGACAGAGGTTTCTGGAGCTATGCTGCCACCATGGTCTCTGTGTGACGAACAGCTATTTCCAGGTCAAGCTGTGCCACAAGGTGTCCCGGAGACGTCCGAGATCATGCCACTGGCACCAGCTAGACCTTATCATCACCAGACGTACCACCCTCAGCAGTATCCTCATCACACGCAGCTATCACAGCGCTGACTGTGACACTGACCACTCCCTGGTGTGTAACAAGGTCAGGCTTCAGCCAAGGAAGCTTCACCCATCCAAGAAGAAAGGTCGTTCTCGGATCAACACTAGCCGAACCACTGACCCAGAAAGGACCCAGGAGTTCCTCAACATCCTCGATCAGGCTCTTTCAGAAAACACCGAAGGCCTCAGTGCAGTGTCAAAGTGGAATCATCTGCACGCCACTATCTATAACTCTGCACTCACTGTATGGGAAAAGAAATGGGAGGAATGCTGACTGGTTTGAGGCTTATTGGACTGAAATGGAGTCAGTTACTGCAGCTAAGAAGAAAGCCCTCATGAACTACAAACAAGTCTCCAGCAAACAAACTCTAGATGCTCTCAGAGCTGCCAGAAACAAGTCTCTGCAGACTGCTCGGCACTGCACCAATCAATACTGGTTAAAACTCTGCAACAGCATACAATCTGCCACTGAATCTGGGGGATGCTAGAGGGACATATGAAGGAATTCAACACACCAAGGTTCCTTAGACAGCACCTTCCATACCCGCAACCTCTACCAACTAGACGGACAAGGGCAGCAAATTCATGGGAACATCACCACCTGCAAGTTCCCCTCCAAGCCACACACTATCGTGACTTGGAACTATATCGCCTTTCCTTCACTGTCGCTGGGTCAAAATCCTGGAACACCCTTCCTAACAGCACTGTGGGTGTACCTACCTCACATCGACTGCAGCGGTTCAAGAAGGCAGCTCACCACCACATTCTCAAGGGAAATGAGGGATGGGCAATAAATGCTGGCTTAGCCAGTGATAACCACATCACATGAATGAATAAAAAAAAATTATGAAAGCAACGGGCCCAGCAGTAACTAAATCAGCACCTTTGAAGACAAAGACAGGGACGATCATCACTGAACCTAACAAGCAGATAGAAAGGTGAGTGGAGCATTACCTTGAACTCTACATAACGGAGAACATTGTCATTGAAGTAGCTCTCAGCACCATTCCAGACTTCCCTGTCATGGAGGAGCTGGACAGCGACACCACCATAGAGCTCAACAACGCCCTTGACCGTCTTGCCAGTGGTAAAGCCCTGGGAAATGATGGTATTCCACCTGGAAACATCAAAAGTGGAAAAGCAGCTCTGCTACAGCATCTCCATGAACTTCTGTGTCTCTGTTGGAAGGGGAGATCTGCACCTCTAAACATGCGTGATGCAAACATTGTCACCTTGTACAACAATAAGGGGGAATCGCAGTGACTGCAGCAATTACTGAGGCATCTCCTTGCTAAGTATTGTGGGGAAGGTCTTTGCTCACATTGCTCTGACCAGATTGCAGACCCTGACATCACACATCTATCCTGAGTCTCAGTGCAGCTTCAGAGCTGGTAGATCGACAGTCGACATGATTTTTCACTTCGGCAGTTACAGGAGAAGTACTGTGAACAGTACAGACCACTCTACATTGTCTTTATAGACATCACCAAGGCCGTCGATCTTGTCAGCAGAGACGGAATCTTCAAACTGCTGTGGAAACTAGGCTGCCCTCCTGAACTCTTGGGCATCATCTCTTCTTTCCACGAGAACATGCACAGTTCCATCAGTTACAATGGAGCAAAATCTGACACTTTCACGATCAGCAGTGGGGTAAAACAGGGTGTGTCTTGGTGCAAACTCTCTTCGGAACGGAGGAGGAGGCAGTTTAACCTGTCGAGCCTGATCTGTCATTCAATTACATCCTTGCTGATCATCTACCTCAACACCACTTTCCCGCGCTCTCCCCATATCCCTTGATGTCATGAGTATCAAGATTTCTATCAATTTCTGTCCTGAACATGCTCAATGATTGAACTTTCACAAACCCCTGAGGTAGAGAATTCCAAAGATTCACCACCCTCTGAGTGAAGAAATTCCACCCTATCTCAGTTTTAAATGGCCTTTTAAATGAAACTTTAAGGAATACAAGCCCAGTTTCCTCAGAAGACAATCCCACCATCCCAGGGATTAGTCTGGTGACCCTCCGTTGCACTCCTTCTGTGGCAAGTATATCCTTCCTTAGATAAGGAAACCAAAACTGTACACAATACTCCAGCACGATCTCACCAAGGCTCTATACAATTGCAGCAAGACATCTTTATTCCTGTACTCATGACCCCTCGTGTTAAGGCCAACATACCATTTGCCTTCCTAATTGATTGCTGCACCTGCATGCGAGCTTTTAGTGTCTCATGAACAAGGACACCCAGGTCCCTTTGGACATCAGCACTTCCCAACCTCTCACCATTTAAGAAATATTCTGTCTTTCTGTTTATTCTACCAAAGTGGATAACTTCACACTTATTCACATTATATTCCATCTGTCATTTCATTCACTTATCCTGTCGAAGTCCCCTGGAAACCTCCTTGTAACCTCCTCACAGCTCACATCCTTTACAATTGGCATATTCTTCTCCATGCTGCTATTTTAAACTTTCAGTGACTCAGATGGGGGTGTCCACCTGCATACCAGAGCTGATGACAAGCTATTCATCTTGGCAAGACTGCGCACCAAGACCAAAATGAGTCAGTTCTTGGTCTGTGAGTTGCTGTTTGCTGATGACGCTGTGCTGACATCCCATAATGAAGTTCATTAACAGCAGCTTGTATATCGGTTCTCCCTGGCCTGCAAGGAGTTTGGACTGACGATCAGCATCAGGAAGATCAAAGTTATGGGCCAGGACTAGAGACTCCACCTTCCATCAACATCGACAGGCTCACTTTGGAGGTTGTCAACAGCTTCACATACCTTGGATCAACAATCACCAGCAATCTGTCCCTTGATACTGAAATCAGCACCAGGATTGTCAATGCTGCAGCTGTCATGTCAAAGTTGAGAAGACGAGTGTGAACCGACAGCAAACTGATCGAAAATACAAAACTCCGCGTGTAACAGGATTGTGTTCTCAGCACCCTCCTTTATAGTAGAGAAGCATCAACAACTTATGCAAGCCAAGAAAAGCAGCTGAACAGCTTCCACCTCCACTGTCTCAGATGGATATTGGGCATCTCCTGGCAGGACAGAGTGCCGAATGCAGAAGTACACCAGCGTGCAGGGATCTGCAGCATGTTTGTCCTCTTGAGTCAGCAGTGACTCTGTTGACTGAGTCATGTGTGCTGAATGGATGACGGTCGCTTTGCCAAAGACACGCTCTTTAGTGAGCTTGCTATCAGCACGAGACCAACAGGTCACCTACGTCTGTGATACAAGGACATCTGCAAAGCGAGATCTCAAGCTGACTGGGATTGGAGTCGATGCATGGGAAGTCCTTCCTGCTGACTGGAATTCCTGGAGAAAGGCATTCAGGAAGACCATGGGAAAAGCAGAGGACAAAAGAAATGACCAGATGGTGGGAAAGAGAGCTCAGAGGAAGGAAAAATTATCAGTCGACCTCGGGCCAATGATATTCATCTGTACCAGCTGCGGAAGTGATTGTCACTCACGAGTCATCCTCCACAGCCACAACAAACGATGTTTCACACAGAAGTGACGTATACCCCGGGTGTAGCCCATCGTCTTCCGAGACAGACGGTTGCCTATTACAATTACAACTACAGCTACAACTACAAGAGCGAGTCAGAGGCTGGGAACACTGCCGTGACGAACTCAGCTCTTGACTCGCCAAAGCCTGCCCACTATATACAAGGCCTTCCTCTGATTTCAACTGCACACACATTTGTGATCTGGCTCTGTAGCTTAGTTGGTTAAAGCACCTGTCTAGTAATCAGGAGATCCTGGGTTCAACTCCCAGCAGAGCCTTATTTCACAGTAGCAACATGCTTGAAAAGTTTCATGATTGACATGTGTGTCTTGTGAACTTTAATTCAAAATACTTGATGAATTTCAATCACATAAAAAAACAGCCTTTGTGAAGGATATGAGTTTGGAATGGCTGTTCCTCCTTGTACAGAATTTCAGTGCTGATACATCAAAGGTAACTTCTTTGACATAAATTTGTTCACAGTTACATTCAACCTGGAAAACAGCTTGATATTAATCTCACTGAAGGAGAGTGTTTGTGTCATTATGTGTTGCTTTTAACCGAGACTGGGACATGACGCAAGTGGGAGGGTTGATCTGAGGTTTGGAATATTTGTCAGTCAGGAACAAGAAAAATCAAAGGAACCAAATAAGAAAACCTATGTCTCATGTGGTTACCGAGAAACGGTGAGAAGATATTAAACTTTGTTGTATTTAATACAACTGTGTGAACTTTGATCTTTCCTGCCTTTTATAAACAGTATTTGAAGGGTCTCAGTAAAAATGTTCAGTGTTGATGAGAGTGGAGTCTGGGTGAGCAGCTGCTTCATGTGACAGGGTCAGGACTGGATGCAGGAAGTTCTTTGACAGTCTCTCTCTGATGGGTTGAGTTGATTTTCAACTGGCAGCTGTTGCTGTTTTGATAATTCAAGTTCCCTCCACCGATTTTTTTGGACAGACAGTGCAGTATGAGGATGTAAAGGGTTAATGCTGAAGAGAAGTGGGATTAACCCCTCCCACAATCAGAGTGATGATGTAACAGTCACATGAGATGAGGTTTGGGAGGAGAGAGAGCAGCACCAAGGATGCGAGTTTCGGAGGCTTGATGAGTGTGTATATAGTATTGTGTACATTAGAAAATAGTTCTTAGTTCTTTCAGCAGGAAATGTGTCCAGAAAATATCACGAAACTCACAATTTCATTATTCAGGAGTTGGAACACAGGGATATTAACTCCAAGTGACAGTAGTGGTTTCATTTAACAAAAGAAAAGGAGAGAATAATATTGCTCATTGATTGAAATCCCCCAGTGAGGAGACAGTTAAATAGGTGATCTGTTGGGGCATCCTTCGATCCAAGGTTTCGGCAGCATTTAATCTCCCTATTTGGTGAAATTCTCTGTTTTTTGCATCTTTTTTAATCCAGCTTTTATGGACCAGTGAAAAAACTGAAAAAAGTGAACAGATCCATCCTTTCTTTTCTTCCTTCTTCCCATCAGTTTCTCTTTTCTGTCCCAATTTAATCTGCTGCTTTATCCATTCCAATCATAATTCAACATTCCAATCAAATCTATTTGTTATTCCACAGTGTCTCTCCATGTGTTTTATTCTGTTGTATTCTCTCACAGTCTGTTTGATGATCAATTTTACATCTCACTCTCTGTTCTGGTGAAGATCAGAAGCAGTGATATCTGTTTGCAACACCCGACAAGTCGGCCTGAGGCTGTGTCTCATCGATAATGGGAACATAGGAACATGGGAGCAGGAGTCGGCCATTCAGCACATCGAGCCTGCCCCACCATTCAACATGATCATGGCTGATCATCCACTTCAATGCCCTTTTCCCCACACTTTCCTCATATTCCCTTATGTCATTTGTATTTAGAAATCTGTCAATCTCTGCTTTAAACATACTCAATGACTGAGCTTCCACAGCCCTCTGGGGTACAGAATTCCAAAGATTCACAACCCTCTGAGTAACAACATTTCTCCACATCTCTGTCCTAAGTGGCTTGCCCCTTATTTTGAAATTGCGTCCCCTGGTTCTCGACTCCCCAACCAGGGGAAACATCTTAGCTGCATCTACCCTGACTGTCCTTTAAATATGTTGTAGGTTTCAATGAGATCACCTCTCATTCTTCAAAACTCCAGAGAATACAGCCCCAGTTTCCCCAATCTCTCTTCATAGGACAGTCCCACCATCCCAGGAACAAGTCTGATGAACCTTCTTTGCACTCTATCTATGGCAATAATATCCTTCCTAAGGCAAGGGGACCAAAACTGCACACAGTACTCCAAGTGCAGTCTAACCAAGGTTCTATACAATTGAAGCAAGAATTCACTACTCCTGTACTCAAATCCTCTTGTGATAAAGGCTAACATACTATTAGCCTTCCTAATTGCTTGCTGCACCTGAATGTTAGCTGTCAGTGACTTATTGCCATGGAAACCAGGTCACCCTAATACTCTATACCTCAGTTAATAAAGGAAAGGATTCCATTTACCTGCTGAACCAGCTTATTGACCTGTACTGCTACTTCAGGGATCTGTGGACATTCACTCCAACGTCCCTCACTTCCTCTACACCGTTCAGTGTTCTCCCATTAATTGTGTATTCCTTTGCCTTTTTTGACGCCTGCTCTCGCTGTTCCCTGCTCTCCGAGTGAACTCTTGCTCCCTCTCTCTCCTGGGCTCTTTATGCTCCACTCTGCTCTCACTGTTTCCCGCTCTCTTAATGTATCAATATTTGTTTGTCTTGTGTTTAATTTAAAATATGGATTAACTGTATTTTACAGTTGTAGGTTTTATTTGGTAATCCTGTGCAAGTTGTGGATTGGTATGCAATATTAAGCTCTGTGAAAATGATTGTGAATGAAAATATAACTTTCAATCTTATACATGGGCTGGTCTGCAAGCTCCAAGTCCTTCACTTTGTAGTAATGGCTTGATACTGTATCTTTCAGTCTTAATCTCTGTGGGATTTTTGAACTGGTATGTAATGCATAACTTGGTCTAACGTTCTGATGTACATTATTGGGATTCATAGGATCATAGGAAATCGGGGCATTAGGCCATTCAGCCCATCGAGCCTGCTCCAACATTCAAACAGATCGTGACTGATCATCTACCTCTACGCCATTTTTCCCTGCCATCTCCATATCCCTTGATCTTGTTAGTATTTAGAAATCTATCGATTTCTGTCTTGAATATGTTCAATGCCCTCTGGGATGAAGAATTCCACAGATTTCTCACCCTCTGAGTAAAGAAATTTCTGCTCATCTCAGTCTGCCCTTATTCTGAGGCTGTGTCCCCTTGTTCTGGACTCACTAGACAGAGGAAGCATCCTATCCATATCTACCCTGTGACACCCTGTAAGAACTTTGTCTGTTTCAATGAGATCACCTCTCATTCTTCAAAACTCTAGAGAATTTAGGCCCAGTTTCTGCAGTCTCTCATCATAAGACAATCCCACCATCCGAGGGGATGAGACCGGTGAATCTCTGTTGCACTCCCTCTGTGACAAGTCTATCCTTCCTTAGATAAGGAAACCAAAATTGTACAGAATACTCCAGGTGCGGTCTCATCTAGACTTCATACATCTTTACTCATGTACTCAAATACGCTTTCAATGAAGCCAACATACCATTTGCCTTCCTAATTGCTTGCTGCACCTGCATACTAGCTTTTCGTGTCTCATGAACAAGGACACCCAGGTGCCTTTGGACATCGACACTTCTCAACCTCTCCCCATTTAAGAAATACTCTGTCTTTCTGTTTATTCGACCAAAGTGGAGAACTTCACACTTATTCACATTATATTCCATCTGCCATGTTCTTGCCCATTCATTTAACCTGTCCAAATCCCCTTGAAGCCTCCTTGCATTCATTCTGTACCTTTCAATTCTGTAAATTTTGTCTGTTCTATTTCAGATTTTATATTTAAAATGTGACCATGGTGACAGAGTTTATTTAGATCTGATAGTGAGTTTGTTTTTGGACTGTGATTGATGTATCAACCTGTCAGCTGTACTGAATTGGAGTGAAATAGAAACAACTTCTGTCTCTCCTGCTGTTGTTTGACTGTTGGATTGAAAATGTGTCTCTTGACTTTGGGATCAGTGTCTGTCTGACTACATCTTTTGTTTGTTCAGTGGAACTGATGAGCTGGCAGTATCTCTGTGCTTTGGGAGTGATCCTGTACCGACTGTGTGTTGGAACGAGATCACTGCACTTTTCCTTGTGTCCAAGAATCACCACATCCAGTCAGGTTCCTTCATGTATTTTCCTGCAGGAATGAAAGAACTGGTGAGATAGAAGATACAAAAGCGATCAATGTAATCGTCCCAATAATAATCATTATGAACAATCATAAAATGAAAACCAGGAACACAAACAGTGTCAGTGTCTGACTCCACTGCAGTACTGCAGTATTCAGCTTCTGTTTACCAGGTGTTTGCAGTGGATTTACAACAAGTTTGTGACATTCAGAAACAACACAAGCCCTGCACTGCTCAATGACTGGGACTGTCCGATAGAGCAGTGACCTTTACACAGTCACATTTCTATTTCAACGGAAAACAAGCAGCCACTATTTAAAATGTGCCTTTCACACTTCTCACCTGGTGTCTGCAATAAATGTTCTTTGTCTAACTGTCCACATCGTTATTTTGCGGCTATTTTCCCCCCACTGTTCACAATCCAACAAACAGTGAGAGACTGGAACTAAAGCAGGAAAATTCCCTCTCCTTTGGGTGGTGAAATTGTCAGTGATTTTCAATAGTGATTTCTTCCCATTGTGTCTCCCTGAGCCTGTACAGACACTGTCCGAGAATGAACTCTCCCTTTCCCGTGTCCCCGGCTCACTCCATGTTCCGGGAGCAGCTCCTGCTCCACAGTGTCTGTTCCAAACACTCCCCGACTCCCCCTCAACTTCCCACCACTCAATGCTAATCTCTGAGCACATCTGCGGACACGCTCCCAAAGCAGTGGCTGCTGGAAGCAGATGCTGTTTGTTCCCTTCCCCCGGGCCCGGGAAGTCTCCATTAGCAGCTGATTTAAAGCATCTTCCCCTGATTGAGTGAATGGCCTCACAGACTGGGTTGGGGAAAGGCTGCGCATGCGCTCCACTCCTCATTGTGACGTCCCACTGGGGGCGGGGCTACATCGCGCGTGAGCAGATCCCTGCAACAATTCATCATTCAAACATCAATGGGAACTTTCCCCATTTCACCCTCATCAAAGTCCCAAAGAAAGTGAAGAGGTGCTTGGACTGGAGGGAGGGAGGGGCGAGGTAGGGGGAACCTAGAACCCAGAAAGCTGCCCACTTGCCCCATTTAGATGCTCTATTTGCGGTCATTCCCTGCAGGGAGTTTGTTATTATTGAGCCCCTCCTGGTAAAACAATCCGATAGAAAGAGGGGAGAAAGGAGGGAGCCGGTGTGTTTGCTGGGACCTTGCAGAATTCATTTCAGCAGCAATAGTTCCGGGTTATATTAACCCGAGTGAAACACGCTGTCAGTGAGAGGAAAACCGAACGGCCCTTTTCATCTTTTCATTGGAAACAAAGTAGAGCCGGAAGTGCGGCGAGCAGAGCAGACACACAAGCTCAATGACAGGAGAGCTCGGCCGTCCCTGAGTTTCAGCTCCCGGCTCTTACATTTCCTCATCCACACTGTCTTTACTGTGGATGTTCAGGGATTCCTTGTCGGATCTGAGGACTGTATCCATTAAACATTCTGAGCCAGGAGATCCACACACTCTCTGTTATCAAGATTTATGGGCAGGAATGTTTCAAAACTTTGTCTATTAAATCATTGTATTATTCACAGAACTAATGAGGCAATCGGTTCATTATTCAAGCCTTAAACTTGGTTTGGGTAGACCGAAAACTGAGAGGTTCAGCACCTTTCCACTTCTTCACTAATATAACTGATTTTTTTGATAAAGTAACAGAAAAGGTTGATGAAGGGAAAGCAATGGATGTTGTCTATATGGATTTTAAGAAAGCGTTTGACAAACTACCACATAAAAGACTGGGTAACAAAACTGAGGCTCCTGGAATAGGAGGGTCAGTATCTGCTTGGATTAAAAAATGGATGAAATATCAAGAAAAGCGAGTTGTGATATTTGGTTGTTTTTCAGAATGGAAGATGGCGAACAGTGATGTCCACAAGGGTCAGTGTCAGGACCACCATATATAGAAATGACTTGAATATTGGAATCACAGAATCACAGAATTGTTACTGCACAGAAGGAGGCCATTTGGCCCATCGTGTCTGCACTGACTCTCCAAATGAGCAATTCACCTCATGTCACTTCCCCGTCTTCTCCCCATAATCCTGCACTTTCTTCCTTTTCAGATAACAGTCTAATTCCCCTTTGAATTCTTCAATTGAACCTGCCTCCATTACATTCTCAGGCAGTTCATACTTTAACCACTCGCTGTGTGAAAAAGTTTTTCCTCATGTCGCTTTTGCTTCTTTTACCAATTACTTTAACTCTGTGCCCTTCCGTTCTCGATCCTTTCACAAGTGGGAACAGTTTCTCCCTATCCACTCTGTCCACACCCCTCATCATTTTGAATACCACTATGAAATCTCCTCTTAGCCTTCTTTTCTCCAAGGAAAACAGTCCTATCTTCTCCAATCTATCTTCATAACTGAAGTTCCTCATCCCTGGAACCATTCCCATGAATCTTTTCCATAATCTCTCCAATGCCTTCACATCTTTCCTAAAGTGTGGCACCCAGAACTGAATGCAGTACTTCAGCTGAGGCTAGTGTCTTATACAAGTTCAACATGACCTCCTTGTTCTTGTACTCTATGCCTCTATTACTAAAGCCGAGGATACTGTATGCTTTATTAACCACTCTCTCAACCAATTACATATAACCCCAGGTCCCTCTGCTCCTGCACCCCCTTGAGAATTGTACCCTTTATTCTATATTGTCACTCCATGTTCTTCCTACCAAAATGAATCAATTCACATTTCTCTGCATTGAACTTCACCTGTCATCAGTCCTCCCATTCCACCAACTTGTCTATGTCCTTTTGAAGTTCTACACTATCATCCTTACAGTTCACAATGCTTCCAATTTTCGTATCATCCATAAACTTTGAAATTCTGCCCTGTACACTAAGGTCTAGGTCATTAATATATATCAGGAAAGGCAAGTGTCCCAACACTGACTCCTGGGGAACTCCACAACAAACCTTCCTCTAGCCTGAAGAACATCCATTGATCACTACTCTTTGTTTCCTGTCACTCAGCCAATTCCATGTCCATGTTACTACTGTCCCTTTTATTCCATGAGTTATAACTTTGCTCACAAGTCAGTGGTGTTGCATTGTATCAAACTCATTTTGAAAGTCAAGAAAAGCAAAATACTGCAGATGCTAGAAATCTGAAATATAAACAAAAAGTGCTGGAAGTACCCAGCAGGTCTGGCAGCATCTGTAGAGAGAGAAGCAGAGTTAACGTTTCAGCTCAGTGACCTTTCAGATGCTGCCAGACCTTTTGAAAGTCCATGTACATCACATCAACAGCATTGCCCTCATCAACCCTCTCTGTTACCTCATCAAAAAACTCCAGCAGGACAGTTAAACATGATTTTCCCTTAAGAAATCCATGCTGTCTTTCCTGAATTAACCCACATTTGTCCATGGGACTATTAATTTTGTCCCGAATTATTCTTTCGAGAAGTTTTCCCACCACCGAAATTGAACTGACTGGGGAGTGAGACGAGGTGAGTTGCTTTAGCAGAGAGCCAGCATGGGTTCTTCAGGCCGAATGGCCTCCTTCTGTGCTTTAGCCATTCTATGATTGTATGATTCTAGCAGCAACTGTTGGTGGAGAGGCAGTGATGCAGGAATGGGTTGACAGAAAGGGGAAAGTCTGGGCTGGTGTGTGTTTGCAGCATTTGCAGCTTGTGTTCGGGTTTGTGAATAAAGGTGATTTGGAAGCTGTGTTCCGGATTGAAGTGTTTATTGGAAGCAAGAAGTTGATGTAAATTAAGATTAAAACGTGTTAAGATGAAGCGTGGTGTGATTGTGGATAGCAGTAAATATTGTGTTGGCGAATTATTTGTGTTAATAAACTTCCACTGCTCCCTCTGCTGCAGGCTGCTGTTTATATCCAGCTGTGTATTAGTGCTGTGTGTTAACAAGATAAATGTTTGTTTCAACGCTGTTTATGAAGCAATAGCATTGCACTCAAACAGTCCCAGACACAGCAACACACGTACAAAAGCAAAATACTGCAGATGCTGGAAATCTGAAATATAAATAGAAAATGCTTGAAATAATCAAAAGGTCTGGCGGCATCTGTGGAGAAAGAAACAAAGTTAATGTGAGCTAAGGAAACAGATCTGAACTGTTAACTGTTTCTCTCTGCACAGATGCTGCCAGACCGACTGAGCATTTCCAGCATTTTCTGTTTTTATTACAGCAACACTGGTGTTGGGAGGCTCAACCTGGCTACACAATGTTACAAGGACGCTGAGTAACACCATCGGCAACGGGACAGAGAGAAAAACACACAGAAAACCAAGAATAGACTGTGAGGAAGCAAAAGTGAGGGACAGAGAGACAACAAGACTGAGATGGCGAAACAAGGCATTTGTATGATTGTGTTCTCCCTGTATTCTGAAGGTATTTCCTGTTGTGTAAATATGTTTTCTGCTGTGTAAAGATGTACCCTGTTGTTGTGTAAAGGTTTTCCCTGTTATTGTTTTATTTCCTGTTACTGACCGTTTCCTCACTGTGACCATTTGCCCTGGTTTTATTGTGGCCAACATCACCATCTGGTGGTGGAGCGGAGGCTCTGCAGGAAGGGGTTGACAAAGGGGGAGAGACTCGGCTGGTCCGGTTTGCAGTTTGTGCAGCTTGTGTTTGTGAGCAAAAGTGAGTTGTTACTGATTGATGTGTTCACTAGAAGAAAAATGCTGATTGCAATAGAGTGCCTCAGGAAGAATCTTGTTATGATGTTTTAAAAGTGAACTGTTTGTGTTACTACCGAACATAAATAGCAGAGAATGGTTTCGATCCATTGACCTCGTGGTTATGGGCCCAGCACGCTTCCACTGCGCCACTCTGCTAATTGCTGTTTTAAATTTTATCTGCCTGTTAGTGAAATATGTTCATTTCCCCAATTTCTTTTCTAAAAATAGGATTGTCGGCTGAATGCTCAAGAATCCCAGACTCAGCAACACACGTGCTGACGGACTCACCCTCACTGCACAATGACACAAGGACACAGAGTAACAGCACCAACAATGAGGCAGGCAGAGAAAGACACACAGAAAACCAGGAAGAGATTATCAGGACTCAGAAAGGAACAGACAGAGAAAGACACACAGAAAACCAGGCAGAGACAGCAAGAGACCAAATATTTATGTAATTGTGTTCTCTGTTGTGTTAAGATGTCCCCTGTGTTTTTAAAATATTTTTCCTGCTGTGTAATATGTTCTCTGTTGTGTAACAATATTCACTGTTGTGTAAAGATGTTCTCTGTTATTGTGTAAAATGGTTCCCTGTTGTGTAAATATTATCCATCTTGTGTAAAAGTGTTCCCGGTTGTTTAAATATGTTCCCTGCTCTGTAATGTAGAGCTGAGTCTGCACTAATGGAATTGCTACAGTATCTTCCAGTCTGATACTGTATGAGGGCTGGAATGTGATCCAACGCACATTCTATACAAATTAAATTGCTATTGTATCTTTTAGTTTCACAATCCGGGTGAGTTTTAAACTGAAATCTCAGTTTGTATCTCAGGTTATACTATCTTTCAGATTCTCTCAATCTGATATCGCACTTGAGATTTAGACTTAAGAAAGGATGTACTGGCATTGGACGAGTTCAAAAGAGATTCACTCATCTGATTCCTGGGATGAAGGGGTTGACTTATCAAGAACGGCTAAACAGGTTATTCATTCGTGTTCAGAAGAATGAGGGGTGATCTTTTTGAAACGAACAAGATTCTGAGGGTGCTTAACAGGGTGAAGAAGGGTCTCTGCCCTGAAACATTAACTCTGCTTCTCTCTTCACAGATGCTGCCAGACCTGCTGAGTATTTCCAGCATTTCTTGTTTTTATTAACAGGGTCGATGTTGAGAAGATGTTTCCACTAGTGGGGGAATCTCAAACTAGACGACATAGTTACAGTATAAGGGGACACTCATTTAAAACTGAGATGCAAAGGAATTTCTTCTCTCAGAGGGTAGTGAATGTCTGGAATTATCTACCCCAGACAGTATTGGAGGCTAAATCACTGAAAGTATTTAAAGAGGAAGTAGATAGATTTTTGAAATATTGGAGAGTTGAGGGCTATGAAGAGCTGGCATGAAAGAGGAATTGAGGTCTGGGGCAGATCAGCCCTGATCTTACTGAATGGCAGGGCAGGCTTGAGGGGCTGAATGGCCTACTCCTGCTCCTATTTCTTATGTTATGTTATATCTAATGTATTGTCAGGATGTACTATGGGAATTAATACTGAAACTTATAAACTCATAACGTGTGTCAATATTGGGCTGGTGCCACTATCACTGTGCTAAATGGGATAGATTTTGAACAGATCTAGCAATGCGTAGCTGGGCATCCATGAATCTCAGAGTACATTATTGTGGTTAATTCTGTAACTTTGAAAAGGGAACTATGTGCGATAATGAAAACAAGAAAAGCTGGAAATACTCAGCAGGTCTGGCAGCATCTGTATATAGAGAAGCAGAGTTAACGTTTCAGGTCAGTGACCTTTCATCAGATGAGAAACTGATCAATCCACTGTTACAATAACTCCATCTCTGACTCCCTCCTGAGAGTAACCAGTCCTTTCACAGAGACTGTGGGTGGTTCTGAAAAGAGCCTTTGGGTTATGAAATAACATTTTTCCACTTTACTTTTTCTGGGAGTTCTGAGCGCTGAGAATGATTCTCACTGACATGTACAGGGCAACAGACAGACTGATTTGACATAACGGTGTAACTAATGTTTGGGCTAACTCATGGCATCAGGTCAAACATGGGCAAGGAAAGCTCCTGCTGATTATCACCTGCCACCCCCTCCCAACCACACCCTCTCCCCGCCCCTCAGCTGATGTGTCAGTACTCCTCTATGTTGATCACCACTTGGAGGGAGCACTGAGTTGGAACAGGGCGCAGAATGTAGTCTGGCTGGGGGATGTCAATGTCCATCACTATGAGTGGCTCTGTAGCACCACTACTGACCATGCTGGCCGAGTCCCAATGGACACAGCTGCTCGATTGGGTCTGCAGTAGGTGGTGAGGGAACCAATAAGAGGGAAAAACATACTTGACCTCATCCTCACCAATCTGCCTGCCGCAGATGCATCTGTCCATGACAGTATTGGCAGGAGTGACCACTGCACAATCCTTGTGGAGATGAAGTCCCATCTTCACATTGAGGATACCCTGCATTGTGTTGTGTGCCACTATCACTGTGCTAAATGGGATAGATTTTGAACAGATCTAGCAATGCGTAGCTGGGCATCCATGAAGTGCTGTGGACCATTAGCAGCAGCAGAATTGTAGTCAACCACAATCTGTCACCTCATCGCCCGGCATATTCCCCCACTCTAACATTACCAACAAGCTGGGGATCAACCCTAATTCAATGAAGAGTGCAGGAGGGCATGCCAGGAGCAGCACCAGGCATACCTTGAAATGAGACATCAGCCTGATGAAGCGACAGCCCAGGACTACTTTCATGCCAAACAGCAGAAGCAGCATGTAATAGACAGGGCGAAGTGATCCCACAACCAACGGATCAGATCTACACCCTGCCACATCCAATGATGAATGGTGGTGGACAATTAAACAACCAACAGGAGGAGGTGGCTCCACAAATATCCCCAACCTCAATGATGGGGGAGCCCAGCACATCAGTGCAAAAGACAAGGATGAAGAATTTGCAACAATCTTCAACCAGAAGTGCCGAGTGGATTATCCATCTCGGCCTCCTTCTGAAGTCCCCAGCATCACAGATGCCAGTCTTCAGCCAATTCAGTTCACTCCGGGTGATATCAAGAAACGAATGAAGGCATTGGATACAGCAAAGGCTACAGGCCCTGGAAATATTCCGGCAATGGTACTGAAGACCTGTGCTCCAGAACTTGCTGCACCTCTAGCCAAGCTGTTCCAGTACAGCTACAACACTGGCATCTACTCGGCAATGTGGAAAATTGCCCAGGTATGTCCTGTACACAAATAGCAGGACAAATCCAACCCAGTCAATTGCTGCCTCATCAGTCTACTCTCAATCATCAGTATAGTGATGAAAGGTGTCATCGACAGTGCTATCAAGGGGCACTTGCTTTGCAATAACCTGTTCAGTGACACTCAGTTGGGTTCCACCAGGGCCATTCAGCTCCTGACGTCATTACAGCCTTGGTTCAAACAAGGACAAAAGAGCTGAACTCAAGAGGTGAGGTGAGACTGTCTGCCCTTGACATCAAGGTAGCATTTGACTGAGTATGGCATCAAGGAGCCAGAGCAAAACTGGAGTCAATGGGAATCAAGAGGAAAACTCTCCACTGGTTGGAATCGTACCTAGCACAAAGGAAAATGGTTGTGATTGTTGGAGGTCAATCATCTCAGCTCCAGGACATTACTGCTGGAGTTCCTCAGGGTAGTATCCTCGGCTCACCCTTCTTCACTACTTCATCAGTGACCTTCCTTCAATCATAAGGTCAGAAGTGGGGATGTTTGCTGATGATTGCAAAATTTAGCACCATTCGCGACTCCTCAGATACTGAAGCAGTCCATGCAGAAATGCAGCAAGACCTGGACAATATCGAGGCTTGGGCTGATAAGTGGCAAGTAACATTCATGCCACACAAGTACCAGGCAATGACCATCTCCAACAAGAGAGAATCGAACCATCTCCCATTGACATTCAACAGCATTACGATCGCTGAATCCCCCATTATCAACTTCCTGGGGGTTCCCATTAACCAGAAACTGAACTGGAGTAGCCTTATAAATAGTGTGACTACATGAGCTGGTCAGAGGGTAGGAAGCATGCGGTGAGTAACTCACCTCCTGACTCCCCAAGCCTGTCCACCATTTACAAGGCACAAGTCTGGAGTGTGATGGAATACTCCCCACTTGCCTGGATGGGTGCAGCTCCAACAACACTCAAGAAGCTCGACACCATCCAGGACAAAACAACATGCTTGATTGGCACCCCATCCACAACATTCACTCCCTCCACCACTGACGTACAGTGGCAGCAGTGTGTACCATCTACAAGATGCACTGCAACAATGCACCAAGGCTACTCAGGCAGCACCTTCCAAACCTGCATCCTCTATTGCCTAGAAGGACAAGGGCAGCAGATGCATGGGAACACCACCACCTGAAAGTTCTCCTCCAAGCTACACATCATCCTGACTTGGAACTATATCGCCATTCCTTCACTGTCGCTGGGTAAAAATCCTGGAACTCCCTTCCTAATAGCACTGTGGGTGTACCTACCCCACATGGACTGCAGTGGTTCAAGAAGGAAGCTCACCACCACCTTCACATGGGCAATTAGGGATGGACAATAAATGCTGGCCTGGCCGGCGACGTCCACATCCCATGAAACAAATAATTAAATACAATAACAGCTCATCTCAATTCCTGGCATTTCTAAATCCCACTAGTCCAACATAAGCTGAACAATTATTGCATGTTGTGATTGACTGTCTGGTCTGTAAACTGCACTGTATCACAGATTGCTGACATTTGCTAACTGGAAGTGAGAACTGCAAAATCGGGACAGTAGTTCACATAGTCTGTCAGTGTGAAAGAATCAGGCAATGTGAGGTAATCGAATTAGTCTGTGAATGTTACACTCATATTGCTTTATATTTTTATATTGAAAATAAAAGTAATCATTTCGTGAAAATAGTGACATGTTGTCCAAACTTTGGTCGCCAGTTGTTTTCGTCTTGCACTCAGCAGGGCAACCCACAAGAATACCAATTTAAAGGAAAACAACAACTTTCTTCTGTATGAGAATAGAGTGCTGATTGGTTGGCAAGTGAACTCTGATTGGGCGAGGCATTGCCATTCAGAATGCACCAGTTTATGGTAACTGACAGATAACTGCCCAGCTTTGTTTGAAATTTAAACCAGGCAGCTTGACTCTGATTGGTCAAGGCATTGCCCTGTGGAATGAGCCAGTGAATGGCTGTCACTTACTTTGTTTAGCTGAAACTGGCACAACATGTGTGCATGTTCTTTCTGTCTGCAAAGAACAGGGCCCTATGTATTAATATATGTAGCTTACAGTACACACCAATGCACCACACTGCGAGCCCTACTGACAGTCTTAAATTGGTTGTCAATGTCATTCTTAGCACACTGAGAATTATTTAGCAAATGTTGTCCTATTGTGGAATCACATCTCATGTTGGATACTGTGTTTTGAGTTTTGCAAGCACGGGTTGGTTGGGTAGGGCCCATTGCGAACAGCGGAAGGGACATGTTATTTGATACAATCCGCCAGTTTTGGGATGTACGGTCTAGAAACCTAGCATCACACTGGTATTGAAATTCATATATCACGTTACTTATTTGTGTGATAGGCAGGACGTCTCTTTTGCTTGACAGCAGCATCCTGTTAGTGGCGAACACCACACTTGTTGCTCCTGCATAGTGACAGCAGGAAACAGCGAGCTTCACCTGCAACTCAAATACTGGGGATAAATTACCTTTCCAGGGTAATTTGAGGAGACTGGACACTTTTCAGGGCTCAAAATGACGTGCTTCAGCCCGTTTATACGTTTGTGTGATATAAAGATAGAAATGATCGGATCAGTGTAGCCATTGTAATGCAGGATGTCTTTGATTCGCCCTATTTCAGCATCAAGCTTGCATGGTGAGCAAATGGCTCAGCCCTATTTATGAGGTTGTCGATAAGACCAATCTTATAGCGCGTGGAACTGTAATAATCCCAACGCGTGTATTGACCAGTGAAGGTAGGTTTGTGGTAGACCGTGGTCGAAAACCACTTAGCAGATTTCTCAACTCGTACATCAAGGAAAGGGAACTCATTTGACAGCTCCATTCCAAAGGTGAATTTGAGTGTCGGATGGAGCCCATGAAGACGTGCAAGGAAGTTATTTCATGCAGCTGCGGATTCAAATATAGCAAACATATCATCTGCATATTGGAAATATGCAAGAGGTCGGAGGTTAGGTGTCATTCCCTTAAAAACAGGTTTGTCATGGAATCCAACAAAGATGTTTGTGAGAGCTGGGCCTAGAGGGGATCCCATGGCAACACCAGCGATACATGGTGTCAATAAAACTGAACTCAACTGTGCAAGTTGCCGAGTTCAAAAGTTCAATGAATACGGATTCACACAATGGTGACGGGTCTAGATCACCATGATATAGCACTGCAGTGCAAATATCTATGGCTTCCTGAAGTGGTACATTGGTGAATAGGCTAGCAATGTCAAATGACACATGGACACGGCATTGCTATCGATATGCAAGTCCTGTATGGTCTTCACAAATGTGAAGGAATCCTTCACCGTGTTTGTGGAGAACTTGCTCAAAAACTGGTTGTAACAATTTGCCCAACCATTTGGCAAATTCATTTCAGGATAGTATTTACATTACTTCAAATAAAGAAAACACAACGACACAAAGAACTGAGCACAACGCTGAAAGTTTCACAGCAAATAGTCAAATGGGAAAAGGATGAAATACAGAAAGAAAAAGCCTAAAATACTGAAAACACTCAGCCAGTCCGGAAACAACTGTGGAGAAGAGAAGCTCGGGTTAATGGTCCAGTTCTGTGACCCTTCTATAGACCTGAAACATTGCTGCTCCTTTCCTCTCTCCACAGATACTGCTGGAACTGCTGAGCGTTTCCAGAATCTTCTGTTATTATTCAGATAAGATCACAGCTGATCTCCTACATCAACTCCATCTTACAACACTAGCACAGATCCCTTGATTCCCTTAGTATCCAAAAACCTATCGATCTCTCTCTCTTGGATATACCCAATGATTGAGCATCCACATCTCTAGAGTCACAGAGAGATACAGCACTGTAAAAGGCCCTTCGGCCCACCGAGTCTGTTCCAACCAACAATCACCCATTTATACTAATGCTACATTCATCCCATATTCCCTACCACATCCCCACCATTCTCCTACCACCTATCTACACTCGGGGCAATTTACAATGGCCAATTTACCTATCAACCTGCAAGTCTTTGGCTGTGGGAGGAAACCGGAGCACCCGGCGGAAACCCACGGGGTCACAGAGAGAACTTGCAAACTCCGCACAGGCAATACCCAGAACGGAACCGAGATCATTGGAGCTGTGAGGCTGCGGTGCTAACCACTGTGTGTAGAGAATTCCAAAGATTCACAATACTTTGAGTGAAAAGAAATTCTCCTCTTCTCAGTCCTAAATGATTGAGCCATTTATACTGAGACTGTGATCCCTAGTTCTAGATTCCCCAGCCAGAGGAAACATCCTCCCAGCATTTACCCTGTTAAATCCCTTAAGATTTTTAGGTGCCAGTAAGATTACCTCTCACTCTTCTAAATTCTGAGGAATATCTTTTTTTTAATTTCCAAAATATACTTTATTCATAAAAATCTGTAAAAATTACATTGCCAAACAGTTTCCAAGCAGCACCAAAAAATACAAACATTGCAAGGGAGATCAGTTTCCTTCAATACTGTCATGAGTTTCTTCACAACCCTTCCATTTCACAATTGTCATGCCAATTACAGTTTTACATTTACAGCAATTGAAAATATCAACGATACAGTTCGAGGGGTTTCCCATGGATCCAACCCCTCAGTTCAGCTTGGTGGGGGGAGCTTACACAGTGGTCTTTCCTCATTGAGCCTTTGCTGCGGCTGCCCCAAGCTTTCGTGCGTCCCTCAGCACGTAGTCCTGGACATTGGAATGTGCCAGTCTGCAACATTCGGTGGTGGACAACTCTTTTCGCTGGAAGACCAGCAAATTTCGGGCAGACCAAAGGGCGTCTTTCACCAAATTGATAGTCCTCCAGCAGCAGTTGATGTTTGTCTCGGTGTGCGTCCCTGGGAACAGCCCGTAGAGCACAGACTCCTGTGTTACAGAGCTGCTTGGGATGAACCTCGAAAAAAACCACTGGATCTCTTTCCACACCTGCTTTGCGAAAACACATTCCAGGAGGAGGTGGGTGACCCTCTCTTCCCCACCACAGCCACCACGGGGGCATTGTGCGGAGGGGGCGAGACGTCGGGTGTGCATGAAGGATCTGATGGGGAGGGCCCTTCTCACCACCAGCCAAGCTACATCTTGGTGCTTGTTTAAAAGTTCTGGTGATGGGGCATTCCGCCAAATGACTTTGACAGTCTGCTCGGGGAACCATCCGACAGGATCCACTGTCTCCTTTTCCCGTCGGGCCTTGAGGACATTCCGTGCAGACCACTGCCTGATGGACCGGTGGTCAAAGGTGTTTACTTGCAGAAACTGCTCCACGAAGGATAGGTGGTACGGCACGGCCCAACTGCATGGAGCGTTCCGCGGCAATGTGACCAGGCCCATCCTTCACAACACCGGGGACAGATAGAACCTCAGCACGTAGTGACACTTGGAGTTTGCGTACTGGAGGTCTACACACAGCTTGATGCAGCCGCACACGAAGGTGGTCATCAGGATGAGGGCCACGTTGGGTACATTTTTCCCGCCCTTGTCCAGAGATTTGAACATCGTGTCCCTCTGGACCCGGTCCATTTTAAATCCCCAGATGAAGCAGAAAATGGCTCGGGTGACTGCCACAGCGCAGGAGTGGGGTATGGGCCAGACCTGCGCCATGTACAGCAACAACGTGAGTGCCTCGCACCTGATGACCAGGTTCTTACCCACAATGGAGAGAGATCGCTGCCCCTCCCTTCCGAACCATATCCCCAGCACCTTCAGGTCGTCTAACCTGACGGTGAAGGGGACAAAGGATCTGTCAGCCCAGTTCCCAAAGAACATGGCCTCGCTCTTGCCGTGGTTAACTTTGGCTCCCGAGGCCAGTTCGAACTGGTCGCAGATGCTCATCAGTCTGCGCACGGACAGCGGATCCGAGCAGAAGACGGCGACATCATCCATGTACAGGGAGGTTTTGACCTGAGTGCCTCCGCTGCCTGGGATTGTCAACCCTCTTATGCTCGCATCCTTCCAAATAGACTCAGCAAAGGGTTCAATACAGCAAACAAACAAGACCGGGGAGAGAGGACAGCCCTGTCTGACTCCAGATTTGATCGGGAAACTTTCCAATTCCCACCCGTTGATTGAGACTGCGCTACTGATGTTTGTGTAGAGCAGTTTGATCCAATTGCAGATTCCCTCCCCAAACCCCATTTTGGAAAGCACGTCCATCATGTAGGTGTGCGATATCCTGTCAAAAGCCTTCTCCTGGTCCAGGCTGATGAGGCAGGTGTCCACCCTCCTGTACCGTACGTCGGCGATCGTACCCCTGAGTAGCACGAGACTATCAGAGATCTTCCTGCCGGTACAGTACAGGTCTGATCATGGTGGATCACCAACTCCAGAGCAGACTTGACTTGACTGGCTATGACTTTGGACAGTATCTTGTAGTCAACATTAAGCAGTGAGATGGGCCGCCAATTGCTGATTTCTGCCCTCTCCCCCTTCCGCTTGTAAATGAGGGTGATGATGCCTTTCCTCATATATTCTGACATGCTGCCGGCCAGGAGCATACTCTCGTATACTTCCAGCAGGTCCGGGCCGACCCAATCCCACAGGGCCGAGTACGAGGAATATCGGCCTTGTCGACTCAATTTCTTCTCATCGGACAATTCCCTCATCCCAGGAAGCAATCGAGTGACACTTTGTTACACTTCAAGGCAAGAATGTCCTTCGTTAGATAAGGGGAACCAAAACTGTACACAGTGCTCCAGGTGTGATCTCACCAAGGCTCTGTCTAATTGTAGTCAAACTTCTTTGTTCTTATAAAAACTCTTCACAATGTTGAACACAACTATTAACTGCCTCATTAACATCTCTGCTCTAAGAAGAAGGACCCCAGCTTCACACACCCCAGACCCCTATTCTTTCCACATTCGCTGAATTCGTGCATCTCTGATACCATTCTAGTAAATCTCCTCTGTGCCCTCTCTGAGGCCTTGACATTCCTGCTAAAGTGTGGAACATGGAATTAGACAGAATGCTCTAGCTGAGGCCTATAACCAGTGAGATTTATAAAGGTTCAGCCTCAATTCCTTGTCTGTGTCCCGTACTCCCATTTCTGGTTTCAGACTCAATGTCGGCTCTGAGCTGTTGAAACTGCCTGAAGAAACATTTCCACCCAACAAAGCACTCGGAATGTGAGAAGGGACAAAGTGAGTGACCAAGTACATCAACTCCAAGTAAAACTCCACCATGTGGTGAAAACACTCGAAACACAACGGCTCTTTTAAGAGCCACCCACAATCTCTCTAAAAAAGCTGCACCAACATCTCTCTAGAATTGGTTTATTTAATTGGTTTTAATTTTAAGTAACTCTCTGGAACTTTCTCACTGTCTATGTTTTCTGTTTCAATCTGGTATGGAGATTCTGGGAAGATGAGTTTCACTGCCTGGGAGGATCTTTGTGGTTTTCCTGCAGAATGCAGCATCAGTGAAGTGGTCACCTGCACTGAGCAGGTCAAGCGCAAGATGTAACCATGTGGTGTCTGCTCTGAAACGGCAGGGCCGCACTCCCTGTGGATTCGGCAGTCAAAAAACTCGACCATTTCTCTCAAACACAAAACAAAGTCTCTTTTCAGAGTCACCCACCGCCTCATAGGGACAGCAGTGACATGGGAACGGGAGCTGGGGTGTGTTTTATGCCGGAAATAACAGTTAATGATTTATGTTGTGCTCTCGTTATATTCCAATCTCTGAATTGAGCCTTTCCACCGCACAAGGGTTATGGGGAGAGTTTTCATCGTTTCTTTTCTAAACGTACTGACGATGTTATAAAGTTGTTGATTTACCCATATGGCGGATTCTCCCCTCACAGTGAAAAGTAACATCACACCTTCACATCTGCCCATTGTTTTATAATTGAATAATTAGTCAAGTGGTATTATTTGTGATGTTATTTCCCCCGAGACGGTGTTTCCTGCAGTGAAACTGATCAGTTTCAGCTCAGTCATTGAGGGACCTGGAATTCCTGCAGTTTGAACCCGCTGTCACCCCAGCCCACTTCTGATTGGTCACCCTCTTCTCATAAAGTCAGTGACACACATGAGGAGGCCATTCGCCATATCAAGTCCAAGTCGGGTTTCCAATCTGTTCAGCCCCCGACTCGATCCCCAAAGCCCTGCATAATCCCTTTGGGTCAAAATGACCGTGGCAGGATTCGAACCTGCAATTTTCTGATGACATCATGAAATATACTGATGTCAAACGCCTTATCCATTAGGCCAACGGCCATTAGATAAAATGAATGATCCAATCGGAGAACCTCGAAGCACAAAATACAGCAAATCATTGGCTGAACCTGTCAACCTGGCAGAATATTTGAATTCGTGAAAGCCGCCAATTTCACTGTGGAAAAGAAGTGATCGACTGGAAAAGTACATAAAAATCTATTTTCCCATCATGATTTTTAAAAAAAGCTTTTAAAACACAATTCTGCTTATACCGACTCAAATTGCTGGCGCTATTTTATGAACAACTTTATTTTGCCAATTTTTGTCAACTTCTTATCCGTAACTGACAGTAAAAGACTCCGTTCAGCAATCTTTCACGCGACAAATAACTCAAACTCGGTGTGGAAGTAATAAATTACAGACGATTGGTAATTCCCCTTCACACAGGCTTCAGGGGGACAGTGAGAAGCCACTGAAATAGTTGCTGCATCCTTTTAAAAGGTTCCCATTCTGTCCTGTAATTGACGTGTTGGAATCAGATTTGTATTTAACAAGTTATTTCTGTGAAAACAAAATCCTCAACGGACCAGCTGGGAATCTGGGAATCACTATAATAAAATAAAAGGCTTTTGATTGAGAAGACGGGACCTTCTCACCAGCAGCCGGGTTACATTCCCCTCACATTCTGACACAGTGAGCTGCTCTCTCCCTCGAGAAATGGACAGCAGCAGTTGGAAGTTCAGTAAAAGGATCGGTTCATTGAGACAAGTTTCTGACTGACAGGTGGTGCTGAATATTAATACAAGAAGGACCTGGAATGGGAAACAAGTGTCCAGAGTGGGGTCTGAAATCAGGACAGGGAAATGGCCAGCACTGACACAGACCATTTCATTATTACATTGATATCTGACTGTCTATAAGGAGAAGCGAGTTAAACACATGATGGTGAAAGGAATGGAAGATGACGCTGGTTGTTCTCGATGAAGAGGGATAGACAGAGGTGTGGGTACAGCAGACTTCAGACAGTAATCAGCCCTTTCAGATACTGTGGGTGGATCTGAAAAGAGCCTTTGGGTATTTGATAAAATCCTGGCAGATTGACTTGGTTTTGGTGCCCAGAGCGCTGGCTTTCTTGGGCAGCAGCACGGCCTAGATATTCGGCAGCACCCTGCCCTCAGTGTCCTGGAATCAAAAGCAAGTGTCCAGAGTGGGACCTGAAATCAGGATAGGGGAAAAAGCTCTTTGTTTAAAAACCCTCAAATAGCTACCTTGTAATCGGTTAGGTTACTAATGTTTTAGTTAGTGTAATTTATAATAATTACTCATTAGAAAGTGCTGTTTGGACAGAGTGTAAAGCTGTGAGTTGATGTGTGAGGGACTTCACTGACCAGGGGAAGGAGGTGCTGTTTGGTCTTTTCTTTTCTGCCTTTTCAGCCTCCATGGTACAGGGGAAGAAGCTGATTGGTGAGTAACTGGTAAATAATTCTACTTATTACACTTATTACACGAGCAATAATGAGGTTGTACAGCTACGTTGTGGCAGGGCAGCTCGGCCAAGTGGAATGTGCCTCCTGTGGTATGTGGGAAGTCATGGATGCACCATGTGTCCTTGACAAACACATCTGCAGGAAGTGACACCAGCTGCAGAAGCTTGAGCTCCAGGTTTCAGAACTCGTGCAGCACCTGGAGTCACTGTTGTGCATCTGCAAGGCAGAGAACTACGTGGATAGGACTTTTCAGCAGGTTGTCACCTCGGAGCTGAAGAGAGCACAGGCTGAGAGGGATTGGGAGTTTGCCAGACAGACAAGAAGGTCAAGGCAGGTAGTGCAGGAGTCCCTGGGGGGCATCCCACTTTCTAAGTGGTATTCAGTTCTGAGTACTGATGGGAGAGAGGGTTCCTCTGGAGAGTGCAGTGAGAGTCATGACCAGAACTCCATGGGTGGCTCAGCTGTGCAGGGAGGGAGTAGAAAATACAAGAGAGCAATACTGGTAGGGGATTGTATAGTTAGGGGAACAGATAGGTATTTCAGTGCTCGCAAACCAGGTTTCCTCCTTGGTGCAAGGATCATGGATATCACTGGCTACAGAGCATTCTGGAGGGCAAGGATGCACAGCCAGAGGTCGTGGTCCACATTGGTACCAACGATATAGGAAGAAAGAGGGATGAGATCCTTCAGGCTGAGTTTAGGGAGTTAGGAAAGAGATTAGCAAGCAGGACCTCAAAGGTAGTAATCTCCAAATTACTCCCAAGGCCACATGCTAGTGAGTATAGAAATAGGAGAATACACCAGATGAATGCATGGCTGGAGAGATGGTGCAGGAAGGAGGGCTTCAGATTTCGGGGCATTGGGACCAGTTCTGGGGAAGGTAGGACCTATATCAGTCGAACGGTCTACACCTGAACAGGACTGGGATGAATATCCTTGCAGGTGCTGTTGGGGATTGTTTAAACTAATTTGGCAGCTTGTTGGGAACCTGAGGGCAGTTTCAGACAGGGCAATTTCAGGGCAGGGAACGGGAGGCAGAAAATTAGCGAATGACTCTGAAAGACAGAGGAAGCAAAGTTTAAAAAGTGTGCAGCAGAGGAATTTGGCAGTGTTAAAGGATATTTATTTATTTAAAGAGGCAACTTGATTGAAACATATCAGACCCTGAGGAGTCTTGACAGGGTGGATGTGGAAAGGATGTTTCCCCTTGTGGGAGAATCTGGAATTAGGGGTCACTGTTAAAAAATAAGGGGTCACCCATTTAAGACAGAGATGAGGAGACTTTTTTTCCCTCAGAGGGTGGTGAGTTTTTGGAACTCTCTTCCTCAATAGGCGGTGGAAGCAGAGACTTTGAATATTTTTAAGGCAGAGGGACATCGATTCTTGATCAGCAAAGGGGTGAAAGGTTATCGGGGGTAGGCGGGAATGTGGAGTAATCAGTTCAGCCGTGAACTTATTGAATGGGGAAGCAGGGTCTAGGGGTCGAATGGCCTACTCCTGCTCCTAATTTTTATACTTGTATGTCTATTCATATAGTAAATAAAGCTGATGAGCTGAGGGCACAGATAGACACAAAGAACAATACAGCACAGGAACAGGCCATTCGGCCCTCCAAGCCTGCGCTGATAAAGTAACATCACACTTTTTATTTTTATTTAGAGATACAGCACTGAAACAGGCCCTTTGGCCCACTGAGTCTGTGCTGACCAACAACCACCCATTTATACTAACCCTACAGTAATCCCATATTCCCGACCACCTACTTACACTAGGTGCAATTTACAATGGCCAATTTACCTATCAACCTGCAAGTCTTTGGCTGTGGGAGGAAACCGGAGCACCCGGCGAAAACCCACAGGGAGAACTTGCAAACTCCAAACAGGCAGTACCCAGAATCGAACCCGGGTTCCTGGAGCTGTGGTGCTAACCACTGTGCCATTGTGCCCACACATGGTAACACAATATCATTGCAATAAGGGAAACTTGGCTTCAAGAGGGCAAGAATGGCAGCTCAACATCTCTGGATATAGAGTTTGCATGTGGCATAGGGATAAAAAAGGTGGGAGTGTAGCATTATTAGTTAAGGAAGGCATACAGCTTTGAGGAGGGATTATATGCTAAATGAATCATCAAATGAGGCCATATGGGTGGAGCTCAGAAATAAAAAAGGGGCAGCCACACTACTAGGAGTGTACTGTAGACCCCCAAATAGTGAGAGAGAGATAGAAGAACAAATATGTAGGCAAACTGCTGAGTGCAAAACTATAGGGAAATAATAGTTGGGGATTTCAACTATCCCAATATCAACTGGGATACAAACAGTGTGAAGGGCACAGGGGGCACAAAATTCTTGAACTGCATTCAAGAGAACTTTCATAGCCAGCACATCACAAGCCCAATGAGAGGGGGCACAATTCTAGAGCGAGTCTTCAGTAATGATACTGGGCAAGAAGCAGTGGGTGACCATTTTGGAGATAGCTTTTTTTTATTCATTCATGGGATTTTGGGCATCGCTGGCCAGGTCAGCATTAATTACCCATCCCTAATTGCCCTTGGGAAGGTGGTGGTGAGCTTCCTTCTTGAACCGCTGCAGTCCATTTGGGGTAGGTGCACCCACAGTGCTATTCAGAATGGAGTTCCAGGATTTTGACCCAGTGACAGTGAAGGATCAGCGAAATAGTTCCAAGTCAGGATGGTGTGTGTCGTGGTGGGGAACTTGCAGGTGGTGGTGTTCCCATACATTTTCTGCCCTCGTACTTCTAGTTGGTAGAGGTCAGAGGTTTGGAAGGTGCTGTTCAAGGAGCCTTGGTGCATTGCTGCAGTGCATCTTGTAGATGGTACACACTGCTGCAACTGTGTGTCGGTGGTGGAGGGAGTGAATGTTTGTAGATGGGGTGCCAATCAAGTGGGCTGCTTTGTCCTGGATGGTGTTGAGCTTCTTGAGTGTTGTTGGAGCTGCACCTATCCAGGCAAGTGGAGACTATTCCAACACACTCCTGACTTGTGCCTTGTAGATGGTGGACAGGCTTTGGGGAGTCAGGAGGTGAGTTACTCGCCTCAGGATTCCTAGCCTCTGACCTGCTCTTGTAGCCACGGTATTTATATGGCTACTCCAGTTCAGCTTCTGGCCAATGGTGCCCCTAGGATGTTGATAGTGGGGGATTCAGCAATGGTAATGCCATTGAATGTCAAGAGGAGTTAGTTCGATTCTCTCTTGTTGGTGATGGTCATTGCCTGGCACTTGTGCGGCCCAAATGTTACTTGCCACTTATCAGCCCAAGCCTGGATATTGTCCATGTCTTGCTGCATTTCTACACGGACTGCTTCAGTATCTGAGGAGTCATGAATGGTGCTGAACATTGTGCAATCATCAGCGAACATCCCCACTTCTGACCTTCTGATTGAAGAAGGTCATTGATGAAGCAGCTGATGATGGTTGGGCTGAGGACATTACCCTGAGGAGCTCCTGCAGTGATGTCCTGGAGCTCAGATGATTGACCTCCAACAACCACAACCATCTTCCTTTGCGCTCGGTATGACTCCAGCCAGGGGAGGGTTTTCCCATTGACCTCAGTTTTGCTCGGGCTCCTTGATGCCATACTCGGTCAAATACTGCCTTGATGTCAAAGGCAATCACTCACACCTCACCTCTTTTGTCCATGTTTGAACCAAGGCTGTCATGAGGTCAGGAGCTGAGTGGCCCTGGCAGAACCCAAACTGAGTGTCACTGAGGCAGGTTATTGCTAAGCGAGTGCCGCTTGATGGCACCTTCCATCATTTTACTGATGATTGAGAGTAGACTGATGGGGCCTAAAGTGATGGAAGGTGTCATCAACATTGCCATCAAGCAGCACTAGCAGATATGTCCTTTAGGATTCGGCCAGTAGAGATGCTCCCGAGCCACTCTTGGTGATGGACATTGAAGTCCCCCACCCAGAGTACATTCTGTGCTCTTGCCACCCTCAGTGCTTCCTCCAAGTGCTGTTCAACATGGAGGAGTACTGACTCATCAGCTGAGCGAGTGCAGTAGGTGGTAATCAGCAGGAGGTTTCCTTGTCCATTGTTTGATCTGATGCCATGAGACCTCATGGGGTCCAGAGTCGATGTTGAGGACTTCCAGGGCAATTCCCTCTCTACTTAACCGACACCTCTGGTGAGTCTGTCCTGCCCGTGGGACAGGACATACCCAGGGATGGTGATGGCAGTGTCTGCGACATTGCCTGTAAGGTATGATTCTGTGAGTATGACTACGTCAGGCTGTTGCTCTCCCAACTTAACACAAGCCACCAGATGTTACTAAGGAGGGCTTTGCAGGTTCGACAGCGCTGGGTTTGCCATTGTCATTTCTGGTGCCCAGGTCGACGCCGGGTGGTCCGTCTGGTTTCAGTCCTTTTTATTGACTTCGTAGTGTTTAGTTTCAACTGAGTGGCTCGCTCGGCCATTTCAGAGTCAACCACATTGCTGTGGGTCTGCAGTCGCATGCAGGCCAGACAAGAACAGCAGATTTCTTTCCCTGAAGGGCATGAGTAAACCAGATGCGTTTTTACAACCATCAACAATGGTTTCACGGCCATCATTAGACTTGCTTTTTAATTGCAGATTTATTATTTGGATTTAAATTTCAATGGTGGGATTTGAACCCACGTCCCCTGAGCAATACCCTAGGTGTCTGGGTTACTAATCCACTGACAAGTCCACTGACAAGACCACTACGCCACCACCACCCCTAGTGACCATACTGCAATTGGTTTTGGCATAATCATGTAAAAGGACAAAGATACAACAGAAGTAAAAGATCTAAATTGGGGGAAGGCAAATTGTACAAAACTGAGAGGTGACTTGGTGGATGTGGACTGGATACAACTACTTGAAGGAAACCCCAAAGATGTTCTTTCAGTACATTAAGAGTAAGAGGATAACTAAGGAAAAGGTACGGCCTATCAGAGATGTACAAGGGAAAGTATGAGTGGATGCAGAAGATGTGTGTGGGGTTCTTAATGAGTTTTTGTCTCTGCCTTCACAAAGGAGAGGGATGATGCAGACAAAGAAGAGGAGTGTGAAATATTAGATACGATAAGCATAATGAGAGTGGAAGTACTAGAGGGTCTGACATCCTTCAAAATGAATAAATCACCAGGGCCGGATGGTTTGCATCTGAGGTTGTTAAAGGAAGCCAGGGAGGAAATAGTGGATGCGCTGGGGATCATCTTGAAATCCTCACTGGATATGAGGGAGGTGCCGGAGGATTGGAGGTCTGCGAACGTTGTACTATTATTTAAAAAGGATGTGAGGGATAGGCCAAATAATTATAGGCCGGTCAGTCTGACCTCGGTGGTGGGTAAATTATTAGAATCAATTCTGAGGGACAGGATAAACTGCCCCTTAGAAAGGCACGGATTAATCAGGGATAGTCAGCATGGATTTGTTAAGGGAAGGTCATGTCTCACTAACTTGATTGAGTTTTTTGAGGAAGTAACAAGAAACATTGATGAGGATAGTGTGGTGGATGTGGTCTACATGGATTTTAGTAAGGTCCCACATGGCAGACTGGTCAGTAAAATGAAAGCACATGGAATACAGGGGAATGTGGCAGGTTGGATCCAAAATTGACTCAGTGACAGGAAACAAAGGATAGTTATCAACGGATGTTTTTGCGAATGGAAAGCAGTTTTCAGTGGCATTCCACAGGGCTCAGTGCTGGGTCCTTTGCTGTTTGTGGTATATATTAATGATTTGGAATTAAATGTGGGAGGTATGATTGGGAAATTTGCTGATGACACAAGAATTGGCCGTGTAATTGATAGTGAGGAGGATAGCTGTAGACTTCAGAATGATATGAATGGATTGGTTGAGTGGGCGGAAAAATGGCGAATGGAATTCAATCTGGAGAAGTGTGAGGGAATGCATTTGGGGAGGGCAAACAAAGTAAGGGAATACACAATAAACGGGAAGATATTGAGAGGGGTAGAAGAAGTGAGAGACTTTGGAGTGCATGTCCACAGGTCCCTGAAAGTGGCAGGACAGGTAGATAGAGTGGTGAAGAAGGCATATAGAATGCTTTCCTTTATTGGCCAAGGTATAGAATAGAAAAGCAGGGATGTAGTGCTAGAACTGTATAAAACGGCGGTTAGGCCACAGCTGGAGTATTGCGTACAGTTCTGGTCACCACATTACAGAAAGGACATAATTGCTCTGGAGAGAATACAGAGGAGATTTACAAGAACGTTGCCAGGGCTGGAAAGTTGCAGCTATGAGCAAATATTGGAGCGGCTCGGGTTGTTTTCCTTAGAACAGAGGAGTCTGAGGGGTGACTTGAATGAGGTGTACAAAATTATGAGGCGCCTAGACAGAGTGGACAGTAAGGACCTGTTTCCCCTGGTGGGGAGGTCAGTTACCAGGGGGCACAGATTTAAGGTGATTGGTAGAAGGATTAGAGGGGACATGAGGGGAAACGTTTTTACCCAGAGGGTGGTGGGTGTCTGGAATTCGCTGCCAGGAAGGGTGGTGGAGGCAGAAACCCTCAACTCATTTAAAAATACCTGGACATGCACCTGAAGTGCTGCAACCTGCAAGTCTACGGATCAGGTGCTGGAAGGTGGGAATAGATTGGGTGGCTAGTTTTTTCGGCCAGAGCAAACACGATGGGCTGAATGGGCTCCTTCTGTGCCCTAATTTTTCTCTGATTCTATGGAAATTGCCAGCACTGACACAGATCATTTCATTAGTACATTGATATTGGACTGACTATAAGGAGAAGCTAGTTAAACACATAATGGTGAAAGGAATGGAAGATGACGCTGGTTGTTCCAGATGAAGAGGGAGAGACAGAGGTGTGGGTACAGCAGACTTCAGACAGTAATCAGCCCTTTCAGATACTGTGGGTGGCTCTGAAAAGAGCCTTTGAGTATTTGAAAAAATCCTGGCAGATTGACTTGGCTTTGGTGCCCGGAGCGCTGGTTTTCTTGGGCAGCAACACGGCCTGGATATTAGGCAGCACCCTACCCTGAACGATGGTCACCCCTCCCAGCAGCTTGTTGAGCTCCTCATCATTGAGGACGGCCAGCTGTAGGTGTCTGGGAATGATGCAGGTCTTCTTGTTGTCCCGGGCCGCGTTACCACCCAGCTCGAGGATTTCAGCGGTCAGATACTCGAGCACAGCAGCCAGATAGACCTGGGCTCTGGCACCCACACGCTCAGCATAGTTACCCTTTCTCAGGAGCCTGAGAACACGGCCCACCGGGAACTGCAGTCCAGCCCGGGAGGAGCGAGACTTGGCCTTGGACCGAGCTTTCCCGCTGGTCTTTCCTCTTCCAGACATTTCCACAATCTCACAAATACTTTCACAATGAATGGATAATTTCGTCAGCATTAAACATACACATGGGGTAGTCAGGATGGTCGAGCAGTCTGAGACGGTTCATTCAGATCACAATTCTCTCTGCAGGGGTGGGTTCAAATTCCCCTTCTGATAAGTTGTGTTTTGACATGACTAGAGGTATTTGGGAGTAGCGATGAAGAACAAACAGAGATCACGAAAGAATATTGACAAGCAAAATCAAAACAAATCCAAAGATGTTTCATCAATACATTGCAGTCAGAGGCAACTGAGGAAAGAGTAGGGCCCATCAAAGACCTAAAAATGTAACCTATGTGTCAGTGTGGAAGATGTTGGTATGTTTATTAATGAATATTTTACTGTCTGCACAAATGAGGGGGGTGATGCAGATATTGTAATTAAGAAGAAGGAGTGTGAAGTATTGGACATGATAAACTGAGGGAGAGAAGAAGTATAAATGGGATTAGCATCCTTGAAAGTGGATAAATCATCAGGGCCGGATGAAATGTACCCCAGGCTGTTAAAGAAGTCAGGGAGGAAATAGTGGAAGGTCTGACCATCAGTTTCCAATCCCCAACTGGATACGGGTGTGATGTCAGAGGATTGGAGGTCTCGTAACACTGCAATAAAAGCATAATTCTGCAGATGCTGCAAATCTGAAATAAAAACTAGTTGCATTGGAAATACACAGCGGATCTGGCAGCAACTGTGGAGAGAGAAGCAAAGTTAACGTTTCTGTTCTGATGAAAGGTCAATGACCTGAAAAGTTAACTTTGCTTCTCTCTCCACAGATGCTGCCAGAACTGCTGTGTATGTCCAGCACTTTTTGTTTTTATTGCTAACTTTGCACCATTCTTGAAAAAGGAAGCGAGTGATCGACCAAATGATTAAAGGCCAGTCAGCCTAACCTCAATAGTGGGCGAATTATTGGAATTAATTCTGAGAGACAGGATAAACTGTCACTTAGAAAGGCACAGATTAATCAAGTATCATCAGCATGGATTTGTTCAGGGAAGCACATGGATTTTAGCAAGACTTTTGACAAGGTCCCACATGGCAAACTGGTTAAAAAAAATAAAAGCACATGGGATCCAGGGGAATGTAGCAAGCTGGACACAAAATTGGTTCAGTGGCAGGAAACAAAAAGGAATTGGTTACAGGTGTTTTTGCAACTGGAGGACTGTTTCCAGTGGTGTTCCACAGGGCTCAGAACAAGGTCCCCTGCTTTTTGTGGTATATATTAATGATATGGACATAAATGTAGAGGGCACAATCAAGATGTTTGCAGATGACACAAAAATTGTCCGTGTTGTTGATAGGGAGGAGGATAGCTGTATACTGCAGGAAGATATCAATAGACTGGTCAGGTGGGCAGAGAAGTAGTAAATGGAATTCAAATTGGACAAGCGTGAGGTGATGCATTTGGGAGGTCAAAAAAGGCAAAGGAATACACAATTAATGGTAGAACACTGAACGGTGCAGAGGAAGTGAGAGACGTTGGAGTGAATGTCCACAGATTCCTGAAGTAGCAGTACAGGTCAATAAGGTGGTTCAGCAGGTATATGGAATCCTTTCCTTTATTAGCTGAGGTACAGAATATAAGGGTGATCTGGGTATCCATGTCAATAAGTCACTGAAAGCTAACATGCAGGTGCAGCAAGCAATTAGGAAGGCTAATAGTATGTTAGCCTTTATCACAAGAGGATTTGAGTACAGGAGGAGTGAATTCTTGCTTCAATTGTACAGAACCTTGGTTAGACCGCACTTGGAGTACTGTGTGCAGTTTTGGTCTCCTTACCTTAGGAAGGATATTATTGCCATGGAGGGAGTTCGACGAAGGTTCATCAGACTTGTTCCTGGGATGGTGGGACTGTTCTATGAAGAGAGATTGGGAAACTGGGGCTGTATTCTCTAGAGTTTCAAAGAATGAGAGGTGATCTCATTGAAACCTACAAAATACTTAAAGGACAGTCAGGGTAGATGCAGCTAAGATGTTTCATCTGGATGGGGAGTCGAGAACCAGAGGCTCAATTTCAAAATAAGGGGGAAGCTCCTTAGGACAGAGATGAGGAGAAATTTCTTTACACGGAGGGTTGTGAATCTTTGGAATTCTGTACCCCAGAGGGCTGTGGAAGCTCAGTCGTTGAGTATGTTTAAAGCAGAGATTGACAGATTTCTAAATACAAATGACATATGGGAATATGAGGAAAGTGTGGGGAAAAGGGCATTGAAGTGGATGATCAGCCATGATCATATTGAATGGTGGGGCAGGCTCGATGGGCTGAATGGCCAACTCCTGCTCCTATGTTCCTCTGTTCCTAACTCCACATGATCGGCGAGGCACAGCCTCAGGCCGACTTGTCAGGTGGTGTAAACAGATATCACTGCTTCTGATCTTCACCAGAACAGAGAGTGAGATGTAACATTGATCATCAAACAGACTGTGAGAGAATACAACAGAATAAAACACATGGAGAGACACTGTGGAATAACAAATAGATTTGATTGGAACATTGACTTTGATTGGAATGGATAAAACACCAGAAACAGCAGACTAAATTGGGATTCTCATCATTATATTGATCTGGGACAGAAAAGAGAAACTGATGGAAAGAAGGGAAGAAGGAAGAAAAGAAAGGATGGAACTGTTCAGTTTTTTCAGTTTTTTCACTTGCCCATCAAAGCTGGATAAAAAAAAAGTTGCAAACAACAGAGAATTTCACCAAAAAGGGAGATTAAATGCTGCCGAAACCTTGGATCGAAGGATGCCCCAACAGATCACCTGTTTAACTGTCTCCTCACTGGGGGATTTCAATCAGTGAGCAATATTATTCTCTACCTTTCTTTGTTAAATGAACCCAGAACTGTCACTTGGAGTTAATATCTGTGTTCCGACTCCTGAGTAATAAAATTGTGAGTTTCTCGATATTTTCGGGACACATTTCCTGCTGAAAGAACTAAGAACTCTTTTCTAATTTACACAATACTATATACACATTCATCAAGCCTCCTAAGCTAGCATCCTTGGTGCTGCTCTCTCCTCCCAAACCTCATGTCCTGTGACTGTTACATCATCACTCTGACAGTGGGAGTGATTGATCCCAATGTCTTCAGCATTAACCCTTTACATCCTTATACTACACTGTCTGTCCAAAAAAATGGGTGGAGGGAACTTGATTTATCGAAACACTAACAGCTGCCAGTTGAAAATCAACTCAAACCCATCAGCGAGAGAGAGAGAGACTGTCAGAGAACTTCCTGCATCCAGTCCTGACCCTGTCACACTCAGCAGATGCTCACCCAGACCCCACTCTCATCAACACTGAACATTGTTAGCGAGACACTTCAAAGACTGTTTATGAAAGGCTGGAAAGGTCAAAGTTCACACAGCTTTATTGAACAGAACAAAGTTTAATATCTTCTGACCGTTTCTCGGTAACCACATGAGACACAGGTCTTCTTAATTGGTTCCTTTGATTTTTCTTGTTGCTGACTGACAAATATTCCAAACCTCAGATCAACCCTCCCACTTGCGTCATGTCCCAATCTCAGTCACAAGCAAAACATAACGACACAAACACTCTGAAACATACAACGCAGTCACACTTTCCTTCAGTGACATTAATGTCGAGCTGTTTTCCAGGTTGAATGCAAGTGTGAACAAATTTGTATCAAAGAAGTTGCCTTTGAAATATCAGGACTGAATTTCTGCACAAGGAGGAACAGCCATTCCAAACTCACATCCTTCACAAAGGCTGTGACGAAAATTCATCATGTAATTTGAATTCTCACTTAAAGTTCAGTGGACACAGATGGAAGCGATTGATGAGGTAACTTCTACATCACAAATGTGAAACAAGGCTCTATGGGGAATTGAACCCAGAATCTCCTGTTTACAAGATAGGTGCTTTAACCAACTAAGCTACAGAGCCAGATGTTGTTAAAGTTAAAATCAGAGGAGTGCACTATTTATTCTCATATAATATCAATATCAAAGGAAAATACAGCAGATGCAGGAAATCTCAAATAAAAACAAGAAATGCTGGAAATACTCATCAGGTCTGGCAGCATCTGTGCAGAGAGAAGCAGAGTTAACGTTTCAGGTCAATGACCCTTCTTCAGACCCTTCTATATATTCTCATCCCACTTCTCCACAGGTCACAACATATATTTTAACTTTTCCCACTTCCTGAAACAGTCAATCATGTACTCTATTCTTCCCAGAATAGAAGACACTGACCATGTTTCTTTAATGAACAGCAAAATTATCAGTTTATTACAGAACAAGTTTTAACTAGTCATGAAATAAAGCATAAATACACAGGTAGAAATTTTAAAAGTTCCCTTTTTACCTTAACCAACATTTAAAGCCCCTTTCTTCCCACAGCCCCACACATGCACACATACATACACCGGTTAACTGAAAAAAAAAGAATTATTTTTTACAATTCTGAGTTCTGTTAAAGACAAAAACAACACTTGGGCTGATTACTTGTTCATTCCTGAAGAAAACAGCAGATGAGATATGTTGTTCCAAAACTGGCATACAGTCTAACTTCTGAGTGTGCGTAGACAGGTCACTCGGGTCTTTTAGAACAGTTTTTTAGAGGCAGTGTTGAAAATTAATTTTAGCAGACTTTCTTCAAAGACAGGAGAAGAGATGAATTGACACAGTGAAGTTCTCAGGGTCTTTTAAAGATTTGCTGCAAAACAACGTGGGTTGTGATCTTCTCTCCTTCCTTGACACTTCTTCAGGCTAACTTTATCAGCTGCTCACTCCAGAAGGTAAAACACAATGACTGCTACGAATAAAAGCTTGTGATTGTTCTGCCCTCTTCGGTGAGTGCTGCTGCTGCCGGGTTTGTCCAATCAAGAGGCGCAACTGACTTCTCTGTCCACATTTCCCCCTGTTACCAGGGTTTCTGTTCTACATTCAACTTGAGTCATGTGACAACCAGTAAACATAGTTGCCAAATTAGTACTTTCAGTACCCTCTTGAAAAAGAACTGGTCTGACATTTATTAAGTTTGACGATGAATTCCTCAAAAAAAAATTCACAAAAAAAAAATCAAAATCACTTCCATAACATCATGTACTTTCCCTGAGCTACAGGTTATTGCAAGTCTCTCTGGCTGTGTTTATTTTTGTTGATTTTGCACTCAGGTTCTTTCTGAATCCATGTGTTTGCAGAACTTTGTCAGTGAGAAACATGGAGATATGCTTAAAGATTTCCCTGCAAATTATTCATATCTCCATCTTTCTCCGAACTTTGTAGAAACACATTAATGTGGGAATCACACACATCAGGCCGTCAAACCTCTCCGTTAAACATTGAAAGGTGACAGTGTTTATTGTGACGGGGTTCCATTTATTCAGACACATCTGGTATAAAAGTGCTCAAGAAATGATTCACACAGGCAATGTATTTGTATATTATGTGCATGACATAATGACGCAAATAAACAATTCCTTGCACTTGCCACGCTTGGTGTATATTTTCTCTGCTGATGCCCCCTGAATATATTGGAGAAAATGGTGATGAGGATGAGATAAAAGTCTGTAAATATAGGCAGCAAACAGCAGCAGGGACTGCAGTGAACAGGATCAGCTAGCTCCTGGTGACCTACCTGCTCGGATGGTGGAGATTTTAGGTGGATTGTGTGAAGCCTGGGCCACAGAATGTCTCTTCAGTTGAATGAGATACCGCAGGGTCTTCCTGTGCATCTGATTCAAATTGCTTATTTGGGACAATATGGCTGCACACATATGGGATACATCGGAAGGTGAGGAACTTATGAGAGGGCTTGAGAACCATTCAGTTCATATATTGAAAGAATGGACATGTTTTTCAGAGCTAATAACATTTTGGAATTTGAAGGTGAAAGTGCAGAGGTCAAGACTCAGAATAAGGCAATTCTTGAGGGCAAGAAAGCTATTTTGCCAATGGAAATTAGCCTGGAAGTGTATGACCAGCTAACAAAGCTTCCTGCTCCCATCAAGGCAAAAGATGTGCCATTCAAAACAATCATCACCAAGTTGGAGGAACATTTCAACCCGAAGCCACTAGAGATCACGGCAAGCTAGAAATTTGGAAGCAGAAATCAGAAAAGTAGTGAAACAGTTGGTGAGTGCATTGTGGCATGAAGAATTTATCATTACATTGCAACTTTGGCATATTCTTAGAAATTATGAGACAGATTTGTGCTTATATTGGTGGATGAGAAAAGATACTAAACACACAAAATCTCACATTCGAGCTCGCATGTAAGATTGCTCTTTCCATGGAGATTGCATCAAAGAATGCTCGAGAATTTCATCCTGTGCCAGTGATTGTAACACACTTCAGGGGAACTTTAAAAAACTGGTAAAATGCGCTTTCACATGGCAGATAAAATTTACACAGAGAATTGTGAAGAGATACAATTTGGGAGGAAGAATAAGGAGAGGCCATATAAATGAAATGTTACAATTCTAAAGTGGGTGCCGGAACAGAGAGACAATGTACACCAATCTTAGAAGGTTTGAAAAGGCTTCAAAGAGCAAACAGGACACTTGGTTTTATTAACAGAGACATATAGTAAAAGCAAATAAGTTATGATAAACCTTTATAAAATACTGGGTTTGAATGGCCTGCTCCTGCACCTCCACAGAAAGCTTCCATTCCAGGTTTGCACACACACGTCAGGGTCACGCTCCACAGATCCCGCCACTCCAGGCTCGGACACCCTCTTCAGGATCACTTTCCATAGATCCCACCACTCCATGCATGGATATCTCCCTCATGATCAGATCACAGGTCCTTAGTCCTGCCACATCCAGTCATGAATGATGGTGGACAATTAAATAACTAACCAGATGAGGAGGCTCCAAAAAATCCCCATCCTCAATAATGGTGGAGCCAAAGCTAAATCATTTCCAACCATCTTACATCAGAAATTGCTCAGTGAATGATTCATCTCGGCCTCCTGAGGTCCCCAGCATCACAGTTTCCAGTCTTCAGCCAATTCGATTCACTCCACATGATAGCAAGAAACAACTGAAGTCACTCGATACAGCAACGACAATAAGCCCTAACAACATCCCGGCTCTAGTACTGAAGACTTGTGCTCCAGAACTAGCTGTGCTCTCAGCCACACTGTTCCAGTAGAGTTACAACACAGGCATCTACCCGACAATGTGGAAAATTGCCCAAGTGTGCCCACTCCATTAAAAAAAAGCAGGACAAATCCAATCTGACCAATTACCACCCCATCAGTCTCCTATCAATCATCAGCAAAGTGATGGAAGATGTCATCAACAGTGCTATCAAGCACCAGACACTTAGCAATAATCTGCTCATCGATGCTCAGTTTAGGTTCTGCCAGGGTTCCTCGACTCCAGGCAAATACTTGGCAGGTAGAGTATAATGTCGGAAAATGTGAGGTTATCCACTTTGGTAAGAAGAATGGAAAAGCAAAATATTGTTTAAATTGTGAGAGATTACAGAATGCTGCGGTATAGAAGGATCTGGGTGTCCTCGTACATGAATCACAAAAAGTTACCATGCAGGTAGAGCAAATAATTAGGAAGGCAAATGGAATGTTGCCCTTTATTTCAAGGGGGATGGAGTATAAAAGAAGAGATGTCTTGCTGCAAATGTACAGGGTGTTGGTGAAACCACACCTCGAGTACTGTGTAGTTTTGGTATCCTTATTTAAGGAGGGATATACTTGCATTGGAGGCAGTTCAGAGAAGGTTCCCTGGATTGATTCCTGTGATGAAGTGGTTGTCTTATGTGGAGAGTTGATCAGGTTGGACCTATACTCATTGGAGTTAAGAAAAATGATAGGTGATCGTATTGAGACATATAAGATTTTGAGGGGGCTTGACAGGGTGGATGCTGAGAGGATGTTTCCCCTCATAGTGGAATTTAGAACCAGGGGACACAGTTTCAGAATAATGGTCTTCCATTTAAGAAGGAAATGAGGAGGAATTTCTTCTCTCAGAGAGTCATTAATCTTTGGAATTCTCTACCACAGAGAGGAGTGGAGGTTGGGTCATTGAATGTCTTCAAGACTGAGTTTGACAGATTTTTATCTACAAGGAAGTCAAGGGTTATGGGGGGCAGGCAAGAAAGTGGGGTTGAGGCCATGATCTGGTCAGCCATGATCCTATTGAATGGTGGAACAGGCTCGAGGGGCCAAATGGCCTACTCCTGCTAATATTTCTTCTGTTCTTATTTTTTATTGCAGCTTGGTCCAAACAGACACAAAAGAGTGGAGTTCTAGAGGAGAGGTGAGAGTGATTGCCCTTGAGTGAGTGTGGCATCAAGGATCCCGAAGTCAATGAGAATGAAGGGGAAAACTCTCCACTTGGTGGAGTCATACCTCGCACAAAGCAAGATGGTTGTGGTTAGTGGAGGCCAATCATCTCAGCCCAGGACACTGCCTCAGGACTTTCTCAGGGTAGTGTCCTCGGCCCAAACATCCTCAGCTGTTTCATTGATCACTTTCCCTTCAACATAAGTCAGAAGTGGGAATGTTCGCTGATGACTCACAACTCCTCAGATTCTGAAGCAGTCTGTGCCCACAAGCAGCGAGACCTGTACAAACTTCAGGCTTGAGCTGATAAGTGACAAGCAACCTTCTGGCCACACAAGTGCTCAGCAGTGAACATCTCCATTGAGAGAGAATCAAACCATCTACCTTTTGATATTCAGCAGCATAATCATCACTGAATCCCCCACCATCAACAACTTGGGGGTTACCATTGACCAGAAACTAAACTGGACCAGTCACATCTATGCTGCAGCTATAAGTGCAGGTCAGAGATTAGGAATTCTACAACAAGTATCTCGCCTCCTGCCACCTCAAATCCTGTCCACCATGTACAAGGCACAAGTCAGGAGTGGGATGGAATACATCCCACTCAACAACACTCAAGAAGCTCAGCACCATCCAGGAGAAAGCAGCCCACTTGATCAGCACCTAACCCACCAACTTAAACATTCACTTCCTCCACCACCAGTACACAGTGGCTGCAGTGTGTACCATCTCCATATGCACTGCAGTATCTCGCCAAGTATCCTTCAACAGCACCTTCCAAACCCGTGACCACTACCACCTCGAAGGACAAGGGCAGCAGATGCATGGGAACTCACTACCTGCAGGTTCCCCTCCAAGTCACTCACCATCCTGACATGGAACTATATCGCCATTTCTTCACTGTTGTTGGGTCACAATCCTGGAACTCCCTCCCCAATAGCACTGTGGGTGTTCCTGCACCATATGGACTGCATCAGTTCAAGAAGGCAGCTCACCACCACATTCTCAACGGCAATTAGGGATGGGTAATCAATGCCAGCCTTATCAGCGATACTCGCGCCCATTAATGAATAAAAACAAATCACTCTCCACAGATTCCCCACAATCTGGGCTTGGACATTTACTTCAGGAGCACAGAGCTTTATATAACTACAACATGAGTTCCAATCTTCATATTCCGTTCACTTTTCACATTATTTTTCTACCAGTCCACTAGCTTTTAATGATTCAGTACTTGGGTCTCTGCGCCTCCGCAGTTTCTATCATCTCACCACTTAACAGAAAACACTCTGATCTATCTTTCGTAGGTACTAGATGACCCCTCATTTTAAACTCCATCTGCCAAAACATTACTCACTCACTTAATCTATCAAGAAGATTTGAAAATAAATTTCTTGCCAAAGGATAATGTTCTGCTTCTGCTCCCTCGCCATTTGCTTTTCCCGTTAGTCGTTCACTTGGTGTAAATCCAGAGAAAGTAAAGATGGAAGGAAGGAAGGAGGGGAGGGAAAATCCTGCTCCATTTCGTGATCCCTATTTGATCTTCATTCCAGTCCAATTTGGGTGATGAATTCCAATTGTCTGTCTCAATTTTAATAAAGTATAAACAATTCTGGAACCACCGTCAAGATACTGACAAGAACAGGTTTCCAGGCCGACTTCACATTGAAGCTGTAAACAAGAACGCAACAGGCAGTTGATAATCGAACGACAAGGATGGGATTCAAACACACGCGTGCACAGCACAATGGTTTAGCAGTCCATCACCTTAACCTCTCAGCCACCTCGGCACCTGGCAAGTAATAAAAGCACAACCGTCACCTTCACACAGATCCTGACTGTGCAGCCAGATGTGCAATCATGGAAATGTAGCTTCTGTAAGTAAATGAAATTTCCATCACATCAGGTCATGGCCTGTTGGGAATGGAGCGGTGTGAAACATTTCCAGACCATGTCCAACACGTTTCTACTCAGTGTGAAAACCCACCACGGAAAGACTGGAACATACAATCATTTGATCACAGCATGATTAACATCACTCAGACACCTGAACCATTAGGTCACTGACGAAGTCATGATGACTTCGAATTTCTCATGAAATGACAACTGAACTAACTGACTGGAAGAATTGCTTCAACTCCACGTGATCAGCGAGGCACAGCCTCAGCCGACTTGTCAGGCGGTGTGAACAGATATCACTGCTTCTGATCTTCACCAGAACAGAGAGTGAGATGTAACATTGATCATCAAACAGACTATGAGAGAATACAACAGAATAAAACACATGGAGAGACACTGTGGAATAACAAATAGATTTGATTGGAATGTTGAATTTTGATTGGAATGGATAAAACACCAGAAACAGCAGATTGAATTGGGATTCTCATCATTATATTGATCTGGGACAGAAAAGAGAAACTGATGGAAAGAAGGGAAGAAGGAAGAATGGAACTGTTCAGTTTTTTCAGTTTTTTCACTCGTCCATCAAAGCTGGATTTAAAAAAGTTGCAAAAGTTGCAAATGCTGCCAAAACCTTGGATCGAAGGATGTCCCAACTGTTTAACTGTCTGTTCACTGGGGAATTTCAATCAGTCAGCAATATTATTCTCTATTTTTTTTGTTAAATGAACCCAGAACTGTAACTTGGAGTTAATATCTGTGTTCCGACTCCTGAATAATAAAATTGTGAGTTTCTTGATATTATCTGGACACATTTCCTGCTGAACGAACTAAGAACTCTTTTCTAATTCACACAATACTATATACACACTCATCAAGCCTGCTAAGCTAGCATCCTTGGTGCTGCTCTCTCTTCTCCCAAACCTCATCCCATGTGACTGTTACATCATCACTCTGACAGTGGGAGAGGTTGATCCCACTGTCTTCAGCATTAACCCTTTACATCCTTATACTACTCTGTGAATCAAAAAAAAATGGTTCGAGGGAACTTCCTTCATTTATCGAAACACCAACAGCTGCCAGTTGTGAACCAACTCAAACCATCAGAGAGAGAGAGAGAGACTGTCAGAGAACTTCCTGCATCCAGTCCTGATCCTGTCACGCTCAGCAGATGCTCATCCAGACCCCACTCTCATCAACACTGAACATTGTCACTGAGACCCTTCAAATAATGTTTATAAAAGGCAGAAAAATTCAAAGTTCATCGCAGCTGGATTGATTGAAACTAAGTTTAATATCTTCTTACCACTAGGTAACCACATGAGAAAGTCCTTCAATCATTAGCATAATTTATCAGCTGCAAGAATGTTTGTCATCGGGTTGAATCATTTCTGTGAGCGGAATGTTCCAGCATCATGAACCAGGGGAACGTGCTGACTGAGTTGTGTCTTCATCTCTTCTGGGCAGTCGGACAGTTCACCCTTCATTCTGCTCTGATTCACTTTCCCAAAGCGGATCTACAGATTCTCAAATCTGGTGACTGGGTTTTCTTATTCGGTTCCTTTTGATTTTTCTTGCTCCTGAATGATAATATATTCCAACCTTGGATCAACCTTGCGTTGTGTCCCAGTCTCGGTTAAAAGCGACAAATAACGGCACCAACATTCTGAAACATACAACATGGTCACACTCTGCTTCAGTGAGATTAATGTTGAGGCGGTTTCACGTCAAATGCAATTGTGAACACATTTCTCTCGTGGAAATTGTGGGTGATTTGAGTATTTGCACTGAATTTCTGTGCAAGGAGGGACAGTTTCAAACAGCCATTCCCAAATCACTTCTTTCACAAAGACAAAGACTGTGCTTTCTTAACGTGTCACTCAACTTCACAAACAAATTTGAACTCGAAGTTCAGGGGAAGACAGAGATGTGAATGATTGACAGAGTAATCTTTAAATCATAACTTTCCGTTTCTTCACTGCAGTGAGGCTTTGTTGGGGTTTGAAGTTAGGTTCTGCTGTTTATTAGACAGAGGCTTTAACCAACTAAGCTACAGGGCAACATCTCGAACACATCCTTTCCTGGAGTTACAGGTTATTGCAGGACTATCTGTCTCTGGGTTCTTTCTGAATCCACAAGTTTGCAGATCTTTGTGAGTGAGAGACATGGAGATATGCTTCAAAGATTTCCCTGTAAATTATTCATATCTCCATCTTTTCCTGAACTTTGAACAAACACATTACTGTGGGAATCACACACATCTGGCCCTCACACTCGTCTGCTAAACATTGAAAGGTGACAGTGTTTATTGTGAGGGGATCCATTTATTCAGACACATCTTGATCGGGACGTGTTTCACACATGTAATGTTTTTGTATATTATGTTTATGATGTAATATTGTAAATAAACATTTCCTTGCACTTGTCGCATTTGGTCTCCATTTTCTCTGCTGATGCCCCCTGAATATATTGGAGAAAATGGTGATGAGGATGAGATAAAAGTCTGTAAATATAGGCAGCAAACAGCAGCAGGGACTGCAGTGAACAAGAACAGCCAGCTCCTGGTGACCTACCTGCTCAGATGGTGGAGATTTTGGGTGGATTGTGTGAAGCCTGTGCTACAGACTGTCTCCTCAGTTGAATGAGATGCCCAAGGGCAAAGCATGGCTACCCGACCCGACTCCGACCAGACCCGAAGACATGTGTCGGGTTCGGGTCGGGTCTCTCTTCCGTGTCCGGCATTCGGGTTCGTGACGGGTCGGGCTGGAGGCGGACACAGTGCTGCCTTGCTCAGGGAGGGAACTTCTGCATGATTCCGCAGGAATAGCCAGCTTTCGGAATGGAGGATCACAACATTTGGACAAGCTATGTTTGATATAATTAACTTTATTATGGTAGTCGGGTCGGTTCAGGTCGGGTGCGGGAAAAAAATCAAAGGACTCGGGCCCGGGTCAGGTTCAGGTTGGATGTGGTCAGGTCGGACCGGGTCGGGTTTCAATTTCATAAATGAGCAGGCCTTTACCGCAGGGTCTTAGTGTGCATCAGATTCAAAGTGATTATTTGGGACAATATGGTTGCACCCAAGGGATACATCAGAAGGCTCGGAACTTATGAGAGGGCTCGAGAACCATTCAGTTCATATATTGAAAGACTGGACATGTTTTTCAGAGCTAATAACATTTTGGAACTTGAAGGTGAAAGTGAAGAGGTCAAGACTCAGAATAAGGCAATTCTTGAGGGCAAGAAAGTAATTTTGCGAATGTAAATTATCCTCGAAGTGTATGACATGCTAACACATCTTCCTGCTCCCATCAAGGCAAAAGATGTGAATTCAAAACAATCATCACCAAGTTGGAGGAACATTTTAACCTCTAAGCCACTAGAGATCACGGCAAGCTAGAAATTTGGAACCAGAAAGCAGAAAAGTAGTGAAATAGTTCGTGAGTACATTGTGGAACTGAAGAATTTATCACTACATTGCAACTTTGGCACATTCTTAGACCGTACATTATGAGACAGATTTGTGCTTATATTTGTGGATGAGAAAAGATTCTAAACACGCAAAATCCTACATTTCAGCTAGCGTGTAAGATTGCTCTTTCCATGGAGATAGCATCAAAGAATGCTGGGGAATTTCGTCTTATGCCAGTGACAGTAACACACTTCAGGAGAAGATAAAAAAAACTGTCAAAATGGGCTTTCACATGGCAGATAAAATTTTCCACAGAGAAGTGTAAAGTGATAAAGTTTAGGAGGAAGAATGAGACAATGTGCACCAATCTCAGAAGGTTTGAAAATGTTGCTAAAAGCAAACAGGACACTTGGTTTATTCATAGAGGCATTGAGTAAAAGCAAATAAGTCATACTAAACCTTTATAAAACATTGGGGTTGAATGGCCTACTCCTGCACCTCCATGGAAAGCTTCCACTCCAGGCTCGGACACCCTCTTCAGGATCACTCTCCATACATCCTGCCACTCCACGCACGGATATCTCCTTCATGATCAGATCACAGCTCCACAGTCCTGCCACATCCAGTCGTGAATGGTGGTGGATAATTTAATAACTAACCAGATGATGAGGCTCCAAAAACACCCACATCCTCAATCATGGTGGAGCCGAGCACGTCAGTGCAAAAGGCAAAACTGAAGCATTTGCAACCATCTTCAGTCAGAAGTATTAAGTGGTTTCGATCTGTGCTAATTTCAGCTCCTCATGCTCGCTGGTGCCTTGATTCTCTGGTGCTAATTTCAGAGTAAATCATGCAGCTTGACAATTGGAGCCAAAGAAAAAGACACAGGAGAGGTTGAAAGTGCCAAAACCTGGGATTGAACCAAGAACTGCGATTTTTAGTGCAATGCAAATCCAGCTGATCTATTTCAGCCACACACTAAAACCAGCCTTCGCTCATTGCTTTGGAAGACAATATTTACATTCAAGTGTTTGTCAAAATTTACAGAACACAACATGAGTAATATTTCCCATTGTTTTCTCAGCACTGATGGAATGTGAAGCAGGAGACAGCCAGAAATCCCACTGATCCACACTGACCCAGAGCTGAGAGTGAAATGAGATAAAGTTCAATCTTTAGCAGCGAGACGTAAGAGTCCTGAATCAAGGAGAGACTTTCTGATATAGTAAAAGCAAAATACTGCATATGCTGGAAATCTGAAATAAAAACAAAGGTGCTGGAAATACTCAGCAGGTCTGGCAGCATCTGTGGAGAGAGAAACAGAGTTAAAGTTTCAAGTCTGTGACCTTTCATCAGAACTGGCAAAGGTTAGAAAAGAATTAGGTTTTAAACAAGTGAAGGAGAGGGGCCTGTGGGAGAGAACAAAGGGGAAGGTGTTTGATAGGGCAGAGGGCAGGAAAGATTAAATAACAAAGTTGTCCTGGGACAAAGGCAAAGAGTCCGTTAATTCTTGTGGTCAAAGACAAAGCATTTGTCCAGAGAGAGTGTTAATAGCAGAATAATGAGCAGCTCTGACTACATGAAAAACAGGCACATGGTTTTAAACACACTGTGTTTTGTGCTCCCCCTTTTGTGAATCCTTGTTCACAGCTTTCCAATTATAATGCAAAGAAATGAACACAAACAGGCTTTCTTTGGTTTAAAGAAGAAAAGTGAAACTTATTAAACTTGCTTAAACTTTAATACGGTTCAGGCCTACAAACATACGATGTACCCATGCTAGCATGCACACGTGATATACAGATGCAGCGGGGACAGAAAAAATAAAAGATAAAGTGGAACAGTTTGAGGCAATATCTTGTTACTGTGCTTCGAGCTCACGGTATAGCACTTTTGTAGGTAATTCTTGCATTTCGTAGGGCCCAGTATTCTACTTAAACCTTGTACATGTTGGAGACTTTTCTCTCTTTGAGATTCACATGTTTTCACAAGGTTCAGTTCTGTGGGAAAGAGATGGAGGCAGGCAGGACTGGAGAGGGTCTGCCCCATCCGGGAGCACATGGTGTTCTGAGTTCAAATCTGTGGCAAGTTCAAAAAACCAACAGCCAACTAGTCATGTGACTAAAACTGGTCTGACCACTTCTGCTGTGTCTTGGGGAAGCAAAAGACTGCGTCCCTTTGTTTCAATACTGTTTGTTACTATGCAAAATTCTTTCCAGTCAGGCGCTTGCAATTTTAAGTTTTAATGTTCATGTGGCAAAAATCATGTGTGCCTCAGTCTTGGCAGGTGGGTTGGGGGGGTTTTCCTGACACCAGTCATGTTCTGAAGTTATTGAACTCAAGGTTCGGTCCACAAGGCTGTAGAGTGACGAATCGAAAGATCAGGTGCTGTTCCTCGAGCTTGCGTTGATGTTCACTGGAACACTGGAGCAGGCCAAAGACAGAAATGTTGACATGAGAGCAGGGGGATGTGTTGAAATGGCAAGCAACCAGAAGCTCAGGGTCATGCTTTCGGACTGAGTGGAGGTGTTCTACAAAGCGGTCAGCTAATCTGCGTTTGGTCTCCCCAGTTTAGAGAAGACCGCATTGTGAACAGAAAATACAGTACACTAAATTGAAAGAAGTACAAGTAAATCGCTGCTTCACCTGAAAGGGGTGTTTGGGGCCTTGGATAGTGAGGAGAGAGGAGGTAAAAAGGAAGCTATTACACTTCCTGCGATTGAATAGGAAGGTGCCGTGGGAAGGGGACGAGGTATTGGGGTTAATGGAGGAGTGGACCAGAGTGTTGCGGAGGGAACGATCCTTTCAGAATGCTGACAGGGGAGGGGAAGATGCATTTGGTGGTGGCATCACGCTGGAGGTGGTGGAAATGGCGGAGGATAATCCTTTGGATGTGGAGGCAGGTGGGGTGGAAAGTAAGGACAAGGGGAAACCTGTGGCGTTTCAGGGAGGGATGGGAAGAGGGGAGGGCAGATGTGTGGGAAATGGACCAGACACACTCCTTGAACTCTCTGCTGACGAAGTCTGAAAAAGGGAAGAACAACCACACAACATGGGTCTCAAATCGAAGACCCTGGGATTAAAAGTCTCATGCTCCACCAACTGAGCTAACAAGGCCTGATACAGTACTTCCACTCTGTCTGTTATTGGACGGATGCAGCTGTTGGCTCCACCCCAATGGCGGGCGTTTGTTCCACCAACCATGAAGCAGCTTCCTATCAATTCCCAAAATTATCATCTCCAACAAGAGAGAATCTAACTATCTCCCCTTGACATTCAATGGCATTATCATTGCTGAATCCCTCACTATCAACATCCCGGGGTCTGCCAATGAACAGAAACTGAATTGGAACAGCCATATAAATACCATAGCTTCAAGAGCAGGTCAGAGGCTGGGAATTCTACTGTGAATCACTCACGTCCTGTCCACCATCTCCAAGACACAAGTCAGGAGTGTGATGAAAGGCTCCTCACTTGCCTGGATGAGTGCAGCTCCAACAACACCAAAGAAGCTCAACACCATCCAGGACAAAGCAGCTCACTTGATCAGCACTCCATCCACCACGACCTCGACCACCTATAAGGACATTGGATGAATGGCAACACCACCATCTGCAAGTTCCCCTCCAAGCTACACACCATCCTGTCTTGGAACTATATCATAATTCCTTCACTGTCACTGGATCAACATCCTGGAACTCCAATCCTAACAGCACGTATTGCAATGGCTCAAAAAGGCGGCTCACCACCACCTTCCCAATGGAAATTAGGGATGGGCAATAAATGCTGGCTTTGCCAGCAATGCCCACATCCCATGAAAGAATAAAAAAGAGATTTACCACAATGGTAGCAGGGTGAGGGATTTCAGTTATGTGGAGAGGTTGGAGAAGCTGGGGTTGTTCTCCTTGCAGCAGAGAAAGGTCAGAAGAGATTTGACACATTTGTTCAAAATCATTTTAAATAAGGCGAAACTGTTTCCAGTGGTAAAAGGGTCAGTAAGCAGAGGACACAGATATCAGGTGATTGGCAGAAGAACCAGAGGTGACATGAAGAACCATTTTTTACACAGCAATGTGTTGTGATAAAGAAAGAAAATACTTGCATTTATATAGCACCTTTCAAGACCACTGGACATATCAAAGCACTTTGTAAACAATGAAATACTTTTGAAGTGTAATCACTGTTGTAATGTCAGAAATGCAGCAGCTAATACCCAAAAACAGCAATATGATAATGACCAACTGATCTGATTGAGGGGCAAATATTGATCATAACACCAGGGATAATTAGAATTAGAATTAGAATTAGAATTAGAACATTACAGCACAGTACAGGCCCTTCGGCCCTCGATGTTGCGCCGACCTGTGAAACCATCTGACCTACACTATTCCATTTTCATCCATATGTCCATCCAATGACCACTCAAATGCCCTTAAAGTTGGCGTGTCTACTACTGTTGCAGGCAGGGCGTGCCACGCCCCTGCTACTCTCTGAGTAAAGAAACTACCTCTGACATCTGTCCTATATCTATCACCCCTCAACTTAAAGCTATGTCCCCTCGTGTTTGCCATCACCATCCGAGGAAAAAGACTCTCACTATCCACCCTATCTAACCCTCTGATTATCTTATATGTCTCTATTAAGTCACCTCTCCTCCTCCTTCTCTCCAACGAAAACAACCTCAAGTCCCTCAGCCTTTCCTCGTAAGACCTTCCCTCCATACCAAGCAACATCCTAGGAAATCTCCTCTGCACCCTTTCCATAGCTTCCACATCCTTCCTATAATGCGGTGACCAGAACTGCACGCAATACTCCAGGTGCGGTCGCACCAGAGTTTTGTACAGCTGCAGCATGACCTCGTGGCTCCGAAACTCGATCCCCCTACTAATAACAGCTAACACACCATATGCCTTCTTAACAGCCCTATTAACCTGGGTAGCAACCTTCAGGGATTTATGCACCTGGACACCAAGATCTCTCTGTTCATCTACACTACCAAGAATCTTCCCATTAGCCCAGTACTCTGCATTCCTGTTACTCCTTCCAAAGTGAATCACCTCACACTTTTCCGCATTAAACTCCATTTGCCATCTCTCAGCCCAGCTCTGCAGTCTATCTATGTCCCTCTGAACCCTACAACATCCTTCGGCACTATCCACATCTCCACCGACCTTAGTGTCATCAGGATGAACATTTGCCTTCAGCCACCGCCCTCTGTCTTCTTTCAGCTAGCCAATTTCTGATCCAAAGCTCTAAATCACCTTCAACTCCATACTTCCGTATTTTCTGCAATAGCCTACCATGGGGAACCTTATCAAATGCCTTATTGAAATCCATATACACCACATCCACTGCTTTACCCTCATCCACCTGTTTGGTCACCTTCTCGAAAAACTCAATAAGGTTTGTGAGGCACGACCTACCCGTCACAAAACCGTGCTGACTATCGCTAATGAACTTATTCTTTTCAAGATGATTATAAATCCTATCTCTTATAACCTTTTCCAACATTTTACCCACAACCGAAGTAAGGCTCACAGGTCTATAATTACCAGGGCTGTCTCTACTCCCCTTCTTGAACAAGGGGACAACATTTGCTATCCTCCAGTCTTCCGGCACTATTCCTGTCGACAATGACGACATAAAGATCAAGGACAAAGGCTCTGCAATCTCCTCCCTAGCTTCCCAGAGAATCCTAGGATAAATCCCATCTTGCCCAGGGGACTTATCTATTTTCACACTTTCCAAAATTGCTAACACCTCCTCCTTGTGAACCTCAATCCCATCTAGCCTAGTAGCTTGAATCTCAGTAATCTCCTCGACAACATTTTCTTTCTCGACTGTAAATACTGACGCAAAATATTCATTTAACACTTCCCCTACCTCCTCTGATTCCACACGCAACTTCCCACTACTATCCTTGATTAGCCCTAATCTAACTCAAGTCATTCTTTTATTCCTGATATACCTATAGAAAGCCTTCGGGTTTTCCCTGATCCTATCCGCCAATGACTTCTCGTGTCCTCTCCTTGCTCTTCTTCGCTCTCCCTTTAGATCCTTCCTGGCTAGCTTGTAACTCTCAAGCGCCCGAACTGAGCCTTCACGTCTCATCCGAACATAAGCCTTCTTCTTCCTCTTGACAAGCGCTTCAACTTCTTTCGTAAACCACGGCTCCCTTGCTCGACAACTTCCTCCCTGCCTGACAGGTAAATACGTATCAAGGACACGCAGTAGCTGCTCCTTGAATAAGCTCCACATTTCGATTGTTCCCATCCCCTGCAGTTTCCTTCCCCATCCTACGCATCCTAAATCTTGCCTAATCGCATCATAATTTCCTGTCCCCCAGCTATAATTTTTACCCTGCGGTATATACCTGTCCCTGCCCATCGCTAAGGTAAACCTAACCGAATTGTGATCACTATCACCAAAGTGCTCACCTACATCTAAATCTAACACCGAGCCGGGTACATTACCCAGTACCAAATCCGATGTGGCATTGCCCCTGGTTGGCCTGTCTACATACTGTGTCTGAAAACCCTCCTGCACACACTGGACAAAAACTGAACCATGTAAAGTACTCGAACTATAGTATTTCCAGTCGATATTTGGAAAGTTAAAGTCCCCCAAAACAACTACCCTGTTACTCTCGCCCCTGTCGAGAATCATCTTCGCTATCCTTTCCTCTACATCTCTGGAACTATTTGGAGGTCTATAAAAGACTCCCAACAGGGTGACCTCACCTCTCCTGTTTCTAACCTCGGCCCATACTACCTCAGTAGACGAGTCCTCAAACATCCCTTCTGTTGCTGTAATACTCTCCTTGATTAACAATGCCACACCCTCCCCCCCTCTTTTACCATCTTCTCTGTTCTTACTGAAACATCTAAATCCCGGAACCTGCAACTTTTGCTCTTCACTTGTTTGAAATTGCAGCATGGGATCTTTTACATTCACACAAACATGCAGACCAGGTCTTGGTTTAACATCACACCTGAAAGGCAGCACCTTCAACACCCTCAGTGCTGCACTGGAGTGTCAGCTGTGAAATCTGAACCCAGATGCTTGTGATTTAGAGGTGTGTGTGACCAACTGAGCCACAGCTTTTACCTGAGTCTCAATCCTTCCACCAACAGTTTCTCTCTATCTGGTCTGTCACGGCCCCTCATGATTGTGAACACCTCTATCAAATCTCCTCTCTAAGGAGAACAACCCCAGCTTCTCCAATCTATCCACATAACTGAAATCCTAACCACACGTTGCAGAAAGGAATTTTTCCTCAAGTTCCTTCTGGTTTTGTGAGTCACCTTAAATCTGTAACTTTCGTTATGGACCGTTCAGCAGTTAGAAACAGTTCTTCAGTATTTAGTCCACCTCAAACCTTCAAGGAAACTCTGTAAAGTAACTGAAAATCAAGTTGTCAGAAGTGGGATTGAAACACATGCCTCCAGTGAAAGCTGCAACCTGAACAGAGAAGCTGAAACCGCTCAGTCACCTCAACTGTTCAGACCTTTTTGACCTCATCATCACTTCTGTACTTTGAAAGTTCACTCAGTTCAGTAACTTGTTCAATGTTACTGGAATGCTCAGTGACTGGGATATTAACTCCCCCGGGTTTTCCTGAGCTTGTTCTCGGTGTATGGGGATGTTTGTCCTGGGCCGTGGAATCCCTGTAATGGACATTAACCCACTGATTGAATCTGTATTCACTGTTTTCCGCTGGTGCTGGGTAATTGCAGAGTGTGGGGCTGGAATGTTGCTGCTTGTCCGGTCCTCACTCACTCTGGGAAAGGGTGAATAATTGATGCGTCTGTTTCTGTATCTGAAATGTGACTTCGATCTGCTGTTATTAACCGAGGCAGCGCTGCAGAAGGATACGTTAATAATCTCTCACTAATCAACTGCAAACAGTCAGAATGTGTAACTTTGAGCAGCGCTTTCTGCATCGTCAGGGCTGGAAAGTTGAGGGAGGGAGAGACACTGTCAGTATCTGAGTGTATACAGCACTGTACAGAGAAAGAGTCACTATAACGGGGCTGAGACACAGTGCATCTTTTCACATTTAATCACAATAATATCCACAGTCAGGAGCTGAAAAGGATGAAAAACCGAATAGCAAGAGCAAAAGTAAGAATACTAAGCAATTATAGATTAGCTGATAAGCTTTCACTGTGTTACCTGGTAGTCTACTGTTTTATATTCAATGCTTTCTCCACTGTGGCCAGGGAATGGTTTCTTCTCAAGGGCTGAATATTAACAAAACTTCTTAGAATTAAAATCTTTGAAAATTAATTCCATGGAGCTAATGGGGAAAAGTCAAATAACTGCATCAATTATAGGCGAGTTGGTTGGTGATGACGTGGATGTGTCTGCAGTGTGCAGGACCAGACTGTTTCTATAGATTCACAATGAATGTTCCACCCTATGTTTGCAACAGTAAAACTGATAGTGGACAATGGCTATTCTGGTTGCAGCAACTTGAAGATTTAACTCATTAACACCCTGCTTTCGGGTAATTTAGAAAGCACAACATGCAGCTCTGTCAGTTAGTGTGCTTGTTTGTTCACCCACAATTTGTTGGTTCAAACACAAAAAAGGATGAGGCTTTATTAACTTAAACTCTTCTACATCTGCTGTATTACTCTTGCTGTTGATTCTTCAAAGATAAGGTTAATCAAGTCTTTCTTTGTGAAATCCATGCTGACTGTGCTTTATTATATTTTCATTTTCATATGTATTTTCTAGTTTTGGGAATTATTGTCTTTTTTATTGATTTTATTTTTATTTATTGCCCATCCCTAATTCCCTGAAGAAAGTGGTGGTGAGCTGCCTTCTTGAACCACTGCAGTCGATGTGATGCTGTTCGGAAGGGAGTTCCAGGATTTTGACCCATCAACAGTAAGAGAACAGTGATATATTTCCAATTCAGGATGTTGTATGACTTAGAGGGGAACTTGCAGGTGGTGGTGTTCCCACGCATCTGCTGCCCTTGTCCTTCTAGGTAGCAGAAGTCACGGGTTTGGAAGGTGCAGTCTCAGGAGGCTTGCTGCCTTGCTGCAGTGCATCTTGTGGATGGTGCACACTGCTACCACAGTGCATCGGTGATGGAGAGAGTGAATATTGTGAATGAGGTGCCAATCAAGTGGGCTGCTTTGTCCCAGATGGCGTTGAGCTTCTGAAGTGTTGTTGGAGCTGCACCTATCCAGGCAAGTGGAGAGTATTCCATCACACTCCTGACTTGTGCCTTGTGGATAGTGGACAGGCTTTGGGGAGTCAGGAGGTGAGTTACTCGCCGCAGGATTCCTAGTCTCTGACCTGCTCTTGTAGCCATGATATTTATATGGCTACAGCAGTTCATTTTCTGGTCAATGGTAACCCCCAGGATGTTGATAGTGGGAGATTCAGCAAACGTAATGCTGTTGAACGTCAAGGGGAGATGGTTAGATTCTCTCTTGTTTGAGATGGTCATTGCCTGGCACTTGCGTGACTCGAATGTGAAATATCCTTATTGTTGGGTATTGTATTGTACTGTACAGTGACAACACTTGGAAAGTCCTTCATTGGCTGTAAAAGGCTTCACAAAGTCCTGTGGTCGTGAAATGCATGTGTTGCTTTTTCCATTGTTATCAGTGTCATTTTGATCAAAAGATAGGATTCGTGAGCACAAAGTTTAAATCAATGTTGATTAAAATAATGTAAAAGCATCTATATTTTTGCACTATACTTAATAATCACCATCTTGCTATCCTTACCAAGTACAATGTCTTTGACCCTGAAATTGATTCCACAATCTCAGTCCCGAAGACAATTTCAGCTCAGTTCTGATGTAAGATCACAGATCTGAAACGTAAACTCTGTTTCTCTCTCCACAGATGCTGCCAGACCTGCTGAGTATTTCCAGCATTTTCTGTTTTTATTTCAGATTTCCAGTATCTGCAGTATTTTGCTCCTGTGTTACTTTGAAAGTTAAAACTGACCCACCTGTCGACAATTCACACTGGGGTCTCCCATGAAATGATTCTGTGTAATGTTGATGTAAGGAATACAGACTCCGAGCACAGAGCTTCCTGTGGGAAATTGGGGATATGAAAACCAGCAGACTCTGCAGGAATTTCCACTGGGAGCACAAATTCACAAAATCTACCTTTTATATATCGATTCATTTTGATTGTCCTTCTTGAAAATTATTTTGAAACGATTTAAACATCAACCCACAGCTCCATGACTTGGTCAATTATGAGGTCATCCTCTGACAGGTCATGTGACAGCTGGAGCCACAAGACATCAGAACCAGATTTGTGACTGGATTAAAACCCGGAATCCTGTCATAATGGCTTTTCAAATAAAGCTGTTGCTGTTTGAAAACACAGCAGTTAAACTTTCTGCCTGACCATGAGGGGAGCTAGGGAGAAATTTACAAAACTCAATCCTTCAACAAAATAGTTCGAAAACCATTAATATAGAAATCATGTGAGGATTCATATGCAGGAGAAACAAGCAGAATACAGAAAGTACAGAGGAGAGCTGAAAAAGGAAATGAGATCAGCAAGAGAATGTATGAGAAAAGATTAGCAGGTCACATAACTGGGATCACTGAAGTCTTTTACCAACATATGGACAGTCAAAGAAAGGGTGGGTCAATTAGGAGATCCTGTGGAGGCAGAGGGTGTGACTGAGGTACTAATTAAGTACATTTAATCTGTCATCACAAAACAAGCAGATTGTGCAAATGTCACAGTAAAGGAGGAGGTTGTGGAGAAATTGGAGGGGATGAAAATAGATAAAGAGGAGATAATTACAAGGTTAGCAGTGCTCACAGTAGAAAAGTCACCCGGTCTGGATGGGCTGCATCCTGGGTTGCTGAGGGAAGTAAGGGTGGAAATAGTGGAGACTTGAGCCACAATCTTTCAATCCTCCTTTCTCTGGGAATGATGCCAGAGGACTGGAGGATGCAGGTAAGCTTAGGTAGTTCGATCTCAGTTTAACTTGACCATTTTTATAACGTATCTGTTGTAATAACTAATAAGGTCAAGGAAGCCATTTTACAATTAACACATGACCAAAGGAGCCATTTTGTGTTCAGCACTAACATTTATATCCTGAATAATTAATGAGTAGCTACCCATCATGAAACTGATGTTTGTAAAGGTAATGAACCTTGATTGAGTTATAAATAATGAATCAATAATCATTTTAGAGAGAATGGGTTTTCATTTAAAGTTAGTTCAATCTAACTACTGTGAGTTTCTGTGTCTGTGTGGGAAAAGGCAGTTTCAGCGAAACTTATTCAAACAATGGACCTTTCTAGGACACCTGATAAAACCCATGGTCTGGTACATCGTGACCTTCAAGAGTCTCGATTTAATGAATAGGAAACTTGTTTCAGATCAGATTGGGAGACAGTGTGAAACCACTCCATTGTACTCATGTCTGAGATTCTGAGGACAGGTGACTGTTAGTGGAAGACATCATTAAGAACTTATTAAATGTACCTAGCAACAGCTCGGACCAAATATTATTTTACAAGGTGGTGTGATGGCAATCCAGGGGTTAAAAGTAGGGATTTTGTAAGGTTTCAGTGCGCAGGAACACTAGAAGATCTCAGGGGTAAAGGCTCAGATCATCAACCAAGTTCTCCACCTGATGAGGGATCTAGACTGGACAAAGAGGACCGTGACACTCTGAGACCAAGCTCGACCAGTCCACACACCTGCTGGAGCAGTAAAGTTATATTGTCCATGTTTGTTAAAGATAATTTTGCTTACAATTATTAAGCACTATTTTACTCTCAATAAAAGTTCTGGACTTACTAATCAAGTATCCTGTTGCTTTAATTGGTTAAAGTCATGCCCAAAGAGATTGTCCACAATAGACTTTCCAGAACTGAAAGATAAGTCTGCAAGGATTGCTAATTTTACAGCCCTGTTTAAAAAGAGAGATAAATCCAGGAACTAAAGACCAGTTAGTCTAATGTCGGTGGTGGGGAAACTTTTAGAGACAAATATCCAGGAGAAAATTAACTGGCACTTGGTAGAACATGGGCTAATAAATGACAGCCAGTACAGATTGGTTAACAGAAGATTGTGTCTGAAATAATTAATTAATTTATTTGATGAAGTTTCAGAGAGAGTAGACCAGGATGGTGAGGTTGATGGTGTGTGTCTGCACTTCAAAATTGTGTTTGAAAATGTACCATAAAATAGACTTGTTAACAAAATTCGAGCAGATGGGATTAAAGAGGCAGTGGCAGCGGGGATACAAAATTGGTTGAGGGACAGAAAGCATCAAGTAGGGTGAATGCTTGTTTTTCAGAATGGAGGGACTAATACAGTAATGTCACTGTTGTTGCAGTGTGTGCACTGTCTGACCCTGAGCTGTCCTAGGGAGGGGGCTGTTTGTGATGTTCCTGTGGGGTGCATTATCATCAGGGTATCTCTCTGAGCTGTCACAGTGATGGGGCAGTGTGTGATATCCTTGTGCATGTCATGCAGGCCCACTGGCGTGTGGTTCCATCCTGATGCCAAGAAACAGAGCCCCAGCTATGGGCAAAAAGTCTCACTTCCCTGTGGATGGCTTGAGAGAGAAGAAGGCTGAGGGAGTAAACCTGGACAGTAAATCCGGAGTGGAGTCCCTTAGGCAGTTACCTGTTACTTATCAGGTAGTTTTCCAGCAACTGCTACAGCAGAGCAATACCAAACAGTACTGTTTTTTTCCCTTTCCTTTGGACAATACTCGCAATGCTGAGAGGGTGTCCTGATGCTCAGTGTCTCCATACTATTTGCCCAGGCCTGTGCCCTGGAGAGGACACTCCAGCTTTGTGGTTAAACATTAGCACAACACGGGAATAAACAGTTGCTGATTGTAAGCTCTCACTCAATTGGTGTAGAGTATGAGCACCAGGGGTTACTTCTGACAGAGGGAGAGATCATCATGTCTCATTGGATAGCTACCACCCACTCAGTTAACTGCTGTCCTGCCACGACCTACTTGCTTCAATGGGTGCTTGGAGCTCAGAGAGTCATCTCTCAACAGGCGGTTCGATAATCAATGCACCAGGCAAGACAAACTCAACAAAGAAGACACCAGTCGTTCGCATCACAAGCTGGAATGTAAGGACCATGTGTCCTGGCCTTACCGACAACCTTCTGCAGGTTGATGACACACACAAGACAGCTGTGATCGACAAGGAACTCACAAGGCTCAATGTGGACATTGCTGTGCTGCAAGAAACTAGACTCGTTCAAAGTGGATCCCTCAAAGAGAAACACTACACCTTCTTCTGGCAGGGGAAAGCCCAAGAGGCAACTCATGGGTTTCACAGTAAAAAACACGCATCATATGATGAGTGAACCACCCACAGTAGGCTCAGAGAGACTTCATACTCTTCACTTGTCAACAAGCGTGGGCCCAGTTAATCTCATGTGCATCTATGTCCCGACACTCACCTCCACCCCAGATGTCAAGGATCAATTCTATGAGACATTTGACGCTGCCATCAGTAGAATTCCCAGCACTGAGGGATTGTATCTTCTAGGAGATTTCAACGCAAGTGTGGGTACTGACTATACCTTGGCCAACGAGCATAGGGCACCAGGGGATTGGCAAGATGATCAAAAATGGACAGAGGTTGCTGGATCTATGCTGTCAGCATGGTCTCTGTGTGACAAACAGCTACTTCCAGTTCAAGCTGTGCCACAAGGTGTCCTGGAGCCATCCCAAGATCACGCCACTGGCACCAGCTAGAACTTAACATCACCAGATGTACCACCCTCAGCAATGTCCTCATCACTCACAGCTATCACAGCGCTGTCTGTGACACTGACCACTCCCTGGTGTGTAGCAAGGTCAGGCTTCAGCCAAGGAAGCTTCACCCATCCAAGAAGAAAGGTCCTTCATGGATCAACACTTGCCGAACCACTGATCCAGAAAGGACCCAGGAGTTCGTCAACATCCTCGATCAGGCTCTTTCAGAAAACACCCAAGGCCTCAGTGCGGTGTCAAAGTGGAACCATCTGCACGCCACCATCTATAACTCTGCACGGGAAAAGAGATGGGAGGAATGCTGACTGGTTTGAGGCTTATTGGACTGAAATGGAGTCAGTTACTATAACTAAGAAGAGAGCCCTCATGAACTACAAACCAGTCCCCAGCAGACAAACTCTAGACACTCTCAGAACTACCAGAGACAAGTCTCTGCGGACTGCTCGGCACTGCACCAATCAATACTGGTTAAAACACTGCAACAGTATTCAATCTGCCGCTGAATCTGGGGGATGCTGGAGGGACATATGAAGGAATTCAACACACCAAGGTTCCTTAGACAGCACCTTCCATACCCGCAACCTCTACCAACTAGAAGGACAAGGGCAGCAAATTCATGGGAACACCACCACCTGCAAGTTCCCCTCCAAGCCACACACTATCGTGACTTGGAACTATATCGCCTTTCCTTCACTGTCGCTGGGTCAAAATCCTGCAACTCCCTTCCTAACAGCACTGTGGGTGTACCTACCTCACATAGACTGCAGCGGTTCAAGAAGGCAGCTCACCACCACCTTCTCATGGGAAATGAGGGATGGGCAATAAATGCTGGCTTAGCCAGTGATGACCACATCACATGAATGAATTAAAAAAAATTATGAAAGCAACCGGCCCAGCAGTAACTAAATCAGCACCTTTGAAGACAAAGACAGGGACAATCATCACTGAACCTAACAAGCAGATGGAAAGGTGAGTGGAGCATTACCTTGAACTCTACATAACGGAGAACATTGTCATTGAAGTAGCTCTCAGCGCCAATCCAGACTTCCCTGTCATGGAGGAGTTGGACAGTGAGTCCACTATAATAGAGCTCAACAACGCCATTGACCGTCTTGCCAGTGATAAAGCCCTGGGAAATGATGGTATTCCACCTGGAATCATCAAAAGTGGAAAAGCGGCACAGTTGTAGCATCTCCATGAACTTCTGTGTCTCTGTTGGAAGGAGAGATCTGCGCCTGAAAACATGCGTGATGCAAACATTGTCACCTTGTGCAAAAATATAGGAATCACAGTGACTGCAGCAATTACTGAGGCATCTCCTTGCTAAGTATTGTGGGGAAGGTCTTTGCTCACATTGCTCTGACCAGATTGCAGACCCTGGCATCACACATCTATGCTGAGTCTCAGTGCAGCTTCAGAGCTGGTAGATCGACAGTCGACATGATTGTCTCACTTCGGCAGTTACAGGAGAAGTACTGTGAACAGTACAGACCACTCTACATTGTCTTTATAGACATCACCAAGGCCTTTGATCTTGTCAGCAGAGACGGACTCTTCAAGCTGCGATGGAACATAGGCTGCCCTCCTGAACTCTTGGGCATCATCTCTTCTTTCCACGAGAACGTGCACAGTTCCATCAGTTACCATGGAGCAACATCAGATGCTTTCAAGATCAGCAGTGGGGTCAAGCAGGGCTGTGTCCTGGTGACAACTCTCTTAGAAACAGAGGAACATAGGAGGAGGCCATTTAGCCCGTCGAGCCTGCTCTGCCATTCAATTAGATCATGGCTGATCATCTGCCTCAACGCCCCTTTCCCATGCTATCCCCATATCCCTTGATGTCATGAGTATCAAGGTTTCTATCAATTTCTGTCTTGAACATGCTCAATGATTGAGCTGCCACAGACCCCTGGGGTAGAGAATTCCAAAGATTCACCACCCTCTGAATGAAGAAACTCCACCCTATCTCAGTTTTAAATGGCCTTTCAAATGAAACTTTAAGGAATACAAGCCCAGTTTCCTCATCCCAGGGATTAGTCTGGTGACCCTCCATTGCACTCCCTCGATGGCATGTATATCCTTCCTTAGATAAGGAAGCCAAAACTGGACACAATACTCCAGCGCGGTCTCACCAAGGCTCTATACAATTGCATCAAGACATCTTTATTCCTGTACTCATGACCCCTCGTGTTCAGGCCAACATACCATTTGCCTTCCTAATTGATTGCTGCACCTGCATGCGAGCTTTTAGTGTCTCATGAACAAGGACACCCAGGTCCCTTTGGACATCAACACTTCCCAAACTCTCACCATTTAAGAAATACTCTGTCTTTCTGTTTATTCTACCAAAGTGGATAACTTCACACTTCTTCATATTATATTCCATCTGTCATTTCATTCACTTATCCTGTCCAAGTCCCCTGGAAGCCTCCTTGTAATCTCCTCACAGCTCACATCCTTTACAATTCGCATACTCTTCTCCATACTGCTATTGTACACTTTCAGTGACTCAGATGGGGGTGTCCACCTGCATACCAGAGCTGATGACAAGCTGTTCATCTTGGCAAGACTGCGCACCAAGACCAAAATGAGTCAGTTCCTAGTCTGTGAGTTGCTGTTTGCTGATGACGCTGTGCTGACATCCCATCATGAAATTCACTTGCAGCAGTTTGTATATCGGTTCTCCCTGGCCTGCAAGGAGTTTGGACTGACGATCAGCATCAAGAAGATCAAAGTTTTGGGCCAGGACATAGAGACGCCACCTTCCATCAACATCAACAACCTCACTTTGGAGGATCAACAATCACCAGCAATCTGTCCCTTGATACTGAAATCAGTACCAGGATTGTCAATGCTGCAGCTGTCATGTCAAAGTTGAGAAGACCAATGTGAACCAACAGCAAACTGACCAAAAATACAAAGCTCCACATGTACCAGGCTTGTGTTCTCAGCACCCTCCTTTATAGTAGAGAAGCATCAACAACTTATACAAGCCAAGAAAAGCAGCTGAACAGCTTCCACCTCCGCTGCCTCAGATGGATATTGGGCATCTCCTGGCAGGACAGAGTGCCGAATGCGGTAGTACACCAGCGTGCAGGGATCTGCAGCATGTTTGTCCTCGAGTCAGCGGTGACTCTGTTGACTGGGTCATGTGTGCTGAATGGATGACGGTCGCTTTGCCAAAGACACGCTCTTTGGTGAGCTTGCTATCAGCATGAGACCAACAGGTCACCCACGTCTGTGATACAAGGACATCTGCAAGCGAGATATCCAGCAGACTGGGAGTGTCGTCGATACATGGGAATTCCTTCCTGCTGACTGGAATTCCTGGAGAAAGGCATTCAGGAAGACCATGGGAAAAGCAGAGGACAAAAGAAATGACCAGTTGGGGGGAAAGAGAGCTCAGAGGAAGGAAAAATTGTCAGTCGACATCGGACCAATGATATTCATCTGTACCAGCTGCGGAAGGGATCGTCACTCACGTGTCGTCCTCCACAGCCACAACAAACGATGTTTAATACAGAAGTGACGTACACCCCGGGTGTAGCCCATCGTCTTCCGAGACGGACGGTTGCCTATTACTATTACAGCTACAGCTACAACTACAAGAGCGGGTCGGAGGCTGGGAACTCTGCGGCAACTAACTCACCTCTTGACTCGCCAAAGCCTGCCCACCATCTACAAGGCACAAGTCAGGAATGTGATGGAATACTCATGCCTGGATGCTTGCAGCTCCAACAACACTCAAGAGATTGACACCATCAGGTCAAAGCAGCCCACTTGATTGGCACCCCATCCACCACCTTAAACATTCATTCCCTCGAGCACCAGTGCAGAGTGGCAGCAGTGTGTAACATTTACAATACGTACTGCAGCAACTTACCAAGCCTCCTTCAACAGCACCTTCCAACTCACAAACTCTACCACCTAGAAGGACAAAGGTAGCAGACGCATGGGAACATCACCACCTTCAAGTTCCCCTCCAAGTCACACATCATCTTGAATTGGCACTATACCGCCATGCCTTTACTGTTGCAGGGTCAAAAACCAGGAACACTCTCCCAAAAAGCACTGTGGAGGTGCCAAGAGGACTGAACAGTGGCAAATGTGACTTCCTATTTCAACAAAGGGTGTAAGGATCGTCCGGGTAACTACAGGCCAGTGTGATTAACAGCAGTGGTGAGTAAGGTTTTAGAAACAATATTAGGGAAAAAATCAACAGTCACTTGGTGAGATTTGAGTTAATTGAGGAGAGTGAGCATGGATTTATAAATGGGAGTTCATGCTTGACTAACTGCATTTTCTGATGAACTAACAGGAAGATGATGCAGCGAATGTTGTTGATATGGATTTTAAGAAAGGATGGATGGATGGATTAAGAATGGATTATAAGGTACCACATAAAAGGGTGGTTAACAAAATTGAGGTTCATGGAATAGGAGAGTCACTGTCCAATTGGATAGAAAATTGCCTTATGGACAGAAAATAGCGAGTCACAGTAAACGGTTCTTTGTCAGGCTGGAGGATAGTCGACAGTGGGTGTTCTCCAGTGGTCACTGCGAGAACCACAGCTTTTTCTGCTATATGAAAATGACTCGGATCTTGGAATATCGAGTAGAATATCAAAATATACCGATAACACCAAACCTGGAGGAGTGGCAAACAGTGAGGATGATATGACCTGCCTGCAACAGGACAGTGAAAGGCTAGCAGAATGGGCAGACAGATGGCAAATAGAATTTAATAGCGACTAGTGTGAGGTGATGCACTTTAGCAGAAGGAATTGGGAGAGACAATATATACTTAATGGCACAGTTCTAAAGAGAACTAAAAATAATGCACCTTGTAAGTGGCTTGTTGGTCCAGGGGTATGATTCCCGCTTTGGGTGTCTGATTGGTTAATATGCGAGAGGTTAACAGACTAGCCCTTCTTCATCTGTGTTTTTAGTTGAAGGTCATCAATTGGTTGCAGCCTTGCAGAAAGCGAAATTGACGTTCATACAGATCCTGTTTGAGGACCAGAGAACTGGATTCAAAGAGCCTGTCGACAAAATTGAAATGAACAAAATGCACAGGTGGCCAAGTGGGTGTCTGAAGGTGGAGCAGTAACTGAGAGCTGGATGCAAAAACAACACGACTAGTAGCTAGTATGGAATGGAATTCTTCTGTGTTTCTGTTGTTCGGTTTCGATTAGGGTGGCACAGTGGCGCAGTGGTTAGCCCCACAACCTCACAGTCTCATGGGCCTGGGTTTAATTCTGAGTACTGCCTGTGTGGAGTTTGCAACTTCTCCCTGTGTCTGTTTGGGTTTTTGCTGGGTGCTCTGGTTTCCTCCCCCCACCAAAGACTTGCAGATGATAGGTAAATTGGCCATTGTAAATTGCCCGTAGTGTAGGTAGGTGGTAGGGAATATGGGATTCCTGTAGGGTTAGTATAAATGGGTGGTTGCTTGTCGCCACAGACTTGGTGGGCCGAAGGGCCTGTTTCAGTGCTGTATCTCCAATAATAATAACTCATCGATTTTCTTGTTTTTCTCTTTTTTGATGCGTTTGAATAATTGCGGATCCTTCTTCAGGGTGTTTCCATTCACCAGGAAGTTTTGACCTCTGATGATGTTGATCAAAATAAGCTTCTGATAGTTTTGGAACTGAGCAAATTTCCTTTGCTTGAGTCTGCAAGATGTAACTCAGTCTGACAAGGGAGGATTTGAAAGCCACCCATGCATTGGAGCATACAGTTGTATCCATCCAATAAGAGACTGAGTAGAAGTGACAGTTCAGTCAGTCGAATATGAGACTTTTAATCTCAGGGTTGTGAGTTTGAGTGCCATTCTATTTTTCCCTTTTTTTAGGCTTCATTAGCAGAGAGTACAAGGAGTGTTTGAAATGAAATTCAACAACAGTATGAGCAAGTCTTGCTTTGATTCAGGACTCATCTCTCTGCAGCATCTTGCGATGAAAGATTGAATTTTATCTCATTTAATTCTCAGCTGGGGGTCTGTGCGTCTCAGTGGGACTTCTGGCTGTCTCCCACTTCACAATCCATCAGTGCTGAGAAAGCAATGGGGAATATTACTCCCATGTTGTGTTCTGCAACCTTTCAGAAACAATTGAATGTATGTATTTTCTTCCAAAACAAGGACACAAAGACATTAACAATGTGGGGCTGAAATAGCTCAGTTGGGGGAGTGTTAGATTGAAGATCTAAAGGCAATTTCAATTCTTTATGCGTCCCTTGCTTTTGTTCTGATTTTCCAGTTGTACAATTTACTTTGGAATTCTTTACCAAACACCAGTGGATTGAATTTGAGAAACAACACAGAGTCATTTACAGCATAGAAGGTGGTCGTTTGGCCCATCATGTCCATGCTGGCTCTCCCCGGAGCAATCGAGTCAGTTCCACTCACCAGCTCAATCCCTTTCCTCCTGCAAGTTTCTTTCCTTCAAGTATCCATCCAATTTCCTTTTCAAATCATTGATTGTCTCTGCTTCCACCACACTCGTGGGTCAGGACATTACCACCCACAACATAAAAAAATTCCACCTCATCAAGGATGGGAAATATTTATATCTTCAATATTTAGCTTATTCTTTATTTCTATGAGAAGAGAATGGCAGTCAACATGAAAGGGCACCCAAAGATCTTTGAACAGTAGATAAGTAATCAGTGGGTAGTAAGAGGTGGAGTGGGCCTTATTAAAGACAAAGAGGATAGTATATGCTCAGAGGTGCTGGGCAATGTTAATATATTTAATGAGTACTTTGTATCAATGATCACTAAGGAATTGGAATCTGACAAAATATCATCAGAAGCGGAGAGAGTAGAGGCAATGGATAGGGTGCAAATTGAGAGAGGGAGCTACTAAAAAGGCTGGCTGTGCTTCGGGTAGATAAATCACCTGGTCCAGTTGGCTTACATCCCAGATTGCAAAAGGAAATGCGGATGCAGATAACGGAAGGGCTTGTTATAATCTTCCAATCTTCCCTGGATACGGGGGAGGTACCAGAGGATTGAACAGTGGCAAATGCGACACCTTTATTCAAGAAAGGGTGTAAGGACAGTCCGGGTAACTACAGGCTAGTTAGATTAACAGCAGCGGTGGGTAAGGTTTTCGAAAGAATAATCAGGGTAAAAAATCAACAGTCACTTGGAGATTTTCGAGTTAATTAAGGAGAGTGAGCATGGATTTAAAAATGGGAGTTCATGCTTGACTAATCTAACTGCATTTTTTGATGAACTAACAGAGCAGGTTGATGAAGGGAATGCAGTGGATGTTGTTTATATGGATTTTAAGGAAGCGTTTGACAAGGTACCACATAAAAGGGCGGTTAACAAAATTGAGGTTCGTGGTATAGGAGGGTCAGTGTCCAATTGGATAGAAAATTGGTTTAAGGACAGAAAACAGCGAGTCTTATTAAATGGTTCTTTGTCAGACTGGAGGATAGTCGACAGTGGTGTTCCCCAAGGGTCAGTGCTAGAACCACTGCTTTTTTTGCTCAAGGTAAGTGACTTGGATCTTGGAATACAGAGTAGAATCTCAAAATATGCCGATGACACCAAACCTGGAGGAGCGGCAAACAGTGAAGATGATATGAACTGCCTGCAACAGGACAGTGATAGGCTAGCAGAATGGGCAGACAGCTGGCGGATGGAATTTAATAGTGACAAGTGTGAGGTGATGTATTTTGGCATAAGGAATAGGGAGAGGCAATATATACTTAATGGCACAGTTCTAAAGAGTGTGTTGGAATAGAGGGACTTGGGGTTCATGTGCATCAATCTTTGAAGGAGGCAAGTCATATTGCGAGAGTGGTTCGCAAAGCATATGGGATCTTGGGCTTTATAAATAGAGGCATTGAGTACAAAAGCAGGGAAGTTATGCTGAACCATTATAAAACTCTGGTTAGGCCCCAATTGGAGTGTTGCTTCCAGTTCTGCTCAGCAGACTTTAGAAAGAATGTGAGGGTCCTTGAGAGGGCTCAGAGGCGATTTACCAGAATGGATCCAGGGATGGGGGATTTTAGTTACAAGGTTAGGTTGGAAAAGCTAGGATTATTCTGCCTTTCTCAAAGGAGATTGAGTGGAGAATTGATAGAGGTGTATAACACCTCTAGAGAACAGGCCATCCTGGACTGGTTATTGTGTAATGAGAAAGGATTAGTTAACAATCTTGTTGTGTGGGGTCCCTTGGGGAAGTGCGCCCATAATATGATAAAATTCTTCATTAAGATGGAGAGTGAGAGAGTTGATTCCGAGACTCGGGTCCTGAATCTAAACAAAGAAAACTATGAAGGTATGAGGCGGGAGTTGGCTATGATAGATTGGGGAACGTTACTTAAAGGGTTGACAGTGGATAGGCAATGGCTCGCATTTAAAGAGCGCATGGATGAATTACAACAATTGTTCATTCCTGTCTGTGCAAAAGTAAAACAGGAAGGGTGGCTCAACTGTGGCTTACAAAAGAAATTAAGGAAAGTATTAGATCCAAGGAGGAGAAATATAAAATGGCCAGATCAAGCAGCAAACCTGAAGAATGTGAGCAGTTTGGAATTTAGCAGAGGAGGACAAAAGGATTGATTAAGAAGGGGGAAATAGAGTATGAGAGTAAGCTAGCAGAGAACATAAAAACTGACTGTAAAAGCTTCTATAGATATGTGTGGAGAAAAAGATTAGTGAAGACACATGTGGGCCCCTTACAGTCAGAAACGGGGGAATTTATAATGGGGAACAAAGAAATGGCAGACCAATTAAATACATACTTTGGATCTGTCTTCACAAAGGAGGATACAAATTATCTCCCAGAAATGTTGTGGAACATAGGGTCTGGTGAGAAGGAGGAACTGTATGAAATCAGTATTAGTAGGGAATGTTTGGGAAATTGATAGGATTGAAGGCCGATAAATCCCCAGGGCCTGATAATCTACATCCCAGAGTACTTAAGGAGGTGGCCCTTGAAATAGCAGATGCATTTCTGGTCTTTTTTCAAAATTCTGTAGACTCTGGAACAGTTCAAATGGATTGGACGGTAGTTAATGTAACTCCACTATTTAAAAAAAGAGGCAGAAAGAAAACAGTGAATTATATACCGGTTAGCCTGACATCAGTCGTGGGGAAAATGCTGGAGTCCATTATAAAAGATGTAATAGCAGAGTGCAATAATAACTCGTCTCCACTCCTAGTATTTCTAAATCCCACACATTCACTATAATGTGAACAATTATTTCCTGTTGTGTCTCTCTCAGATTTGTAAACTTCACTGTATTGGAGTGAGGTGACATCTACTGGCGGGAAGCAAGAACTGCAATCAAGCAGCAGAAACTCCACAGTCTGTCAGGGTTAAAGAAACATTGCAATGTGAGGATCCAGCGAAGTGGTTTGATTGGGTAGATGGAGACATGATTCCACTTGTGGTGGTGTCTGAAGCAAAGGCCAGAAATACAAAATTGTCATTAATAAAAGAAATGAGGAATTCATGAAAAATGTAGTAACGGAGTGAATGGTGAGAATGTGGATAGAATAGAAAGTGAGATTGGATGGACAGAAGCAGTCTGAAAGGATGGCTGAAACAAAAGGTGAGCGCCCTGAAACGTTAACTGTGTTTCTCTCAGCATAGATGCTGCCAGAGCTGCTGAACATTTCCAGCACTTTCTGTTTTTAATTCAGCATTTGCAGGATGTTGCTTTGATCAGAAAAAAATGGATGATTGGCTGGGGGGTTCCAGTGAAATTCCACAGCAGCTAATAAAGCCTGACCTGTCAGTGGCTCGTTGGTCTAGGGGTATGATTCTCGCTTTGGGAGTATGGTTAATTAACATGCGTGCGATCCCGGGTACAAGTCCCGGAAGAACCCTGTTCTACTGGCATTTTTAGATTAAGGTTATCTATTGGTTTCAGCTTTGCAGAAGGCGGAATTGACTTCCATACGGAGCTGGCTTGAGGACAAGACAACTGGATTCAAAGAGCTTGTTGACAAAATTGTAATTAACTAAATGTACAGATGGCCAAGTGGGAATATAACGTTGTTGCTGCATTTGTGACCTGACTCCAAAAACAACAGGACTGGAATGGAATGGAATTCTTCAGTGTTTCTGTTGTTTGGCTTGCATTGACTCATCGATTTTCTTGTTTTTCACTTTGTCGATGCCTTTGAATAATTGTGGATCCTTCTTCAGGGTGTCTTCTTTCACCAGGTAGTTCTGACCTCTGATGATGTTGATTGTAATCAGCTTCAATTCACTGATAGTTTTGGAAGTGAGCAGATTTCCTTTGCTTGAGTCTACAACATGGAACTCAGTCTGACATGTGGAGCCATGGGAGGATTTGAATGCCACCCCTGCGTTGGAGTTGCATCCGTCCAATAAGAGACCGAGTAGAAGTGACAGTTCTGTCAGTCGAACATGAGACTTTTAATGGCAGGGTTGTGAGTTTGAGTGCCATTCTGTTTTTCCCTTTTTTAAGGCTTCATGAGCAGAGAGTACAGGGAGTGTTTGAAATGAGCAAGTCTCGCTTTGATTCAGGACTCTTACCTCTCAGCAGCATCTCACTATGAAAGATTGAATTTGATCTCATTTCATTCTCAGCTCGGGGTCTGTGCGGCTCAGTGGCACTTCTGGCTGTCTCCCGCTTCACAATCCATCAGTACTGAGAAAGCAATGGGGAATATTACTCACATGTTGTGTTCTTTAATTTTTTGGAAAACTTGAATGTATGTATTTTCTTCCAAAACAAGGACACCAAGCTGCTGTTAATGTAGGGCTGAAATAGCTCAGTTGGGAGAGCGTTAGACTGAAGATCTAAAGGTCCTTGGTTCAATCCCGGGTTTCAGCAATTTTGCTTCCTTATGCGTCCCTTGCCTTGGTTGTGATTTTCCGGTTGCACAATTTACTGTGAAATTATTTACCAAGCACCAGTGGATTGAATTTGAGAAACAACACAGAGTCATTTACAGCACAGAAGGTGGTCGTTTGGCCTATCACGTCCATGCTGGCTCTCCCCGGAGCAATCTAGTCAGTTCCACTCACCAGCTCGATCCCTTTCCTCCTGCAAGTTTCTTTCCTTCAAGTATCCATCCAATTTACTTTTCAAATCATTGATTGTCTCTGCTTCCACCACACTCGTGGGCCAAGACATTACTACCCACAGCATAAAAAATTCCACCTCATCAAGGATGGGAAATACTTATATCTTCTATATTTGCTTATTCTCTATTTCTATGAGAATAGACTGCCAGTCAACATGAAAGGAAACCCAAAAATCTTCGAGCAGCATGTAAATGATAAGTGGGTAGTAAGAGGTGGAGTCGGGCCTATGAGGGACAAAAAGGATAATATAAGCTTCGAGGTGCAGGGCAATGTTAATCTACTTAATGAGTACTTTGTATCAGTGATCACTAACGAAGTGGAATTTGACAAAATATCAGTCGAAGTGAAGAGAGTAGAGGCAATTGAGAGGGTACAAATTGAGAGAGGGAGGTAGTAAAATGGCTGGCTGTGCTTCGGGTAGATAAGTCACCTGGTCTGGATGTTTGGCATCCCAGTTTGCGAAAGGAAATGCGGATGCAGATAATGGAAGAGTTTGCCATAATCTTCCAATCTTCCCTGGATACGGGGGAGGTGCCAGGAGTAAACAGTGGCAAATGCGACGCCCTTATTCAAGAAAGGGTGTAAGGACAGTCCGGCTAACTACAGGCTAGTTAGATTAACAGCAGCGGTGGGTAAGGTTTTAGAAAGAATAATCAGGGTAAAAAATCAACAGTCACTTGGAGAGGTTTGAGTTAATTAAGTAGAGTGAGCATGGATTTATAAATGGGAGTTCATGCTTGACTAATCTAACTGCATTTTTTGATGAACTAACAGAGCAGCTTGATGAAGGGAATGCAGTGGATGTTGTTTATATGGATTTTAAGGAAGCGTTTGACAAGGTACCACATAAAAGTGGGTTTACAAAATTGAGGTTCGTGGTATAGGAGGGTCAGTGTCCAATTGGATAGAAAATTGGTTTAAGGACAGAAAACAGGGAGTCTTATGAAATGATACTTTGTCAGACTGGAGGATAGTCGACAGAGGTGTTCCCCAAGGGTCAGTGCGAGAGCCACTGCTTTTTTTGCTAAAGATAAATGACTTGGATCTTGGAATATTGAGTAGAATCTCAAAATATCCCGATGACAACAAACTTGGAGGAGTGGCAAACAGTGAGGATGATATGAACTGCCTGCAACAGGACAATGATAGGCTAGCAGAATGGGCAGACAGGTGGCAGATGGAATTTAATAGTGACAAGTGTGAGGTGATGTATTTTGGCATAAGGAATAGGGAGAGGCAATATTTACTTAATGGCACAGTTCTAAAGTGTGTGTTGGAATAGAGGGACTTGGGGTTCATGTGCATCAATCTTTGAAGGTGGCAAGACATATTGCGAGAGTGGTTAGCAAAGCATATGGGATCTTGGGCTTGAAAAAAAGAGGCATTGAGTACATAGCAGGGAAGTTATGCTGAACCATTATAAAGCTCTGGTTAGGCCCCAGTTGGCGATTTGCTTACCACACTTAAGAAAGAATGTGAGCGTCCTTGAGAGGATGCAGAGGAAATTCACCAGAATGGATCCAGGGATGGAGGATTTTAGTTACAAGGTTAGGTTGGAAAAGCTAGGGTTGTTCTACCTGCATCAAAGGAGAGTGAGGGGAGAATTGATAGATGTGTTTTCGGCTATGACAGTTTAAAATAAATTGGCAAGGAAACATTGTTCCCGTTAACTATTGGTACAAGGACTAGGGGACACAGATTGAAGGTTTTGGACAGGAGATACAGGGGGAATGTGCGCAAGAACTTTTTTACACTGATTGGTGATGATCTGTAACTCGCTGCCCACGAGGGCGGTGGAAATGGAGACAATCGAGGATTACAAAAGGAATTTGAATGGGCACTTGAAGGAAATAATTTTACAGGGCTATGGGGATCGAGCAGACAAGTAATAACTCGTCTCCACTCCTAGTATTTCTAAATCCCACACATTCACTATAATGTGAACAATTCTTTCCTGTTGTGTCTTTCTCAGATTTGCAAACTTCACTGCATTGGAGTGAAGTGACATCGACTGGCAAGAAACAAGAACTGCCGTGATGAGATCAGCCATGATTGTATTGAATGGCAGAGCAGGCTCGTGGGGCTGACTTGCCGACTCCGGCTCCTCGTTCTTATGTTCATAGAATCATACAGCACAAAAGGAGGCAATTCGGCCCCATTGTGCCTCTGCTGACTCTCTGACAAAAAGATGCAATTAGTCCAACCCCCTGCCTATTTCCCCATAATCCTGGAGAATTTCACTTTGAAATATTTGTCCAATTCCTTTATGAAAGTTATAATTGAATCTGTTTCCACCACCCTGTCAGACAATTCATTCCAAATCCGAATCAGTTACTGGGTAAAAAGATCTCTCCTCACCTCCCCTTGACATTTTTGGCCAATTATTTTAAATCTGTGTCCTCTGGTTACTGACCCCCAGGACAGTGGAAACAGTTTCTCCCTCTCTACCCTATGAAAATCCTTCATGATTCTGAACACCTCTATTAAATCTTCCCTTAACCTTCTCTACTCTGAGGAGAACAATCCCAGCTTCACCAGCCTGTCCAGAGAACTGACACCCCTCATCTCTGGTATCATTCTAGTAAATCTCCTCTGAACTGTCTCAGAAGCTTTGATGTCCTTTCTAAAGCCTGGTGCCCAGAACTGGACACATTACTCGAGCTGAAATCGAGCCAGCGACGCCCACATCCCACGAACGAATAAAAAAACGCTCCCGAACCAGTCCCCAATTCTTAAGCATTTATCGACGCTCCCTGCCCAGTCCCCAAATCTTATTCATTTAGAAACGCTCCCTGCCCAGTCTCCAACTCTTATTCAATTATAGACACTCCCTGCCCAGTCCCCAATTCTTATCCATTTACAGACGCTTCCTGACCAGTACCCAAATCTTATTCATTTTGAGACGCTCCCTGCCCAGTCCCCCAATTCTTATCCATTTGCAGACGCTCCCTGCTCAGTCCCCAATTCTTATCCATTTACAGACGCTCCCTGACCAGTACCCAAATTTTATTCATTTAGAGACGCTCCCTGCCCAGTCCCCAATTCTTATCCATTTATAGACGCCGTTTCGGGAAGCCTCACCGGGAAAAGCTTCACCACCGCCATCCGCAGGGATACAGATGGGATTGTTCCATCTTATTGTGGCCCTGAGGCCCTGCTCCAGCTGTGTGAGCCCGCAAAGTCTTCTCGCACTTTGTGAATATCCCGCTCCAACTCCGAAACCGCAGCTCTTGCTGCTGACAAAGCTCTCTACCGCGCCTGCGCGCCCCGCTCCTGTCACAGATAGGGCGGATTCTAGGCCGCTGAGCATTCTGGGTATCACACCTGTCATTAATGCTCTTCTTTCAGCTGAAAGGTTTTATTACGTACATTTCATGACCTGGAATCGTCGTGACTGTTTTCTTTTGCACCTGTCAGTGCCTGGGAGGATAGAGTCAGCTTTACTTTGTAGCCATGAGTTTCTGGTGTGAGAAAGTGGTGTTTAGCTCAGTATATTTCAGTTTTTGGTCTGTGACTGTGGGTATTATCAGTACTTGTTTGTTTCTGCTATTGCTCTGTGAGTTTCACCACATATCTTTCAACAACTTGTATGTGAGCATCAGCTTTTGTCGAGATCTATCAGTTTCTGAGAAGTGAGAAAGGGTTTGATTCTATCCCTATCAGTTTCTGTTACATGCATGTGTCTTTAATCTGCACCTCCTCTGAGTGTGTCTTCGGCTCTGTACTTGTTGGTGAATATGTGTTTTGCTTTGTATCTCTCAGTCTTTGAAGTGTGAGCCTGGGTTTGTACCTAATTTCCTTTGTACCTTGCAGTTGGGATATGAAAGGAAGATTTTTACACGTTACCTGCCAACTGCTGCTACGTGACTGTGGGTTTCACACTGTATCTGTCAATTTCTTGTCTGGTAATGCGAAGTTTACAGTGTACCTGTCAGTTTCTTGTATGTGAGTGTTGATTTCACTCTGAAAAGAATCATAGATCATAGAATAGTTACAGAACAAAAGGAAGCCATTCAGCTCATTGTGCTTGTGCTGCTTCTATGCACGAGCAACTCAGCTCATGCCACAGACTCATGTATTCCATGAAAACATGCAATTTTTCCACTTCAGATAATTATCTTATACCGTTTTGAAAGCCATGGTTGAATCAGCCTCCATCACACTCTCAAGCAGTGCATATCAGATCTTAACCACTCGCTGTGCAAAAGAAGTTTTTCCTCATGTTGCCTTTGGTTCTTTTGCCATTCACCTTAAATCGGTGTCCTCAGGTTACAGAGCCGTGAATAATATTCCCCATTGCTTTCTCAGCACTGATGGATTGTGAAGCAGGAGACAGCCAGAAGTCCCACTGAGCCGCACTGATGCCGAGCTGGGAATTAAATGAGATGAAGTTCAATCTTTCACAGCGAGATGCTGCAGAGAGATGAGTCCCGAATCAAAGTGAGACTTTCTCATACTTTTGCTGAATTTCATTTCAAACACTCCTTGTACTCTCTGCTAATGAAGCCTTAAAAAACGGAAAAATAAAATGGCACTCAAACTCACCACCCTGAAATTAAAAGTTTAATGTTTGACTGACTGAACTGTCACTTCTACTCGGTCTCTTATTGGATGGATGCAACTGTATTCTCCAACGCAGGGGTGGCATTCAAATCCTCCCATGGGTCCACATGTCAGACTGAGTTCCATGTTGTAGACTCAAGCAAAGGAAATCTGTTCAGTTCCAAAACTATCAGTGAGTTGAAGCTGATTACGATCATCATCATCAGAGGTCAGAACTACCTGGTGAAAGAAGACAATCTGAAGAAGGATCCACAATTATTCAAAGGCATCGACAATGTGAAAAACAAGAAAATCGATGAGTCAATGCAAGCCAAACAACAGAAACACTTAAGAATTCCATTCCTTTCCAGTCCAGAACCCAGTCCTGTTGTTTTTGGAGTCAGGTCACAATTACTGCAACAACTTTATATTCCCACTTGGCTATTTGTACATTTAGTTAATCAAGCTCTTTGAATCCAGCTCTCTGGTCCTCAAGCAGGCTCCATATGGAAATCAATTCCGCCTTCTGCAAGGCTGAAACCAATCAATGACCTTAAACTAAAAATGCCAAGGAAGAAGGACTTGTCCAGGATTTGAACCCAGCATCTCTCACACATTAATTAATCACTCACCCTAAGCAAGGATCATACCCCTAGATCAGCATGCCACTGATATCAGAGCTTCCTTTTAGCTCCTGTGGAATTTCACTGGCAGCCAAAGCCGACCATCCATTTTTTTTTCAGAGCAAAGCAACATCTTGCAAATTCTGAAATAAAAACAGAAAGTGTTGGAAATGTTCAGAAACTCTGGCAGCATCTGTGGAGAGAGAAACAGAGTTCACCTTTCAGGGCGTTTACCTTTTGTTTGAGCCATCCTTTCACACTGCTTCTGTCCACCCAATCTCACTTTCTATTTTATCTAGATTCCACCCACTCACTCCCTAAATACATTTATCATGAATTCCTCATATCCTTTAATAATGACAATTTTATATTTCTGGCCTTTGCTTTGGACTCCACCACAAGTGGAATCATGTCTCCACCAACCCAATCAAACCCATTCACTATTTCCTCACATTGCAATGTTTCTTTCACCCTGACAGACGATGGAATTTCTGCTGCTTGATTACAGTTCTTGCTTCCTGACAGTAGATGTCACCTCACTCCAGCACAGTGAAGGTGACAAATCTGAGAGCACACAACAAGAAGTAATTGTTCACGTTGTTCCTTGTTCAGTGAATAGGTCCCTTTATTCCTGCACACTCTTTAGAACTGTGCCATTAAGTATATATTGCCTCTCCCTATTCCTTCTGCTAAAATGCATCACCTCACACTAGTCACTATTAAAATCCATCTGCACCTGTCTGCAGATTCTGCTAGCCTATCACTGTCTTGTTGCAGGTGGTTCATTTCATCCTCACTGTTTGCCACTTCTCCAAGTTTGGTGTTTTCGGCATATTTTGAGATTCTACTCTATATTCCAAGATCCAAGTCATTTATCTGTCGCAAGTAAAAAGCAGTGGTTCCAGCAGTGACCCTTGGGGAACAGCACTGTCGACAACCTTCCAGTCTGAGAATGAATCATTTATTACGACTTGCTGCTTTCTGTCCTTAAGCCAATTTTCTATCCAATTGGACACTGACCCTCCTATTCCATGAACCTCAATGTTGTTAATCACCCTTTTATGTGTCGTTTCTTAAAATCCATATAAACAACATCCACTGCATGCCCTTCATAAACCTTCTCTGTTAGTTCATCAAAAAATGCAGTTAGATTAGTCAAGCATGAACTCCCATGTATAAATCCATGCTCACTCTCCTTAATTAACTCAAACCTCTACAAGTGACTGTTGATTTTTTCCCTGATTGTTCTTTCTGAAATATTACCCACCACTGCTGTTAATCTAACTCGCCTGTAGTTAGCCGGACTGTCCTTACACGCTTTCTTGAATAAGGGTGTCACATTTGCAACTGTTTAATCCTCTGAAACCTCCCCCGTATCCAGGGAAGATTGGAAGATTATAGAAAGCCTTTCTGTTATCTGCATCCACATTTCCTTTCGCAATCTGGGATGAAAGCCATCCGGACCAGGTAATTTATCTTCCTGAAGCATAACCAGCCTTTTCAGTACCTCCCTCTCTCAATTTGTACCCTCTCCATTCCCTCTACACTCTCCACTTCTTCTGATATTTTGTCGAATTCCACTTCCTTAGTGATCATTGATACAAGGTACTCATTAACTAGATAAACATTGCCCTGCAGCTCTAAGTATATATTACCCTCTTGGTCCCTAATGGGGCCCACTTCACCGCTGACTACCTGCTTATTATTTATATACTGCTCGAAGATTTTTGGGTTCCCTTTCATGTTGACTGCCATTCTATTCTCGTAGAGATAGAGAATAAGCTAAATATAGAAGATATAAATATTTCCCATCCTTGGGTGAGGTGGAATTTTTTTATGCTGTGAGTGGTAATGTCCTGACCCACGAGTGTGGTTGAAGTAGAGACAATCAATGATTTGAAAAAGAAATTGGATGGATACTTGAAGCAAAGGAACTTGCAGGAGGAAAGGGATCGAGCAGGTGAGTGGAACTGAGTAGCTGGCTCCGATAATTGCTGCAGTCACTGCGATCCCCCTTAATTTTGTACAAGGTGACAATGTTTGCATCACGCATGTTTTGAGCCCTTGTTGAGCTCGACTATGGAGGGCTCACTGTCCAGTTCCTCCATGACAGGGAAGTCTGGAATGGCACTGACAGCTACTTCAATGACAATGATCTCCGTTATGTAGAGTTCAAGATAATGCTCCACTCACCTTTCCATCTGCTTGTTAGGTTCAGTGATGATCACCCCTCTCTTTGTCTTCAAAAGGTGCTGATTTAGTTACTACTGGGCCCATTGCTTTCTTAATTCCTTCATGCATCCCTCTAACATCCCCGGATTCATCAGCAGAGTTTTCACCAGTATTGATTGGTGCAGTGCCGAGCAGTCTGCAGAGACTTGTTTCTGGCAGCTCTGAGAGCATTTAGATGTTGTTTGCTGGGGACTTGTTTGTAGTTCATGAGGGCTCTCCTCTTAGTTACAGTAACTGACTCCATTTCAGTCCAATAAGCCTCAAACCAGTCAGCATTCCTCCCATCTCTTTTCCTATACACAGTGAGTGCAGAGTTATAGATGGTGGTGTGCAGATGATTCCACTTTGACACTGCACTGAGGCCTTGAGCATTGTTGTCTGAAAGAGCCTGATCGAGGATGTTGAGGAACTCCTGGGTCCTTTCTGGATCATTGGTTCGGCAAGTGTTGATCAGAAGACGAGCTTTTATCATGGATGGATGAAGCTTCCTTGGCTGAAGCCTGACCTTGTTACACACCAGGGAGTGATCAGTGTCACGGTCAGCGCTGTGATAGCTGCGAGTGATGAGGACACTGCTGAGGGTGTTATGTCTGGTGAAGATAAGGTCTAGCTGGTGCCAATGGCATGATCTCGGATGTCTCCAGGACACCTTGTAGCACAGCTTGACCTGGAAGTAGCTGTTCATCACAAAGAATCCATGGTGACAGCATAGCTCCAGCAACCTCTGTCCATTTTCGTTCATCTTGCCAATCTCCTGGTGCCCTATGCACATTGGCAAAGCTGTGTAGTCAGTACCCAAGCTTGTGTTGAAGTCTCCTAGAAGGTACAGTCCCTCAGTGCTGGGAATTCTACTGATGGCAGTGTCAAGTGTCACATAGAATTGATCCTTGACATCTGGGGTGGAGGTGAGTGTCGGGACATAGATGCACATGAGATTAACTGGGCCCACACTTGTTGACAAGTGAAGAGTAAGAAGTCTCTCTGAGCCTACTGTGGCTGGTTCACTCATCTCAAGTGGCGTGTATTTTACTGTGAAACCCACTCCATGCTCACGAGTTGCCTCTTGGGCTTTCCCCTGCCAGAAGAAGGTGGAGTGTTTCTCTTTGAGGGATCCACTTTGAATGAGTCTAGTTTCTTGCAGCACAGCAATGTCCACATTGAGCATTGTGAGTTCCTTGTCGATCACAGCTGTCTTGTGTGTGTCATCAACCTGCAGAAGGTTGTCGGTAAGGCCAGGACACATGGTCCTTACATTCCAGCTTGTGATGCGAAGGACTGGTGTCTTCTTTGTTGAGTTTGTTTTTCTTGGTGCATAGATTATCAATCCGCCTGTTGAGAGATGACTCTCTAAGCTCCAAGCACCCATTGAAGCAGGCAGGTCGTGGCTTCACAGCACCTAACTGACTGTGGGCTGCCCAGCTTGGAGTGAATGGTAGCTATCCAATGAGACACTAAGAGCTCTCCCACTGTCCGAAGTAACCCCTGGCGCTCATACTCTACACCAATTGAATGAGAGCTTATAATCAGTAACTGTTTATTCCCGGGTTGTGCTCATGTTTAACCACGAAGCTGGAGTGTCCTCTCCAGGGCACAGGCCTGTGCAAACAGTATGGAGACCCTGAGCATCAGGACCCCCCTCTCAGCATTGCTCGTATTGTCCAAAGGAAAGGAAAAACCAGTACTGTTTGTTACCAGTTCTGTTGTAGGAGTTGCTGGAAAACTGCCTGATAAGTCACAGGAAACCACCTCCAGGACTCCACTCCGGATTTACTGTCCAGGTTTACTGCCTCAGCCTTCTTATTTATTTATTTAGAGATACAGTACTGAAACAGGTCCTTCCAGCCCACCGAGTCTGTACCAACCATCAACCACCCATTTATACTAATCCTACATTAATCCCATATTCCTACCACATCCCCTCAATTCCCCTACCATCTACCTACACTAGGGGCAATTTACAATGGCCAATTTACCTATCAACCTGCAAGACTTTGGCTGTGGGAGGAAACAAGAGCACCCGGCAGAAACCCACGCAGTCACAGGGAGATCTTGTAAACTCTGCACAGGCAGTACCCAGAATCGAACGCGGGTCACTAGAGGTGTGAGGCTGCGGTGCTAACCACTGCGCCACTGTGTCTTCTCCAGACACCCCTTGAGAAGTGAGACTTTTTGCCCAGAGATGTGGCTCTGTTTCTTGGCATCAGGATGGAACCACACACCAGTGGGCCTGTATGACATGCACAAGGATATCACACACTGCCCCATCTCTGGTACAGATCAGAGTCAGACACTGAACAGATTGCAACCCACAAGGACATCACAACCTTCCCGCTCTCTGGGACAGGTCAGTGTGATACACCAAACAAACAGCACCCCACAGGGACCTCATAAATGCCACGTCCCTGTGACAGATCAAGGTCAGACACTGCAAATATTGCAACCACAGGAACATCACAAATTGCCCCATTCCTCGGACAGCTCGGGGTCTGACATTGAACATATTGCAACAACAAGGACATTACTGTATTACTCCCTCCATTCTGAAAAACAAGCATTCACCCTACTTTTTACCCTGCTGCCAATTTTGGATCCACACTGCCACTGCCCCTTTAATCCCATCTGCTTGAATTTTGTAAGCAAGTCATAGAGAGATGCAAAACTGAAACAGGCCCTACGGCCCACTGAGTCTGTGTTGACCAACCACCACCCATTTATAGTAATCCTACACCATAATCCCATATTCCCTGCCACATCCCCACCATTCTCTTACCTACACTAGGAGCAATTTACAACAGCCAATTTACCTATCAACCTGCAGTCTTTGCTTGTGGGAGGAAACCGGAGCACCCAGCAGAAACACACACAGTCACAGGGAGAACTTGCAAACTCTGCACAGGCAGTACCCAGAACTGAACCTGGGTTGCGAGAGCTGTGAGGTTGCAGTGCCAACCACTGTGCCATTGTGCTGCCCCAAGTCTAGTTTATTGTACCTTTTCAAACACAATTTTGACGTCCAGACACGTACCATTAACCTCACCACCCTCGTCAACTCTCTCTGAAACTTCATCAAAGAAATTAATTCATTAATTATTTCAGACACAATCTTCTGTTAACCAATCTGTACTGGCTGTCATTTATTAGCCCATGTTCTACCAAGTGACAGTTAATTTCCTCCTGGATAATTGTCTCTAAAAGTTTCCCCACCACCGACATTAGACTAATTGGTCTGTAGTTCCTGGGTTTATCTCTCTTTTTAAACAGGGCTGTAATATTCACAACCCTTGCAGACTTATCTTTTAATTCCGGAAAGTCTATTGCTGACAATCACTTTGGGCATGACTTTAACCAATTAAAGCAACAGGATACTTGATTAATAAGTCCAGAACTTTTATGGAGAGTAAAATAGTACTTAATAATTGAAAGTAAAATTATACTTAACAAACTTGGGGAATATAACTTTACAGCTCTGGGGACTGGTCGAGCTTGTTCTCAGAGTGTCACGGTCCTCTTTGTCCAGTCTAGATCCCTCGTCAGATGGAGAACTTGGTTGATGATCTGAGTCTTTACCCCTGAGATCTTCTAGTGTCCCTGCACACTGAAACCTTACAAGATCCCTACTTTTAACCCCTGGTTGGCCATCACACCACCATGTAAAATAATAATTGGTCCTAGCTGTTGCTAGGTACATTTAATTAGTTCTTAATAAT